>NC_138172.1:34143004-34491121 GCF_964165515.1 Mesoplodon bidens | reverse complement strand
GTGCTCTCTCCCACTTCCTTCTGTGTAACAGCTGCAACCATCTAGACTCTGTTGGTACCCTAATTCATGTCTGGAGCTCTGATATCTTCCCAAATTATAGGCTCAGATATATAGCCACCAACTCAACAACACTCCTTGGCTATGTAATGGGCATCTCAAACTTGACATGCCCCACATTGAGTTCTTGATTTACCACCTCCTACACATACTTTTCCATTTCCCCTATTCCCCAGCCTACCCCTTATCAGCTACTGGCATCACCATTTATCTGGTTACTCCTGAAGGACAAAACAAAATTGAATTTCCTATAATATACTCTCTTTTCTTTATCTTCCATGCCAACCCATTAGTAATTTCTATCAGTTCAATATTCTAAATATCTCCCAAAGTTGATAATTTCTCATCATTCTGGTTTGGGCCACCATCATCTTTTCCCTGCATGACTGAAATCACTTTCTCCCTCATCCCCCTGCTTCTTCTTCTGTAGCTTTTGGTCTACTCTCCCTAGAGTCACCAGAGTGACCTTTTAAAATGTAATCAGATCATATTGTTGTTCCCCTGACTAAAATTCTTCAAGAGATTTCCATCTTGCCTAAAATAAAATCCAAATGTCTCAGCCTGCTCTGCACGTTCCAACATGACCCAACTCCTGGGTACTTGTGCTGCCTTATGCTCTCTCACTCCGTTCCTCTGTTCTAGCCACCCATTTGTCCCTCTTTCTGTCCCTCAGTGGAGCCAAGCTTACTTTCCCGTCAGGGCCTTTGCACTGCTGTCCTTTCCCCCAGTTATCTCATGGTTCATTTCCCCTCATTGTTCCAGTTCTGCTCCCCCATGACACCTCCTTGGAGGGGCCTTCCCTGTCCTTCCCATCTGAAGTGGAACCCCCATCCCATTACTCTCTCCCTTTACCCCACCTCTAGCCCTAACTGCTATCTGAACATGGGTATATATTTGTCTTTTTTAACGTGTTTCTACTGTCAGAATGTAATGCCCATAATGGTGGGGATTTTCTTGTTCACTGACCTTTTCTCAGTGCCTAGAAATGTCCCTGGCACATAAGATTCACTCAAGTATAGGATGAATGAATGAATGAATGAATGATACTTAAAAGTTAGGAGGAAAGAAACACTGTGATGTAGAGGAAAGAATGCAGGGCTAAGACCTAAAGCCACTCATTCTACTCTTGTCTGTGCTTCTACTCTGTGACCTTGGTCAAGTCATAAACATCTCTGGGCCTCCATTTCCCATTGATAATAGGCTAGCATTGAGTTAGGAGGGGTTGGCAAACTTTTCTATAAAGAACCAGAAATAGTTCACATTTTAAGCCTTGCCATAGTCTCTGTCCCAACTATTCAACTTTGCCCTTATAATGCAAAACACCCACAGACAGTAAATAATAAATGGGTGTGGATGTGTTCCAACAAAACTTTATTTACAAAAATAGGAGGCGGGGCAAATTTGGCTCTTGGGCTATGGTTTGCTGACCCCTGAGTGATTTCTAGATCCCCTCATCTTTTATATTCTGGGATCTCTTGCTTTGCTTTTGATATCTGGTTAAAGAAATAGTAGTTCCCTTTGGAGAGGGTACCTTACTGTATCCAGTTTCAGTAACAGTGGTGTTTGCTAAAGCAGAATGGATAATCTCAGGGAAGATTCACAGCTGTCAAATGGTCAGAAGCAGACAAAGAAGGGGGAAAGTCCTAAGGAGAGATAACATGCCCACAGTTGGATCACACTTGAAAATCAAAATTTGGTGTCATTTCAGAGTTAAGTAGTTATTTAGGTGATGATTGAAACTCCCTCTTTCTTAAGGGCCTACATTTCCCAGATAAATAACTTAATGGTGTTGTTAGTCAAAGAGTGGAATGTTGGGGTGGGGAGGAAAAAAAAGTGGAAAGTTATCTCCATGAATTGTATCTGTAGATGAATTTAAATACCTGAATTTAAACACCCTCTAATGACTCACTTGACTCTTTTGCCATACCATGAAATGACATCAATGTGAAAAAGCTTACATGGATCCCTCAAACACTTCTTAACATCCCTTCTAGTGCAGAGAACAGATGGGGTTCATCCTAGGCTGGTAACACACAGATAGGCGTTACTGACCTTTATAGATAAACGTCTCCAGCCAGAGTTTAAGACTGAGCAAGTGGCAATTGCATTTCCAGAGGTTGTCCTTGAGAAATAAATGCCTCACTTTGGGCATGGATTCTAGGAGGGCTCGATCGAGCTGCTGAAGCTGGTTTTGTTGGATCGCAAATACAGTTAGGTTTTTCCAAGGCTCACCCAGGGATGTGGGAAGGTGGCTTATGTTGTTTGATGATAAATCAAGTTCCCTCAGCTGTGGGAGGGAATGGAAAAGTCTGCTTTCCAGGGAATGCAGGGAGTTCTGGGTTAGGTTTAAGACCCGCAAGTGCTGAAGTCCATGGAAAACTCTGGAGGTCAGATTTGAAAGAGAATTGTTGTACAAGTTCAAGGCTGTGAGCTGTGGCACTGACTTAAATGCAGAAGCCGGAAGCTGACGTATCTGGTTATCTTGTAAGTTCAGGGTAAGAGTCTGAGGAGGCAGATCGGAAGGGACTTGAGCCAGACCCTGCTGGCTGCAGTCTACAAAATTCGAAGGTGAGTAACAGTGGCACCTCTCTGGGCAGCCGCACACCACCGGGAGCAGGAAAATCATACTTGAGAGCAGGAGCAGTACGCCTACAACAAACAGAAAGAAACTGGGGTAGGAACAAGTTTGTAAGTGGTGTCAGCGTTTGTTTCCTTTAAATTCACAGGTAACTGGAAGGTAGATGAAATAGGGTATCAAGTAGAAATGTGAAAAAATAATTTGGGGGGCATATGCCCTGTGTACAATGCAGCAGAATTATCTGGGACCAGAAGTTTAGAAGAATGATACGGAGTTCAGATATTCACATTTCTTAAATGTATGCTGCAGGTCAGTGCTGTCCAATAGGACTTTTTATGCTGATTGCAATGATCTATATCTACTGTTTAATATGGTAGCCATTAGCTACATGTGGCTGCTGAGCTCTTGAAATGTGACTACTGCAACCAAGGAACTGAATTTTTATTTGCATTTAATTTTAATCAGTTAAAATTTAAGTAGCCATACGGTGCTAGTGGTCCATATTGGATAGGGCAGGTCTGAAGCATTCTTACAAATTGAGGTCCATCTTTGCAGGTATAATAATTCCATGAATGATGACCAGCTCTACTCCTTTTTTATTCAAGAGATTTTAAAAACAAAGAAAAGCATTAAAAATAATATAATAAACACCCATGTTCCTATAACAAAGTTCTGTCTGTTATTCATAGGTTGCCATATTTCCTTCATCTCTTTTTTCTTTAACTCAAAGAAACAGTGCATTACTGATACCATTGAACTCGCTTTGATTAGCACCCACATCATATTTTCCAACAGGAACCCCCCTCTTCCCTACCATTTACTAGTGTATCCCTCCAGGCCTTTTAAAAGCAATGCAGTCCCACTACTGGGCATATACCCTGAGAAAACCATAATTCAAAAGAGTCATGTAGGGTGGGGTTAATGGCAGACTCTGAGAGGGCTCACGCCAAGGAGTAATTCCCAGAACTTCTGCTGCTAGTGTCCTTGTCCCCGTGGTGACACAGCCACCCCCACCTTTGCAGGAGACCCTCCAACACTGGCAGCCGAGTGGCTGACAGGGTCTTGGTGCTCCAGCCAGGTGTCAGGCCTGAGCCTCTGAGGTGGGAGAGCCAAGTACAGGACATTGGTCCACCAGAGACCTCCCGGCACCACATAATATCAAATGGCGGAGGCTCTCCCAGAGATCTCCATCTCAATGCTAAGACCCAGCTCCACTCAACAACAAGCAAGCTACAGTGCTGGACACCCTATGCCAAACAACTAGCAAGACAGGAACACAACCCCACCCATTAGCAGAGAGGCTGCCTAAAATCGTAATAAGGTCACAGACACCTCAAAAAACACCACTGGATGCGGTCCTGCCCACCAGAAAGACAAGATCCAGTCTCATCCACCAGAACACAGACACCAGTCCCCTCCACCAGGAAGCCTATACAACCCACTGAAGCAACCTTACCCACTGCGGGCAGACCCCAAAAACAATGGGAACTATGAACCTGCAGCCTGTGGAAAGGAGACCTCAAACACAGTAAGTTCAGCAAAATGAGAAGACAGAAACACACAGAAGATGAAGGAGCAAGGTACAAACCCACCAGACCAAACAAATGAAGAGGAAATAGGCAGCCTACCTGAAAAAGAATTCAGAGTAATGATAGTAAATATGATCCAAAATCTTGGAAATAGAATGGAGAAAATACAAGAAACATTTAACAAGGACCTAGAAGAACTAAAGAGCAAACAAACAATGATGAACAACACAATAAATGAAATGAAAAATTCTCTAGAAGGAACCAATAGCAGAATAACTGAGGCAGAAGAATTGATAAGTGACCTGGAAGATAAAATAGTGGAAATAACTACTGCAGAGAAGAATAAAGAAAAAAGAATGAGGGGCCTCCCTGGTGGCGCAGTGGTTGAGAGTCTGCCTGCCGATGCAGGGGATACGGGTTCGTGCCCCGGTCCGGGAGGATCCCATATGCCGCGGAGCATCTGGGCCCGTGAGCCATGGCCGCTGAGCCTGCGCATCCGGAGCCTGTGCTCCGCAACGGGAGAGGCCACAACAGTGAGAGGCCCGCATACCGCAAAAAAAAAAAAAAAAAAAAGAATGAAAAGAATTGAGGGCAGTCTCAGAGACCTTTGGGACAACATTAAACACACCAACATTCGAATTATAGGGGTCCCAGAAGAAGAAGAGGGAAAAAAAGGGACTGAGAAAATATTTGAAGAGATTATAGTTGAAAACTTCCCTAATATGGGAAAAGAAATAATCAATTCCAGGAAGCACAGAGAGTCCCATACAGGATAAATCCAAGGAGAAACACGCTAAGGCACATATTAATCAAACTATCAATAATTAAATACAAAGGAAAAATATTAAAAGTAGCAAGGGAAAAGCAACAAACAACATACAAGGGAATCCCCGTAAGGTAACAGCTGATCTTTCAGCAGAAACTCTGCAAGCCAGGAGGGATTGGCAAGACATATTTAAAGTGATGAAGGAGAAAAACCTACAACCAAGAGTACTCTACCCAGCAAGGATCTCATTCAGATTCGACAGAGAAATTAAAACCTTTACAGACAAGCAAAAGCCGAGAGAATTCAGCACCACCAAACCAGCTTTACAACAAATGCTAAAGGAACTTCTCTAGGCAGGAAACACAAGAGATGGAAAAGACCTACAATAACAAATCCAAAACAATTAAGAAAATGGTAATAGGAACATACATATCGATAACTACCTTAAATGGAAATGGATAAAATGCTCTAACCAAAAGACATAGACAGGCTGAATGGATACAAAACCAAGACCTGTATATATGCTGTCTACAAGAGACCCACTTCAGACCTAGGGACACATACAGACTGAAAGTGAGGGGATGGAAAAAGATACTCCATGAAAGGAAATCAAAAGAAAGCTGGTGTAGCAATTCTCATATCAGACAAAATAGACTTTAAAATAAAGACTATTACAAGAGACAAAGAAGGACACTGCATAATGATCAAGGGATCAATCCAAGAAGAAGATATAACAATTGTAAATATTTATGCACCCAACATAGGAGCACCTCAATACAAAAGGCAAATGCTAACAGCCATAAAAGGGGAAATTGACAGTTACACAGTAATAGTAGGGGACTATAACACCCCATTTTCACCACTGGACAGATGATACAAAATGAAAATAAATAAGGAAATACAAGTTTTAAATGACACATTAAACATGATGGACTTAACTGATATTTATAGGACATTCCATCCAAACACAACAGAATACACTTTCTTCTCAAGTGCTTGTGGAACATTCTCCAAGATACATCATATCTTGGGTCACAGATCAAGCCTTGGTAAATTTAAGAAAATTGAAATCATATCAGTATCTTTTCCGACCCCGATGCTATGAGACTAGATGTCAATTACAGGAAAAAATCTGTAAAAAATACAAACACATTGAGGCTAAACAATACACTACTAAATAACCAAGAGATCACTGCAGAAATCAAAGAAGAAATCAAAAAATACCTAGAAACAAATGACAGTGAAAACACGGTGACCCAAAACCTATGGGATGCAGCAAAAGCAGTTCTAAGAGGGAAGTTTATAGCAATACAATCCTACCTCAAGAAACAAGAAACATCTCAAATAAACAACCTAACCTTACACCTAAAGCAGTTAGAGAGAGAAGAGCAAAAAACCCCCAAAGTTAGCAGAAGGAAAAAAATCATAAAAATCAGATCAGAAATAAATGAAAAAGAAAGAAATGATAGCAAAGATCAATAAAACTAAAAGCTGGTTCTTTGAGAAGATAAACAAAATAGATAAACCATTAGCCAGACTCATAAGGAAAAAAAGGGAGAAGACTCAAATCAATAGAATTAGAAATGAAAAAGGAGAAGAGACAGCTGACACTGCAGAAATACAAAGGATCATAAGAGATTACTACAAGCAACTATATGCCAATAAAATGGACAGATTCTTAGAAGTACAGCCTTCCAAGACTGAACCAGGAAGAAATAGAAAATATAATTAGACCAGTCACAAGGACTGAAATTGAAACTATGATTAAAAGTCTTCCAACAAACAAACATCCAGGACCAGATGGCTTCAAAGGTGAATACTTTCAAACATTTAGAGAAGAGCTGACACCTATCCTTCTCAAACTCTTCCAAAATATAACAGAGGGAGGAACACTCCCAAACTCATTCTACGAGGCTACCATCACCCTGATACCAAAACCAGACAAAGATATCACAAGAAAAGAAAACTACAGGCCAATATCACTGATGAACATAGATGCAAAAATCCTCAACAAAATACTAGCAAACAGAATCCAACAGCACATTAAAGGGATCATACACCATGATCAAGTGGGGTTTATCCCAGAAATGTAAGGATTCTTCAGTATACGCAAATCAATGTGATACACTATCTTAACAAACTGAAGGATAAAAACCGTATGGTCATCTCAATAGATGCAGAAAAAGCTTTCAACAAAATTCAACACCCATTTATGATTAAAAAAAAAAACCATCCAGAAAGTAGGCATAGAGGGAACTTTCCTCAACATACTAAAGGCCATATATGACAAACCCACAGCCAAGATCGTTCTCAGTGGTGAAAAACTGAAACCATTTCCATTAAGATCAGAAACAAGACAAGGTTGCCCACTCTCACCACTGTTATTCAACATAGTATTGGAAGTTCTAGCCACAGCAATCAGAGAAGAAATAAAAGGAATACAAATCGGAAAAGAAGAAGTAAAACTGTCACTGTTTGCAGATGACATGACACTCTACGTAGAGAATCCAAAGATGCTACCAGTAAAGTACTAGAGCTAATCAATGAATTTGGTAAATTTGCAGGATACAAAATTAATGCACAGAAATCTCTTGCATTCCTATACACTAATGATGAAAAATCTGACAGAGAAATTAAGGAAACACTCCCGTTTACCATTGCCACAAAGGAATAAAATACCTAGGAATAAACCTACCTAAGGAGACAAAAGACCTGTATGCAGAAAACTATAAGACACTGATGAAAGAAATTAAAGATGATCCAAACAGATGGAGAGATATACCATGTCCTTGGATTGGAAGAATCAACATTGTGAAAATGACTATACTACCCAAAGAAATCTACAGATTCAGTGCACTCCCTATCAACATACCAACAGCATTTTTCACAGAACTAGAACAGAAAATTTCACTATTTGTATGGAAACACAAAAGACCCCGAAGAGCCAAAGCAATCATGAGAAAGAAAAACGGAGCTGGAGGAATCAGGCTCCTGGAGTTCAGACTATATTACAAAGCTACAGTAATCAAGAGAGTATGGTACTGTCACAAAAACAGAAATATAGATAAATGGAACAGGACAGAAAGCCCAGAGACAAACCCATGCACCTATGGTCACTTAATCTATGACAAAGGAGGCAAGAATATACAATGGAGAAAAGACAGCCTCTTAAATAAGTGGTGCTGGGGAAACTGGACAGCTACATGTAAAAGAATGAAATTAGAACATTCCCTAACACCATACACACACAAAAAAAATAAACTCAAAATGGATGAAAGATCTAAATGTAGGCCAGACACTATAAAAGTCTTAGAGGAAAAAATAGGCAGAACACTGTATGACATAAATCACAGCAAGATCCTTTTTGACCCACCTCCTAGAGAAATGGAAATAAAAACAAAAATTAACAACTGGGACCTAAACTTAAAAACTTTTGCACAACAAAGGGAACTATAAACAAGATGAAAAGACAACCCTCAGAATGGGAGAAAATTTTTGCAAATGAAGCAACTGACAATGGATTAATCTCCGAAATATACAAGCAGCTTATGCAGCTCAATATCAAAAAAACAAACAACCCAATCAAAAAATGGGCAGAAGACCTAAATAGACACTTCTCCGAAGAAGATATACAGATTGTCAACAAACACATGAAAGGATGCTCAACATCACTAATCATTAGAGAAATGCAAATCAAAATTACAATGAGGGGCTTCCCTGCTGGCGCAGTGGTTGAGAGTCCGCCTGCCGATGCAGGGGACGCGGGTTCGTGCCCTGGTCCGGGAAGATCCCACATGCCGTGGAGCGGCTAGGCCCGTGAGCCATGGCCGCTGAGCCTGCGTGTCCGGAGCCTGTGCTCCGCAACGGGAGAGGCCACAACAGTAAGAGGCCCGCGCACCGCAAAAAAAAAAAAAAAAACAAAACTACAATGAGGTATCACCTCACACCAGTCAGAATGCCCATCATCAAAAAATCTACAAACAATAAATGCTGGAGAGGGTGTGGAGAAAAGGGAACCCTCTTGCACTGTTGGTGGGAATGTAAATTGATACAGCCACTAGGGAGAACAGTATGGAGGTTCCTTAAAAAACTAAAAATAGAACTACCATATGACCCAGCAACCCCACTTCTGGGCATATACCCTGAGAAAACCATAATTCAAAAAGAGTCATGTACCACAATGTTCATTGCAGCTCTATTTACAATAGCCAGGACATGGAAGCAAGCTAAGTGTCCATTGACAGATGAATGGATAAAGAAGATGTGGCACATAGATATACAATGGAATATTACTGAGCCATAAAAAGAAACGAAATTGAGTTATTTGTAGTGAGGTGGATGGACCTAGAGACCGTCATACAGAGTGAAGTAAGTCAGAAAGAGAAAAACAAATACTGTATGCTAACACATATATATGGAATTTTAAAAAATGGTTCTGATGAACCTAGGGGCAGGACAGGAATAAAGATGTAGACGTAGAGAATGGACTTGAGGACACAGGGAGTGGGAAGGGTAAGCTGGGATGAAGTGAGAGAGTGGCATGGACATATATACACTACCAAATGTAAAATAGATAGCTAGTGGGAAGCAGCTGCAAAGCACAGGGAGATCAGCTTAGTGCTTTGTGACCATCTAGAGGGGAGGGATAGGGAGGGTGGGAGGGAGACACAAGAGAGAGGAGATATGGGGATATATGTATACGTATAGCTGATTCACTTTGTTATAAAGCAGAAACTAAAACACCATTATAAAGCAGTTGTACTCCAATAAAGATGTTTTAAAAAAATCAATACTTAATAAGAACAACAATTGGAAATAGCCGTATAGCTCATGTTCTGATGCAGGCACTATTGAATGTCTTTATATATATTAATTTAGTCCTTCTAACCTTGTAATTTGGGGTCTATTATTATGCCTCTATTAAAGGTGATGAAACTGAGGCACAGAGAAGCTAAATCACTTGCTCAAGTTCACACAGAAGTAGTAGAATCATGATTTGAACCCAGCAGTCTGCTTCCAGGGTCTGTCAGGGTCCTTAACTGCTGTGCTTTACTGCCTGTAAATACTTTTACATAACACACACAGACATACACATACTACATAATGTTTTACATAGTGGTTTTTTAAAAACTACATAAATACAATCATAGGCATGTTTAATTTTCAGTATAATCTAGTCACTCAAAACTGATCCATCCACATGGTTATATAGAGAGCTCATTAATTCCTTCTAACTTCTGTGGAGTATTCCATGAGGCCATGCCAGATTTAATATTTAGCCACTCCCATACTGACGAGCATCTGACTTGTTGCAGTTTCTTTTATGACAAATGATGCTGCAGAAGGCATCCTTACGCAGAGCTCTTTGGCCGTGTGGAAATGTGTACGGGGTCTCTAGAATCAACAGAAACCTCCTTGCCAAGTTCAGAGAGGATGCTGAGTTGACATTTTCTTAGGTGCTTCTAGGTCAATCTCCAATGTAGCTCTATCACTCCCTTCTTTTTTCCTAACACTTGAATTTCAAAATATGGCAAACATCCGTCAAGGACATTTTGTTAAGTTGGTAGAGGAATTCTCAGGGTCAGGCAATAATATTTAAAACTCAAGATGGTTATCTACTCATAGAGAAAGCTCTTGAGAGAGGCTTTTTGGTTTATTCGTTTGTCTGTTTTTGGCCTTAACTGGGGAAATATACAATGTGGCTGTCAAATGCATGGAGCCTTTTCCCCTTTGTCCTTTCACTTCTCTGCTGCTGGGAACAATTCTTTAGGGCAAGAGGGAAGATGTTTGGAGAGCCTTCCGAAGGAGATTTTGCTCAGTTTAGTCTAGCTCAAGGTATGCAAAGCATCATAGCCCCATTCCCTCTTCCAGCATATAAAAGAGCAAAACCCTTGCTTTCCTTTCTATAATTTAAATAAATATAAATCTCAGTGCCAAAGCATCTTCCGGCTAGAGGAGAGTTGCCACCCCTCAATTTAGCTGTGGGTCTCAAGCATTAATTAGTTTCCGAAAGTCTTCCCACTCCCACCCACCCCCTCCAAGTGGATGATATATGAACTCCAACCTGAAGGACTGTGTTTTCTATGAAATGGCCCATGACAGACCAACTGCATACCCATTCATGACTGTGTACATTGGTCCCCTCCCCCTTCCTCTGACCCAGCATGGCACAAACATAAATCCTTCTATCAGAGACAATTTTTAACATCTGTTTGGTCTTTTGAGAAAGACAACTTGAAAATAAGCTTCCCACAGATACTTTCCTGAGGGGCGTCCCACTTTCTAAGGCGCGAGGGAATTAATCATGGCTCACCTTCCATGACTGAGTCTCCACCAGCTTACCCGTTGAACCCGAAGCCCACCTTTATTAATCTGCAGATCAACACACCGAGGGCATGGCAAACTCCAAGTCCAGCTTTTCATTCACTTTTTTTCTGAATCCTACTAGTGCTTTTCTTCAATGTAGAGAACAGTTGTCGCTTTCCGGAGACACTTATTTAAGCAGCCCCTTCCTTATCTCCATCTGGCTGGGATTGTTTTCCATAAGAGGATCTTTTGATTGTGCTCCCCGCCCCCTTCTTTCTCAAAGCGTCACCATCCCCAGGATCATCGCTGCCTTTCCCATTGAGCCGACGAGCCAGAGAAAAAATATTTGTCAAACCTCGGTGAACAGCTGTAGCATTCAAACATGACCCCAGTGGCTCAGGCTTTTTGATTATTTAATCTGCTTGAAGTCCAGGGCACCAAAATAAAACTATCTACTTAATCCGGTCCTGGTTTCTGAATTCTGTTGACTTACTAACCACACTGTGTCAACCCTCATTGAGTTGGGGGACACTCGCTGTGGATCCTCGATCTGGGGGTCTAGCAACAGAGCCAGCAGAGTGTGTAATATGAGGACAAATTGGCCTGCTGGAGGCTGACACGGTTTCCACAATGCACTGTTTGGTCACCGAAGGCTTATTCAGCCAACATCCGCAGGGATTAGCTGTGTTGACAGGGTCTTGATGCCCTGAAATTCATAACCATGGTTTCCTTTCGTGGACATCACTGCCTCTTCTCCCTGGGGCCACAAATACTTCTCAGCTGCTTCTTTGCTTGCTCCCCCCCACCCCACCGCCCTCACCCCCTCATTGAATTGACCTTTCGGTTTGCATGCCTTTGGAAATACTTCTCAATCTTTCATCGTTTCCCTGTTGCTGAGGTTCTGGCTCTTTCCTCATTTTTCACATATAAAACAATAAAGCTGCCCCCCATGAGCATCAGGCGTCAATGAACTGTGACTGTTCTCTAATTGAAGCCATTGGAAACTTTCCCACCAGGGACTGGAACATTTCTTTGAATGTGCAAATGCCCCTCCATTTGCTGAGGTGGGATTTCAATGTCAAAGCTGCCCTTCAACATGCCAAAATGTTCCACATGCCTATGGTGAAAAAAACATGCTTTTCTTGAGGCAGTGTGAAGTGGGATCCCTGACCCCAGGCAGTGTAATAGAGCAGTTGAGTTTGGGGTTTGGAATCAGCTGGGTCTGGATTTGAATTCGGCTTCACCATTTACCAGTTGGATGTCTCTGGGCAAGTAACTTGCCCACTGAAAACCCCTTGTCCTCGTCTCTGACATGGGGATAACAGTTGTTTTTGCTTCATAAAATTGTTCCCAGGATTCCATGAAACAATACATGTCATGGCCCAGAGTGCCTTAATAAATGGTCACAATTACCCAGGAGAATGCTTTCCAAGGCTTCTGTGCTGCTAACATTCGACTGAACCTTGACTCAACAGGCAGGAGGGGGTCCTGACAAAAGACTAGGAGGCCTGGCCCCTCGTGCCACTCTGGCGGTACCTTTGGACATGAAGTTAAAAATTTGGATTGTGACTATCCTTAATGGCCTGCTCTTTGGGATCCCTTTCCTCCTTTGGACAAGCCCCATCCAGCCTCACAGAACCCAGGACACTCATCCTGCCTCCTTCCTGAAAAATCTTCTTCACTCAGCCTGTCGTCCTTTGTCCTTCTCTCCAACATTCTTTGAGCGTCTGATAATACAGTGGGGAAAAGTCAGGTGTAGACAACAAAGAGCCATTTAAATCTTAATAAGGGCTAAATGGTTCCTTTCTTCCTCCCTTCCTTCCCTCCCCTTTTCCTATCTGTCTACTTTCAGGAGCACAGGATTTAATAATAATTATTCATGTGTGATACATGACCATCAATGGCTTGAATGTAGCATTCAGTCATCAATGGGTCATAATATGACAAACATCTGTGAATCTAACACTCATTCTAAGAACTGGAAAGCTTCCAGTAACGTACCAACCTGCATGCCTCTGTGTTTCCCAGGGGCCAGCAAACTTTTTTATGTAAAGAGCCAGGTAGTAAATATTTTAGATGTTGAGGGCCATGCGATGTCTGTTGCAACTACTCAACTCTGATGTTATAGCACGCAGCCAACCACAGACAATCTGTAAACAAATTGTGTGCCTGAGCCCCAGTAAAACTTTATTTACAAAGACAAAACAGGTAGAGGACTAGATTGGCCCACAGGCCATAGTTTGCAAACCCTGCTCTATCCTGCTGTCTAGCCACTACTCTCACTGCTCCACCACGGCCAGCTGTCACCCACCCCAACTGCCACCGCCCCACTGGACATATCCACCACCCTAACTGCCACCGCCCCACTGGACATATCCACCACCCTAACTGCCACCGCCCCACTGGACATATCCACCACCCTGTCTCCTTCTTATCTGTAAAATGAGAGGGCTTGAGAGGATGATCTTTAGGCCCCTCTTATGTCTAAAACCTTGTCATTCTGGTCAGAATGCTTGAGTGGGCTTGAAAGGCTTTGTACCTATAGACTTTAGGGGAGCTTGGACAAAAAATTTGAGTGTCTCTTTGGGTTACAGCAGAGCTATTTAGCCGTGTCCTGCAGGGCCCAGCTAGGGTCCTGGACTCAGAGGCCTGAAAAAGGTGTATCTGTTGACAGCGTAGCTGGGCGTAGGAGGCCAGGGCATCTAAAGGAAAACTGCAGGCAGTCGAGGATACCTGTAGTTAAAGCCAGGCCGTGTGGCTGAAGGAGGAAGCGCACTTTTGTGGTGCTTATACTCTGAGGTTGTGTCGTCTTGGGCAAACCGTTCTCTTTCTCTGAGCCTCAGCTTCCTCATCTGTGGAATGCCTACCTCACAGGAGGCAGGGAGGATCAAGGGATACATGTTAAGTGCACGGTACAGGTCTGGTAGAGCAGATAATCAGAAGTGGCATCTCCTGTAAGCAGTACGTCTTCTCAGCCCTCAAACTGTCTTGACTGACAGCTCCCAGATAATCTGTGAGCACCCTGGGAATACGCAGAAAGCCCCCACCACTGCTGGGCTCCTGGGAGCAGTGGCCTACTGCCCAAAGGGGCTCTTTGGTTCAGTTGACTCTAATGGTGATTCACAATGGGCAGTGCACACTTGGAGTGGAAGGCTCCTGGACCTAGAAAGACTTTAGATGCAAGGGCTGATTGATTTATTCCATCTGACCTCAGCCCAGAGAACAAAGGGAGGCTGTGTGATCTGCATATGCTAATTACCTGCAGCGCCTGCCTTCTGTCCCTCCCTCCCTCGGTGAGCCAGAGCCGAGAAGTGGCAAGACAACTGTGCATGCAAAAGAATCACCCAGGATTGACATCACACGTCAGGTGAGGTCAAGCGACTCCCGTGAGGGGCTCCTGTACCAAGATTTAGACAAGAGCCCAGTTCCCTACACAGACCTTGCTTCAGACACACCCTCAAAGGAATATGGTGGCTACCGTTACACTGCAATTTCAAGAATTCCCTAGTTTCTGTATATTTTTATATAAATATATTTCCTATGTGCTTTTGCCCATTTTAAGTCAGAATGTTTCCCTATATTCTTTTGCTAATTTTAAGTCAGAAAATTTCCTCACATAAATTGGTCTATTTCACCTCCCTCTAAAAAAAAAATCAACAATTATTAACATTTAAAATGGATGGTGTCTTAAAATCCAGCAAATATGTAATAGCTCTTTCTCCCAGGTGATATTATACAGCTATTTTAAAAGAATAAGTTAGAGCTAAATATATCCACCTGGGAGGATATTCATAATAAATTGTTAGGTTAAATAAAGCAATCTGAATAGGAATGCACATTGCATAGTCCCATTTATGTTGAAACAAACAAACAAAAAAACCAAAGGTGGAAGGATTAACTCTAAAAATGTGCATTGGTTTGTCTGAAGATGGAGTAAGTAGGGAAGGATAGACACTAAATTGATAATATTGCTTATCTAGAGGACAGCAGTAATTTAAGAAGAAAGAGAGGAAAATTAACTTTTTTCTGTTTATACCTCTGCATATTCAACTTGCTACAACAAACACATATTACATCTGTAATTTTAAATATACAAAGGAAATGAGCTGACTTTTGTTAAATAGCAAGAAGAGCTGCATTTTGTTTACTGGAATATTTGAGATGGCTTATCCTCTAGTGACTAACTGAGTTATATGTGTAAATAACATCCTTAGAGTTCAGCTCCTCTCACTCTAGGAAGATTAGCCCCAAAAGTGACATCTGTCTTTCTTTGCCAAATGATCTCCACATGTGACCTGACCTTATAACTCATAGGAGCACTTCTCCCAGTTTTAATGTCTGCTTTGGTGAAATCTTGGCAAAGTGCTCCCCCATCCCCATCAGTGGGCCCCATCCAAAGCAGGTGCTGTGGTGATCTGATGTGGGGTAGGCAGCCAGGCCGAGTGACAGCTGCAGCCCAGGATAGCCTGGAAGAGGCCCTTGGTACCACAGATACATGCAGAAATTTCATTTAATTATGAAGAGAGATTTGGCACTTGGAAAATATTTCCCTAGGGTTGTGGATGACCAAATGGCACCTAGGTATAAAATTTATACAGAGCTTTTTAAAAGACCTCAGTATTATTTTCTCCTTCCTTCCTTCCTTCCTTCCCTTCTTCGTTATTTCTTTTTCTTTTTTGTCTTATGAAACATATAGCAAGAGAACTAGAAATATATATTTTAAATGGCTATCATATCATTCGTTCAGTGCTTACAGTGGGCCAGATATTGCTAGGGATTTATATTAGGTAAATTATAAATCCTTAATGTAATGTAACTGCTGTAACAAATAAACTTCCAGATCTCAGTGGCTCCACACAACAACTTATTTATTGTTCTTATCACAGTCTAGCTCAGGTTGACAGGGGCCAGGCTCCGGTACAGTCATTCAGGGATTCAGGCTCCTTCCATCTTGCAACTGTGCCTTCCTCTTAGTTCTCAGAGTTCTCACCATTAGCTGACTGATGGTGGAAGAAGATGAGGACCCGGCATTGGCCAGGCCTGGAAATGGTACTTATCAGTGCACTTACATTCCACTGGCCAGAATAAAATCACATGATCATATCTAACAGCAAGGGAGGCTGGGAAATGTAGTCTAGCCGTGTGTTTTGGAAGAAGAGGAGTCACAGGTGTTGGAGAGCATTAGCAGTCTCTGCCTCCACATTTTATTTGCATTATATCACTTAAAGTTGACAATAACTCACTAGTCTATAAGCTAAAGATGGTTTCTTTGATTTCTTCCCATAGTTTCTACAATACCATGTAGTATGCACATTAAATTAATGTTGAATGAATGAATGACAAAACTAAAGCACAGAAAAGTTAAGCAACTTGCTCAAAGTCTCCAGTGTATTTATTGCAAACACATGGATTGTGAGCATCCATATTAGGTAAAATATTCAGGGAACCTATAGTTTTATGTATTTTATGGCTTAAGATCTTTTTTAAAAATACAGTCCATTCTTTTTTATGGTAAGCTACAAATTTTATTATCTGGAAGTTCTAACTAACTCAGAAGATAAAAACACGGTTCCTTTTGAGCCATTCGGTCGAAAATCAAGGCTGCCATATGATTTCTCTAGTAAGAAGGTAGGAAGGATATGTGTACCTCCTCATTCTTTCTTGCCTTTTGGATAAGGTAAAAATTCAGGTTCAAGGACTTCCTAGGGTCATTCAGTTTACTTCATATGACTATCCATAGAGTTTAAATTCCTTTTATCTGGCCTTGAGATGTTTGATAAAATGAGTGGAATAGTGGATATGAAATGTGTGCCTCCAAGCTCCCTAAAGCTAAGGAAGACAGTGGCCAGAATGCATGAGACTACTTCTTAGCATCCACTTGTCTAGTAAGCCCAGGTCTGAGCTAGGGGCCATGGGAACTAGGAAAGACATAGTGCGCTGGCTCTTGGCCTTCAAAGAACTTACCAGTTTGGAGGGTGCTGTTTAGCAATTCTTACTTATTTTATCAGTCAGTGCTGATCATCTCATCACCTTGCACCTGTTAACCCATGTGAAAACTGTACATGACTTGCTTGGACACCGACACTGTCCAACTCTCTGAGAACCAAGTCTCGGAAGTCCTTTGCTGGTAGTGGAGGCAGACCTAGATGCTTTTTCTTTTTTGGTCCATCCACTATGTCAAGGTTAGAGGAAGTAGACTTCCCATTCCAATGTCTTCCCAGCCTCAGCCTCCCAGCACTTGGTTTGCCTGCATACTGGATGTATGTGAAGATAAAGATGCATTTCAGATAAGTATGATTAAAGGTAATTAGTGAGCTCATACAGCTGGTGGAATAAACACAGGCAGATGCTGGTTGATATAAAGCTAATGAAAGAAACAAAAGGATCAAGAAATATGGCAGCTTAGGAAGCCTGGCCAAGGCCTCACACTGACACATTGTTTTACTTAGATCTTTTGATTGGCTACTTTTGTCCTTGCCCCAAGAATATAAATTGGAATCAAATTCATGTTCATGTTTGATTGTTTACTTATGTTACACATAAAATGAGTGTTTTGTGCAGCTCTTCTTGGTAATTTTTTATTTGCTTTTGTACTTTTATTATAACATGATAAAAGTCCAGTTTTTGAAATAGATGACAATGTGTTTTTCATATTTTCAAGTTATAGCAGTGTATGTATATTGTGATGAAATAATGAATCTGTGTTGTGCCATTTTCTCTTTAAAGTTTTCTCTACGTTGGCTCTTTGCTACATGTAGCTTGAAAATTTCTGGAAAACACAGTTGTCTCAGGCAGGATTTACATTGTAACTCACCAATTATAGATTCCAAACTTCAGGAATCCTTTTCATTATTTCAGGCTTCATCTGCCCCATTATTTCATTTTAGAACACTATCCCTGTTAAAAGCATGGAATCTGGAGTGAAACCATCTAGATTCAAATGCTGTCTCCAACATTAACTGGCTCCATGACCTTGAATGAGTTATTTAATTTCTCTGGTCTTCAAATTCATCGTCTGTACAAAGGAACCCAACTGGCAGATTTGCAAGGAGGGTTAAATAATATTTTAATGTAAAAATCTTAACAAAAAATGCCTTTGCACCTAACAATACATTCTCTATTAATGTGTCTGTATGACATGTATCAACTAGGCACTTAGGCTGTATCTACTTGCACTAATCTGTTTGGAACAAAAACAAGCAAATTAAATGCAAAGGAGCATTTTGCCTGTGTGACAGAGTTCACCATCTTTTAGGATTATAAAGCATGCATGTATGTGTATGTGTATTTGCCTGGAATCATTTGCAGTCTGAGTGAATTTGTGCTCTACATATCTCTGCTTGTCATCAAAATAGTTCCACAAACAAAAGAAAGTTAGTTGTTGGTGTTGTGCGACTGCAACCTTCGTGTGGGACTTTTGTTAACAAGACAAAGGACCTGCATTGACTTTGATGCAGCTTTCATCCAGGTTTATAACAGTCAGCTTCCCATTCCAGTGCAACAGTAATGGTCTCATCCTTTCATTTCATCCAGGAAGCCCATATTGGGTCACCTACTATGTGCACATGCTGTTATTTTTTTTAAGGTTTACCTACCAATCTTTCCTCTAGTTAGTCTGTCCTTGGTAGGAGGCCCTTTTCCCCATCCTTGTGTAATTAGAGAAAACATGTAGTCATCTCCCCAGGGCTGTTTAGCTTTCATGATGAAGCATGACTATCAGAGTTTCGAGGTTGATAGGAGTGGAAACATTTGTGTTCAACAAGCAGGCTCCTCCATGTGTTGTCAACATTTCATTTGTGATTCTAATTAGGGCCGAGGAGAAAATAAACTCAGTGTACTGCTCTCCACTGCTATAGCTGATGTTTATAAGTTTCTATCCATGGCCCTGAGTTGCTCCTACCATGAAGGCATTTGGAAATACAGCTGCGTGCTGCTGCTGTGTGTGATGAAGAGCTAAGATGGGTAAATCTACTGGGACATTACTAAGAATGAGCAATGTAGGTGTTTACTTCTTAGAGATTGGAGTTTCTTTATTTTTTGACACTTTAACTGTTCCTGAAAGTGAAAACACCCTTATATAAAAATAGGGTATGTTAGAGGGACTCTCATTGTGACCCCTATGTCATCTCATCTTCTCTGAAAGTCTGCTATAAATTTCATTGTGTATTATTTCTTTATTAAGGAGGCATCTATTGAGTGTTCCTGACCGGTTAATCTCTGTGTTTGAGGATATTATGGGCATGAAAATAAGACAGCAAAATAGATGGACCTACAGTCCAAATGGCCCCTACAGTCTCACAAGGAGACATACATATTTTCAAATATATGAAAAACTACAGCCATGAAAAGTGCTAGGAAGAGGAGGTACATGGTGTTGTAAGAGAATATAGTCAGGGAATCTGACTTGGGAGGTTTGGGCAGCCATCCCTATGGATGTTTTAACCAGCTGAAATCTGAAGGATGGGCTAGACTTCAATGCAGAAAAGAGAAGCGATGATGAGGTAAAGTCATTCCAGGTGAAGACATGGCATGTGTAAGGTTGACAGGCCAGAGAGATGGCACAGAGCCCTAGAGCTACTGGGAGGCCAGTGTGACTACAGCACAGAGGGTGAGGGGAGAGCTCAGGCAGGCAGATCCTGGAGAAGAGGTGAAGAAGCTTGTTGTGGAGCCCCATGCCCCCATCTTCCACTATAACTGTGTTATTGATTTTGAAACGCTCTCTCTCCCTCTCCCCAACACACACACACACGCACACACGCACACACACACACACACACACCCTGCACGAATGCCGCTTTCTGGTGTGGGGGTCGGGGTTAGAGTCCCACCACACACACACACACACACACACGCACGCACGCACACACACACCCTGCACGAATGCCGCTTTCTGGTGTGGGGGTCGGGGTTAGAGTCCCACCCCCCCCCCCACACACACTCTCTCTCTCTCTCTCTCTCTCTCTCTCTCTCTCTCTCTGCACGAATGCCGCTTTCCGGTGTGGGGGTCGCGGTTAGAGTCCTGCACCGAGTCCTGTACCGTATGTTGGGGGGTGCTGTCACGTCACAGGCAGTGGCCTTTGTCCACTCCACCATCTCACCATAACTAAAGAGATGCATCTTGCTGTCCTTCATATTGCTTCTTGGGAGAGGTAGAGAGGATTGCAACTTTGCAAGCATTATGAAATCTCAGTACACATATGTCAAACCCTGAGCTTTTCCTTGTAGATTGTGGCTGTGGGCGAATCCATTCCACGCATGCCTGAGGGGCTGCAGAATGGAGCTGTCAGCCTCCCCACACAGGGAGTTAAGGAGGAGTCGGCCCTCCTGGGGCACTGAGGCTACTTTGATGGAACAGAACTTTCCCTCCTGAGTAATCCTGTGCATGTAAATGTGGATGTGATATCTAGCAGTCCAGGGGTGGCAAATAAGTGCTTGAGGTAACATTTGTGGGCCCAGGTGGTCCCACCCAGCAACCCCATGGAGCCCAGCATGGCCTTAGAATCCTTTCCAGCCCAGTAGTCGAGACAGACAACTGGTGGCATCCTGCTAACATAATCCTAGTTGCTGTTCCTGAAGCAGATCCTTGCCATTCTCAGAAGTGACTGATAAGTCTGGAATACAAAGCCAAGGGCCAGTTTGCTGAGGGGAGAATTTGAATCACGCCCTAGGAAGCTACTGACTGAACCCACCTACCCCTCCAGCTTCTACATCTTGATGTAAACTTGGTATTTTCTCCTTGTCCTTGTGAACATGGTAATTTTTCTACAGTGATAAAAATAAGCTCTTTATTTTTTTTTTTTTTATTTATTTTTTTTTTTATTTTTGTGTGTGTGTGTGTTTTTTTTTGCGGTATGTGGGCCTCTCATTGTTGTGGCCTCTCCCATTGCGGAGCACAGGCTCCGGATGCGCAGGCTTAGCAGCCATGGCTCACGGGCCCAGCCACTCCGCGGCATGTGGGATCTTCCCAGACCGGGGCACGAACCCGTGTCCCCTGCATCGGCAGGCGGAGCTCTTTATTTTTTAAAATGGACTTGAAAAATGACAGACAAATTATTAGGACACACTCAAACAGAAGTTAGGTTTGTAGTCTGTGCATTTGCACAGGAAACCCCTGACATGCACTAGAAATATGATTAAGTCAGGGGATGGCACGGGCATTTTGTGTTTCTCAATTTGGGCATGTGGGTGATCCCCAGGTAGAGCTCCTTTTGATTGCCAGGTGTCTGCTGGGAGTGGCAGGTCAGCAGTGAGCTCATGTGGGTTATCTTGCTGAAACTTCCCCAGCAGAGCAGGTCCACTGGCTTAAGAAAATGAAGTACCTGGTCCAGAAGAAGTCCATCTGAAAGGGTAACAAAGGTTGGACCACACACTGGGACCAAGAGGAAACTGAATCTAATTTCCCGTTTTTTTTTCTCTACTCTTCCATCACATTAGAGGTGGCAGAGTGCTATTATTAGCAGCTTATTCTTTGTTTAGTTCCTCCTCTGTCTTGAAGTTCAATTGCTCTGGCTGACACAGTAAGTCCCTAAATTCTCAGGGCTGAATTGAAACATCTAAAACTCATAGAAGACTCAGAAAGTCTCTGGCACATGGTGCTTTACCTGGAGACCATCATGAGTTCCTCCTCCATTCCAAGAGTGGAACTATTATTTTCTACATCTTACTGAAGGAAAACCTGAATCTTAGTGAGGGTGTCACTTGCCAGAGATCAGTTTGTGAGTAGTAGAGTGGGGACTTGAGCCTGCATTGCCTGATTTCAAAGCCTTTTAACTCCTGTGTTCTTTTATTGCATCTTATTCTTCCCAGCCCCTTGCCCTTCGTCAGCAAAGGAAGGGCCCTAAAAGAGACTTAGCTCAGACACAACGAACTTGGTAGAATAATCCGCTCACCCTTACCCAGCAAGACCTCTGCCTTTGTAGATCTCCATTGCCCATTGCTTCTCGTGGCCAAGGGCCACCAAGAGAAGAGGACAGCTTGCTGCCTGTCTGTTCTGGGAAAGCATCCTGGGGCCAGAGGTGAAGAAAGCAGGGCACTTTGTGCATGGAGCTAGCATTAATCTGGTCCATCCCCAGAATGGCACTATCAGTCAGATCTCGGACGTATTTGTCATGGCTGCTCCCCTGTTCAGAAGCTGCCCCCACAGGCCCACCCTCTCTTCATCGCTGGGCAGCTAGGGGAGAACTCCCTTTGATCTCTAGACTGGTAGCAGGAAAAGCATGACATTTCGTGGGCTTCCTCCTGCCCCTCTGCCAGGCTGTTGTTTGGACAGCCACATGAACAGAGCCCCTTGGTCACACTGGCTTTAAAACATCCAGACTCAAGACAGAGGAGCATGGCATGGGAGAAAGTAGAAGTGTCATGGCCACTGCCTTCTCACTGAGGGATTCTCGGTCATAATGCAGAGGAGAGGATACTGGGACTCAGATCTGAGCAGATAAGCAGCTCTAAAAAAGGAAGAAGATGGAGAGGATGGAGGTGACCTGACCGCCATCCCACTGGACAGCTGGCCTTCCAGGGTCAAGAAAGAACCACACACTTGCCACGTTGGTTTATAGCCTTGATCTGCAACTCCACGCCCTGAATAAAAGGTGTCGGCCTGGAAACAGATCAGCTAACTTTTGAGATATGTCCATAGTTTAAAAAGTAGGACAGGTAGCTCTTGGGAGACTTTGACTCTTTTCTACTTATCCTCCTTCACAAAGGAAAGTTTTCGAGTCAAGTAATTCTGAATAGGGAACATTTGTCTTTTAAAAATATATTCGACTTCCCTGTAGTATAGTGTACTTTGATGTATTAAAATACAGCTCGCCCCACTCAGATTACTGCTTCGGTGCCTATTGCTATAAAATTAAACTATTCCTCGCTGATATTTTATTAAGCTCCACCAACATTTCACATGCAGATATCTCACAGAGCTTCGGGCCATATGTTTTATATGCTGTCAGGGTGAACTCTGACTTTAGTCCTTAAAGCCCCCTTCCCCTGTATCTTTATATAGTGCAGCATTTTCAAAAGCTTTGCTACAGGCTACACCCAAATTGTGTACTGGTGGAAGTAAACGTCTCTTGTTGTGTAGGTGTGAATACCTAAAAAGGCAAAAAAAAAAAAAAAAAAAAGTTGTTTTATGAAAAGTTCTTGTTTCCTGGACATCACCTTTACATTTATTCTGTATTTGATATTATTATTTTTTCACCATTTTGGGGGGGGAGATGGAATTTTTTTGAAACCACATGCAAAAAAGGGTATGCATTTATGCACAATGAGATCAGCTCTCTAGCAGGGAGCTAAAGGTATCTGTATGTTTGCATTTTGAAAAATCGATGGGTATAGCCATAAATGCCGATCCTTTTAACAAGACTAACTTTGTCATTTAATAAGGGAGATTATTTCATAGATTTAAAACCAGTTAACACATTTAAAACTTGATAAGACAAGGCAATCCTGGTATGTTTCCTGTTCTCCAGTGATTAAAGCAAATCGAACGCTGAGACTAGGGGAGGTTTTCTCATGGTAAGAGTAATGCCATGAATGTTTCTCCTGGTAATGCAATTAGGAAATATTGGCCCCAGTTAATGTAACTTAAACAAAACATGTTGTCCTCGTCAAACTTGTTCAAGTTGTTAAACAGGCAAAGCCTTGTCCAAAAAGTTAAAAAACAGGGGCATATAGTGTTTCCATGGAAACTCTGTTAAAATACTGATTTGTGGATATGATCATAATCAGCCCCATAATCTAATATGACTGAATTAAATGAAAAAGAATCTCAGTTATGAAGTAAGCCCCCTGTGCAAGAGTGTTCTTACACATGCAGAAAACATATGGATCCTGAAGGACGTTATTTTCAAACTACTTATTGGCGCAGGGATGGACCGTTAAGACTTTGGTTTTGTCTGTCGCGTTTCTCCCCCTTCATTCATTGTTCCTCTTTTTTTAATGCTGGAATTATGCGGGGGAGCAGTAAATAAAGTCTTGATGACATTTGGATTTTTTAATATGTATCATTGCTCCCCACACAACACTCCATATTGTTTTCATTGTCTTTTTTGATAAAAGAAGATAACCCATAATATTTAACCACTTGTGGGACGTTACAAGATTAGGTTTTATTAAGGTAATAATTTCTTCCCACTAATGGGATCTTGGTGGAAGATCTATTCTAACTGAATTTTAACGATTCAGCCTCAAATGAATGGCTTTGACCTCTAGGGGAAAGGGCCCATGCCGAGGATTGGGGTGCGTGTCCCTGGGACTCTGGGCAGAGACTTCAAGGACATGCGCTGGCCTCCCCGCCACACAGTTCCACGGCTCAGTTTGCACCTGTCTAGGCTGTAGTAAAAATGGAAACTGCTCACCATGGGATAAACTTCAGTCTGGTACCATAGCAAAGACAGCTGTCTTTCAGCAAACTTACTTGATTTATTTGGCAGTTGTTCCACCCAGAGACAGTCACGGGTGGTATTGGTGGGATCAGTTTCCTTTTTGAAAAACTATGTCCTTGGTCATGTACAAACTTCAAATGGGGTTTACGATGTGACTATTAGCAAGAGCCCGGCAATCATTTGCACCTTAGCTTCGCATCCTAGAGCATCTGTAGAAAGGCTCTCTGATAGGGCAGTGACATGCGAATGCATCCCCAAACAGGTGTGTCCATACATCTCACACCAGGGTAGTCCCTGGATGTGTGGGGCAGGGGTTCTGGCATGTCTGAGATTTACTTTTTGGACAGAGATGTGCCAAGCAGAGTCAGACAAAGCTCAGAGGTTCAGACCCTGACCCAAGGAGCAGAGACTGACTTCTCCCTATGTTCTCCCATCCACCTCCCAGAGCGGTTTTGCCTTCCAGATGTGCACACCTCTTCTTATTTGGGCACAGAGAGGAATAAACAATGAGAAAAGTAGGTCAGGCCTGAGAATTGTGCCAGGAGCTTGAATCTGCTGATTATTTACTCCCCTTAACATTTCACTTTTATTTATAATTAACTTGGGTTTATAGCAAAGTAATGTATGAACACAGTTTTTAAAAATTAAATAGTACTAAAAAGAAGCTTACAAAGAGAAAAAGCAGGCCCTTGACCCACCACTCCCCCTCCACTCCCAACCCCAAGTCCCACTTCCTAGAGGCAACAGCTTCCACCTCTTAGCAGCTCTATTTCTCACTAGCAAATTGAAATTACTGGGTTTTATTTAATATCAGAGATTACTCATTTACTTCCTTTAATACCCGGTACTTTGGATTTCTTACACCAGCTCTTCTTACCTTCTCACTATTCCACCAACACAGCTGCATACCTATCTCATAGTTTCTGATTAATTAGATAGTGATTATATTATTAGGCCCATGTATGTATATTCCCTACTGTGTTAAATTATATGCTATTGTGTGTTTTCTTTTTTTGATATTTTTCCCTGGACTGAAAAATCTGTGTGCCTTTTTATTTGCTTAGTTTTCCTCAACCCATCCCAATTTTTCCCCCACGTGTTTCATCAGATATCTCAAATGCCTATTATGACTATTTCCTAGATATCCAGTTTTCTGTTATTTCATCATTCTTTGGAGAGACCTTGCTCCCTGCACCTGCTGCCATCCTGTTCCAGTCTGGATAGTTGCTCCCCAGTCCTGCTGGGCAGCTAGGTTCCTAAGTTTTCCCTTCACCATTTTCCTCTGCCGTAACCCTCTTTATCCTAGAGCCATGTCTTCCTTTTTTTCTGACTTAATTACTCATTTTGCTCACATTCTCCAGTAGTTTTCTTAGAAAGGAAGAGAAAATGTTTTCAGCCCTTATCGCGTTAAAAACACCCTAATTCTGCTCCTGTACATAATTATCATGTGGCTGGGTATAAGATTCTGCACTGGAGATCATGTTCCCTCAGAATTGTGAAGGCATTGCTCCATTTTCTTTTGACTTCCAGTGTTATTGTTAAGAAGTCTGATGCCATTCTCATTCCTTTGATATGACCAAGTTTGCCCAACCTCCATCCCAGAAGCTTTCAGAATGTACTCTGGGTCTCTAGTGTCCTGAAATACCGTGATGCTGTGGGTCCCCCTCACTCATTGTGCTGGGCATTTCGCAAGCTCTTATGATTTAGAAATGAATATTCTTCAGTTCTAGGAAGTCCTCTTATGTTATTTTTCCAAGTCTGTTTGTTTTATTTATTTTTCTGAGAGATTTTCCAACTTTTTTTTTGCTCTTAAACCTGTTTATTTTGACACCTTTCTTTTAAATTTCCAAGAGTTCTTTTTTACAGCAGCCTTTTCTTGTTCCAAGGACACAATATCGTCTTTGATCTCTCGGAATATATTGTCTAAAGTTGTTGGGTTGTTTTCCTGCTGTTTGTGCTATTAACTTGAACTCATTTTTTTTCTGCTAGTTTCTGTCTTTCTTTTTCGTGTTAAAGGCTCCCCACAAACATGTGTGGCCTAAGTTCTTATTTAGCAGTGAGGCACCAAAATGCTGATTGAAAATTTCCCCACCAATGGGCTTTACTGTTGGGTGAATCGATGGGAACCCAGCCAATTTGGGGAATGGGAATATGCTAGCAACTCTAAGACTCACTATTGAATGAAAAGAGGTACAGAAGGGGAAGGAAGTAGAAGCAGTGTGAGGGACAGAAGCAGTGTGAGGGACAGAAGCAATGTGAAGAACCATGAACAGCAGGAAAGAAGATGAATATAACCATTCCAGTGGATAAGAAAAATTAAAAGTGTAATTTAACAAAGAAGAAAAGCAGGTTTACATGCACTAATGCCTTGCTCCAGAATACCAAAAAATAATGACAGCAGCTATGTGACTTCAGGGAAACTGGCTCCAAACCTAGGAGAAACAAAGGTTTTGCCCAACATTGGAAAAACACCTTGCTTTGCTCTCTTCTCCAATGAATGCAGAGAATCCAATCCTTTCTTAAACAGTTGAAACAAAGGAACAGATAAAAGGTAAGAAAGGCAGCTTTGGAAGCAGATGCGGTTTATTAAAAAGAATCCCTGAGACTGTTTAGTCCCCAACTGAGATTGCTCTGAAGGAACAGAGCTCTAGGGTGAATGATCTTCAGCTGTAATTGTAATACTCTGTGGATAAAGATAGTTAAGCATTGTGAAACATTAATCTGCCTGTGAGAGTAGTGCATTGAAGATGATTAGAGTTATCTGGAGAGCCTTAGGCAGGGAATCGGCAGCTCTTTGCTCTTGCCTGCTCTCAGCGGTGACAATTCAAGGAGGATTTCAGTGTTTTGTTATAGGATCAATTGGTGAGAGGGGGAGGCGGGATAGTGAGATAGTTCCAAGGGGACTTTGTGGATCTGAGAACCTGTTGCTGGGGAGGGGACAGTAAATTGCTGGGAGAAGGGTCGCCTTTAATCCTTTCTGGAGCCCCATAAGGAAAGTGATCTTCCATTCTAGGGGTTATTATCAGACCAAAGCTAACAATTCTTGCATTCTCACTATGCACCAGACGCTGTGCTCTATCTGACTTTATCATCCCAGCTTTTACAACCAAGCAGAGGGAGGTTAAACGCCGCTGGATTCTACCCCTGAGCCCACCTCAGGGTTAGTCTGTGCTGCCTCTTGACTCTTTCAGTGGACTAAAGGAACAGGAAGAGGGTAGAGTAATCTTTCAAGCAGTACTAAGGCAAACCTAAGAGACACAAAACAAGAAGCACAAAATGCTGTAGCTGGGGCTTGCTGGACAGGGAGAAAGGAAAGGAGTTGCAGAGTCAGGCTGGGCTACCCATGAAGGGTAGGGCTTTGCAGGAGTCACTGGGGCATTTTTGCCCGAAAACCTGCAGGAGAATATTGTGTCTGTGGTATAGCAGCATGGATCCACAGCATCCTGACTGCTAGATATCCCCCCAGATTGCCTGGTGCCCTGGGGAAGGACCCTACTCACAGTGTGGAGATGATAGAGACCTAACAGTATGTAAAGGGAGTCCTCATGAAAATAGGAGGTCCTCAATCTATCAGCCAGGACTTGGTCCTAGGAACAGAAGCTACTCTAAGTATTCCAAGTATAAAGGACTTGAATACAGGGAATAAGAAGCTTTTACGATCACTGAAGGGTGGAAGGAAGTGGGTCAAGAGGCATCCATGCAGATGGCTCTTAAGAATTCACATGGGAGCTACTTCAAACTTCACATCTGCCAGCACATCTGCCTGCAACTGCCTCCAAAGCCACATGGCATCTGTCTCTTTGCTGCCTCTAAAACTAGTTGACAACTCTCTAGTTGACAAACCCTAAGCCAGAGCCACAAACGGAGGAGATTCTGGGAAATGCAGTCCTAGTTTTTCTTCTTCAGTGCAGGACAGGCCTCCTAAGGAGAAGGTGGTGGTGTCAACTTGAATATCACCCACCAATACCCTGGAACTTCCTATGACCTCAAGTTACAATGGCATTCTATTTGTACCACTATCCCACCCCCTACCCCCCCACCAACATGCCCACTGTTTTTTGGTTGTCTTGATGATGGGGTAAGATAAGAAACTTTTAACCTAGGAAAGTTTAGGTATGTGTGAGCCTAGGGTCCATTCCAGGTGACCTCCTGAGATCCCAACAAGCTAAGTGGTTCTCTCACTGTATAACTCATACCCTGGCTCAGTAAAAACTGTAAGATTCTTGATAATTGCTCATGACAAGAAATGAGAATACTCCTGAAAGGTCAGCAACCAGGCCCTTCATGTAGATGCACGTGTTTGCCTTCTTCATTATCCAGTGTGGTTACTGAGAGCGGTTAAAGGGCTTTGAGTGTTCACCTGGTCTAGGAAAAGGCACCATGTTTCCTGTAAAGGTTCTACTATGAGCCCCAGCATGGTCATGCTGACCTGGCACCACTCAAGGATGGTCATGGTTGCGTGGGGAGCTGCATTGGGTAGATGGTGAGGCTCCCTAGGAAGGAGTACCAGGATTCATTAGTTATTCTTGACATGAAGTCAGGAAGGGCAGCATGAGTGCCACAGATTTGCCTTCCATGTCAGTGATTGTATTTGTCTGCAAGGAGGTGCTTATGTGATGAATCTCTGTACATGAAGATAAGTTGCCCACCTCCCATCAGAAGGAAACACCGACCTAGACTACAGCTGTATTTGTCAGGCTGCCATCCATTGCAAGCAACAAAAATCAAACTCGACGTCGCTTTAAGCAAAGTCAGTAAATTAAAGGAAGTTAATTATTTGATTGGTTGGGGTGAGTGGAAGTTCATTGTTTCTTAACTAAAAAGTCCAAAGCTATATCTGGCTTCAGATACAGTTGGATCCAGGGCTCAGCTGAAGTCACCAGGGTTCTTAGTTTCTTGTTCCACTTGTCTTTGTGTCAGCCCAGTTCTCAAGCAGACCCTGTTCATGCTGTGCCTCCAGCACTCATCTGATCAGCTTGGCAGACTCGGTGGAGAAAAGCCTCCTCTTTCCTGAAAGTTCCAGTTCAAAGTTCTGGAGCTGGCTCTCACTGGCAAAGCGTGGGTAGATGGCCATCACTATGACGGAGGAGGGGAGGATGCATTCCTGTGCCTGTGGGGTGGGGGGCAAACCCTATGCAAACCATATGGACTGAAATTGGAGGCAGGACATATCCCTAAAGGAAATAGTGTGGGTGTGGGTAAGGGGAGTGGGGCTTTTCAACCCCTCCCCCCAAAAAGGGACATACATGCCCAGCTGGCAGAAGCAACAGCTGTATGTTATTCCAGCCCAGCTGGAGTTAGAATCAGTCTGGGCCATCTCTGAATCATCTCAGTCAATTTCCTAGCTTCTTTGGACTTCTAGTTACTCATTTGTGTAATAAGTAGGTTGGGTTCAATGGTCCACTCCACCATTCCAGCTCTAAACTTGTGCTAATCTGTCCATCTGTGCCACAACCAAGGGGACTGTGCTGGGATCAGGGTCCATTAGCAACATTCTCAGCAAGTGGATGGGTTACTTATTTCAGGCCTCCTTGTGCTGTAAAGCAGCAGAAAGCAGCCTGAAAAATCTCCCAATGTTTTTGGTCAGGGTGTGAGAAAAGTTCACAGTGAGTTTTGAAGGGACACACTCCACAGAAGCAACCATGGTCTCTGCCACAGACAGATCCATCCTATTAGATCCTAGATAGAAGACTTCTTTTGCCTGCAGTTCTCTTGGAAAAAGGGCCCCCGCCAAACTCATCTGGTGTACTGTGCTCTGGGTAGAAGTAATTGCTTTTATGGGGCATTATTCATGTCTAGTCTACCTGAGGGCCACCTCAAATAACGTTTCTCTAGCTATTAAAGGCTTTATCACGCATGAAGCCTCTCTAGTATTTTCCTTTAGGGGAAAAGAAAAAGATTCCTCTTGAAGTTTACCACCTCCAGCGGCAATTTGCTGCCCATTTCAGGGCCATGTTAAGTGGTTGGCACCTGAAAAAAGGGCAGTCTTTTTCTTTTAAGTGCAGCCGGAAAATGGGAGTCGTAAGTGAAAGTAGGGAACCGGGAGAAGTATTTCCATGCGGCTGAGGTAGCTTTCTTGTTTTGTTGTGAGCTGGCAAACTTCAACATGCTCAAGCAGTGTTTTGTCAAATTTCTTAAATGCTGAATGTGGCACTGTCCCAAATGAATGTAGATGTTATTTTAGTGCTAGGAGAGATTTATTTTAATGTACAGTTGCAGCCACTACAAAGGCCCCTTTTAATCTACTGGGAGCTCTGTTCCTTGCTCTTTTACTCTCTGCAACCCTCCTCCTCATTCTAGGGAAAACTGGTATATGCTGTGAAATTGCAGAGTATTCCCTCCTTCCCTCTTCATCTCCCAAGGCAGTGACATAAGTGCTGACAATAATTATAATTAAAATGCTTTGTGAAAGAAAAAGCAATTTGCAAGGCTTCGTTCCCTTGCACAGCCTGCCTGGAATTCAGAGACACCACTGCTTGATAAAAGAAAACGTACCAGCAACAGAGCCCACTTGCCCAGCTCCAGACTCAAGCAGAGCAGCCCCAAGAGAAGCATTTCTTTATCTAGGAAATGCTTCCTAGATAGAAAGGAAGCACAGAAGGAGCTGTTCCTTTACTGCTCACCTCCAAGATGGGAAATCCATCCATTGAGCTGAGCCTCAGGTACCAATATCTTGCACCTTGGTGGAGGCCAAAATAAACGGGAAGGGAAGCACAGCGGAAGCCATGGCGACATGTGAGGTTTGGCCCAGCCAAATCTATGCTTTCAAGGCAAGACGAGAGAGGGGAGCCACAGACAAAAGCAAGGAGTTTGCAGGGGTGGGGTGGGGGGCGTATGTGCTTCGGGGGTGCTCACCAGACTCACTAGCAAAGGAGAAACTGAAGCCAGGACAGTTTTCAGTCCTCTCTTACCCAAGGGTCCGTCTTCGTAATAATTTGGAATATTCCCTTTACTATCCCAAAATGAGATGCATAGAAATTATAACCTGTTGCCCTACATGCTGCCAAAAAAAAAAAAAAAATCTATAGAATGCTCCCATTATAATATCAAGAAATAAAAGGAGAGTAGTTTATAAGAGGATAATGTATATTTTAGTGTGTAAATGTTTGGGCAGAACTATAAGAAGAGACCGAACGAAGAGACCAGAAGCTTGCATGGAATCTCTGTAAATGCAATAGCTGCTGTATGGGCCTCTCAGCCACAAACCATGCCTCCTTGGTGATGGGATTCTCTGAAATAGTCAAGTTTCAGGCAAAACAGAGTGTATTTGTCTCTCTTTCACAGGACTGAGGTTACATTTTTAGAAATTTTCATGTGCAAGACATACTTTGTATTTAGATGTAGAACAGAATTCAGTTCAAGGCCCAGCTATGGATCATGCTTTCCAAGCACATCAATACCAGGCAGAGCACTTGAAGCCCTGAGGGGCATGGAACCATTCTTTGTTGGGGTCTGTCTTGTGAATTGTAGACCTTCCAGTTACTGTGACAATCAAACTACAAACTTCCAAAACAGTCCCCTAGGGGGTGATGCAGCCCCATGGAGAAGCATGTAGGAAAATGGGCAGCAGGCTCCTGAGTCAGGCTTGTGGTCTCTAATCCCAATTCCATCAAGTTCTAGCAGTTGTGTGGCCCTAGTTAAGTCACTTGACCGCCTGCAGCTTATCTTTAAAAATGGGAAAAACGTCTTCTCTCTGAGATTGCTGAAAAGTTAAGTGGGATAATGTTAGTTGGGTGCCTGGCCCACAGTGTGTGCCCTGTGTGTCTTCTGTTATTGGGACCAGCTCCTGCAGCCCTTCATGTCCTGGGCCATTTCTTCTCTGTTTTCTGCTTCCTTAGAGACAAAGGCTGTTTTCTTTGCTCTGAGGTGGGTACGGGTTTCCTCTGGGCCACTGCCTTGTTTCCAAGGAGGCTTCTCTCCTGTCTTCTTTCTTCAGAGAGGGGCAGCAAGCACGAAGGCCTGGAGGCATTGAAAGATGCCAGGAGCCTCTGAGGAACTCTTTTCGGCCTGCAGGAAACTGATCAGTTCACAGGAATTGGAAAGAAAAATTAAAACATAAAGCAAAATGTATGAGAAAATATGTAGATTTACCAATCTCATATTAAGCAAAGTGTTAGTCTTTTCTACAGGGATAGGCTTATTAAATACATATTCTTTTTGAGTAATTTTAGGTGACTCCCTGTAGCTCATTCATTTAGATATTTGTTTTTTAATGTCTCTGAAGTCATGAAGATCTGGGTTCAAATCCGAGTTCCTCCAGAGTCGCTCCCAGCTTCTAAACCATGTGGTTGACCTCTAGGTTGACCACTCAGAAACCTTCATATCCTCAGAATTAAAACAGAGGCGACAGTAACAGTATCTACCTGTGAGGATTTTATTGAATCTTTAGATTTTACAAACTCTCAGCAGAGCTGCAGATGTTCTGGGTAGTTGTGATTACACCAGGTCCACCTTGTTTAACTTTTAGCAAAAAAGATGGAATATTCCACAGTGGTTTGAAACCCAAGGTCCTTGCAGGTAACATGGAATCTACAAGGAGTCCAGGCCAGGAAATGAAATGAATCTGGGGCCTGTGATAGAGGGTTGGCAGCACCTTAGATTGGTGAGTGATGCACAGTATATCAGTCTTGGAAAAACTATGTGGAGACCCAGCTACAGGTCAGTGCCATGCACGGCGTCCTCATTCCAGCCCAAGGTGGCCCTAGAGTCAGCAGCCCCCTGGGCCTTATGGACAAGCCAGCAGGGAGCCTCGGGCTGCGCCGTCTGTCTGCAGCCTCTGGCAGCAGTAGCAGGGCTAGCGGAAGCCAAGTACCAGTGTCCCAGGGTAGGAGCAGGGAAGGCTGACACCTACGAGAACGTCCTGTTGCAGGTCTTTCCTCTGGGCCGCCACATCTCTGGCTTCCCTTTCCAGTCAGATCTTCTTTCCCATGCAGTCAGTTTAGGGGTTGGAGGCAGGGTGGAGAGGGGAGGAACTGGCCCAGGCAGTTGCCATATTGTCCTTCCAGCCCTGAGATTCCTCTGGGCCTCAGCTTTGGAGACTCGAGTTCCTCTGTGCCTCCCTTCCCCAAGGCCCTAAGCGTGGAATGCTTTAGATGAGGGAATGGAGAAGAGCCAGGGTGTGCCAGGAAACTCTGGGAAGAACGTTGGTAACAACTGTCTTTCAAAGTGTTATCCCTCAAAGAAAGCACAAGAGGCAACTGATTAACTGCCTAGTGCCCGGAATATAGTGCATTTGCTTGTTCATTCATTCAGTCAGTCAGTCAGCCTTTACTGAAGGCTACTGGGCGCTAAGGAACCTTTGGAGAAAGAATAATTGCCTGAGTTGAGGGGCATTGAGGTCAGGCAGCCTTACTTACCACTGAGGCCTGCCTACAGTGGTCTCTACCCTGCTGAGAAGGATTTGGACTTCCTGCGAAATCAGAGAAGGAAGCACCCACCCTGTCTCCACAGCCCACCCTGGCCCCGCACAGGAACATGACCAGTGCGGTCTGTTCTGAAAGCCAGTTCAGGAACCCAAATGAGAGACTCAAGTATTGCCAAGTATGTGTTTGGGAGCAATTGTTTAATGACAGAAAATGGTTTTTCCATCCTCAACATCTGCCTGGTTAAATTATGGGACAAAACTGGCATCCTTTACCCCATGGCTAATTCCCAAATATTCCAAGCTCTTGAGATTCCAAGGGGTTGGAGGGGGAAAAAAGACTTGATTACTCCAAAATGCTGTTCACCCCTCTTGTACTTCCCATCCCCTTCTGCCTCCCTGCTCAAAAACACATTGTGTGCAGCTATTGTGGGAGGACCTAGTCCAGGTTTGCCATAGCCGAACGTAGCCGAACACCCAGGTATTTGACTTTAGAATGGGGGTCTAGATGGTGAGAGGGAACCAGGCCCAATGGTGTGCTGGTCTTGTCTTTGCAGGCTGCCTTCCCGCCTGAGCACACTCAAAAGCACATGGTCTTCCCATGGCTGTTTCTGTTGTTGTCCTTTCCATGTCAAATGAAATGGAGGCACTGGATAGAGACTGAGATAATGGTCTTGTTGACCCACCATCAAGAGGGCAATTCTGCTTCTGAGGACCTATCCTCAGAATGCTCACCAGATTTTGTTTGAACCTCGCTGTTAGGCCCTGCTTGTTGTCTGATAGAGACTAGGGAAGTGTACCTTCTTCACTTGCACTGGCCGGGCAGATGGTCTTGGAGTTTTCTCAGACACTTCAAGCTTATTCTCAGCTTGGGGTTTTGCATGTGGCCTAAAATGCTGTCTCCACCGTCCCTCTTCACCAGGTCACTAGGTCCTCATGAATTCCTATTCATCCTATAGGTTCTCCCTCTTTATTGACTACTTCCCTAATACTATCTTAAGAGAACAGTAATTCCAAGATATGCCTGGTGAGCAGACAAACATGTTTCATGAAATAATTCATTTACAAGCAAAATCAAAACATGCTGAAATTTACCAAGCTAAAATGATGGGCCCTTGAGGTGGAAGAGGTGGACAGTGTCTGGCAAGACGCAGATGAGATTTGATGTGCCAGTGGAAAAACTCAGGGTTCCAGGCTTCACTCAGCCAGGAGGGATTAGAAACAAGACTACACCTCACCATCCAATCCCAAGTGCCCTCTGCTGGGTGGGAGTCCATCATCTCTCACCTGATTGGATGAATGCTACCAAATCCTAACCAGCCCCTCACACAAACTATACAGCCCACTACCTCCACCTGCAGATATTTCCAAAGCATGGATCTGTTCACATTCTCACATCCGTCCCTTGCTGAGAACCTTTTCATGGCTCTTCATTTCCCTCAGGACAGAGCCCAAGATACCTGGATGGCAAAGGTAGGTCTCCTGAGAGAGAAAACAGTCTGAGAATAGTTGACATCGCCATCAGCACAGCATCAAACCACCTGGTCATTCCTTTGACCTGTATCATAAGTACCTACCTGGGCTGGGCACTTCTCTAGGTACAGAGAATATAGGTGTAAACAAACAGCCTCTGCCCTCCAGGAGCTTAATGCTAGCTAGGTAGGAATAAAACACAATAAATAATACATAATGTAATTTAATGCCAAATACAGATTAATGCTTTGATAAAAATAAAGCCGGTTTGACTATTGACACGAAGACCATCAGAAGAGTCCGTAGACCAAGCAAAACCAGGTTTATTCCCTATCTCAGTGAGGGAGAACACCACCCTGACAGGGTCTTACGAGTGTCCAAGAAAGGGTAGTTGGGCAGGTGTTGATAGGGTTCTGGGGTCTGGGTGGGTCTCTCAGTGTGGGGATCTGATTGGGATTGGGTTCCTTTAAGAATGGTGTACCTCTTGAGTCTTGATAAATCCAGAGTTGTTTAAGTGAGCAGTTTCTCTAGTTGAGACCTCTCTTGTTCTTGATCAGTCTGTTGTTCAGATAAGTTGATTTAGGGGAAGTTTCTCAAGTAAATCATAAAGTATTTTTACTGGTTTATAGCCTTATCTTTCTGGGCAAGAATTTTTTGTAGTAAACAGTAAAATCATGAAAGTCATGCTGATGGAGGTGACCTTGGTTTCCAGTCCTGATATTTCACTGCAGAACACAAGCTATCTCAGTGCTCTCAGGGCTAAACATGCAACAGAGGTCACCCCAGCTTATTGCCTCAGATGTGCCATGTGACCCTCAGTGTAGGATTGCCAGATTTAGTAAATCAGAAATATTTTATCTGGCAACCCTATCGGAGTGCTGTGAATTTTTCAGTGAATTGTCTGTATATTAATTCTAGATTTTCAGCTTCTCCTGCAGCATCAGAATAACTTGCAGGATCCAGAAGATATTCCCATAAGGCATCAGCTGAGCTGAGATGCTCCCTTGACACCAGCACAGGGTGGTCTCTCATTCACCACAGTTCCTACCCAGTCCTAGAGGGATCTGAGTTTTGGGGGGTCTGAATGGACTCAGAATCCCTAGGATGAGCTGCGTGTGCTTGGACAAGTCCCTTTCCTTCCCTGTGCCCTGGAACATAAGCTGGAGAATCAGAGTAACTGGACACCCTCCTCCAGCTCCGTGAACTGTCCATGTGAATTTTTTTTTATTGACGTATATTTGATTTACAATATTGTGTGAGTTTCAGGTGAATAGCAAAGAGATTCGGTTATATATATATATTTTTTTTCAGATTATTTTCCATTGTAGGTTATTACAAGATATTGAATATACTTCCCTGTGCTAAACAGTAAATCCTTGTTGCTTATCTATTTTATGTATAGTAGTTTGTATCTGTTAATCCCATACTCCTATTTTATCCCTTCCCTTCCTCCCTTTCCCCTTTGGTAACCATAAGTTTATTTCCTAGGTCTGTGAGTCTGTTTCTGTTTTGTATATAGATTCATTTGTATTATTTTTTAGATTCCACATATAAGTGATATCATATAATATTTGTCTTTCACTGGTTGACTTACTTCACTTAGTATGCTATTCTCTAGGTCCATCTCTGTTGCTGCAGATGGCAATATTTCATTCCCTTTTATGGCTGAGTAATAGTCCATTGTGTGTGTGTGTGTGTGTGTGTGTATGCCACATCTTCTTAAACCAAATCGTCTGTAGATGGACACTGGGTTGTTTCTATGTCTTGACTATTCTAAATAGTGCAGTTATGAACATTGGGGTGTGTGTATCTTTTCGAATTAGTGTTTTCTTTTTTTCTAAGTATATACCCAGGAGTGGAATTGCTGGATCATATGGTAGCTAGTTTTTTAAAGAACCTCCATACTGTTCTCCGTAGTGGTGCTACATTCTCATGTGGATGTTTTAGTGCTGCTTTGCATTGAATACAGTCATCAACATCCAGCTCAGAGGTGTTTGGCAAATATATGTGACCATTCTATTATGGGTTTTGAAATGTTTGGAAATGTGACCCCTGATTTTGTTATAATCTCTTTGGTAACTGTTATTAGGTGGTGACCTAATAAGAAATTATTAACTGGGGAGCTATAATTTGGAAACTTATAATTTTCTTAATGGACATTGATTTGCGTAACCCTGATTAAAATACAATGAAGCCTGAGGCTTAAATGTTTTATTCTGAAAGTTTGAAAGGATGGGAATTGACTCTAAAAATGTACTGGCTTGAAAACCTTATTGAAATAATATTATTTGAAGAGTTTTGTGAGCATAAAATGATCTGACAAAAACTATTCGATGCCAGCTCCAGTGGCCTCAGAAAGCTGAGGGAATATAGGTTTCTTCAGATGAAGTCTGGAAAAATGCTTCCAGATTACCTCAGGGGTGAAAAGAAAATTATTATTCCATTCCACAGCCCTGCTAATTCTTTTCAACATTGATTCTGTCAAGTAATTAGAATCTAAATGGAGGAAACATTCATAATTGTCATTTATTATACATTACCAAAGGTGACTGCTCCCAAGAAGCTCTGACAGGACAAAAACAAAGTGACTACAAAAGAAATGTGTAGGCGAAGGGATCAGGCCTTCCTACACACACATTCCCGGAAGCCAGTCACAGGCAGTGAGTGGGGATGGTTCCAGATTAAAACAGACCTCTGCAGCTATGAGTCTTCAAAGAAAATCTTCTGCTATCGCGTTGTCAATCAAGTGATAATGAGTCCTGTTTCCCTCCCTCTCTCTCACCACAGACATATATCATGTAGCTCTTTGTTACTTAAAAGCATGTATAAGAAAGATTACCCCCCCTCCACCCCAATACCACAGGGTATACTTCAGAAGTGAAATATGCAGTTGGTGAGGGTTTTATATTTAAAATACCTCCTCCCCTTTTATCATTGTATTTCTTCACTCGGCATAGGCTAAAATATGAGGTGTGTCTGCTCCTGTGAGAATGTTTTTTTTTCCCCTAATTTCTGAAATAATACCATACCTTGGAGATTAACGTTCAGGCTTTACCAAGATTATAATAAACAAATATGGCTTTGATCTAAATATTTTTCAAAAGATTGTTGCTGATCATTCTCCTGTCCCTGTAATCTTTTAAGAAAGCCTTTGGACTTGCCAGTCTGACACCCGGGGGGGGGCATAAATGCAGCTGCCTTTTCTTTCCCCTCATCTCCATGAGGATACTCTGTTCTCAGTTTCGCCCAAATTAGTCCCAGGATTTCAGTTGTGTTTTTTGTCCAACATTCCATCATGCAAATCATTAAAATCTTCACATGAAATATTTAACAGATGAGTTATGTCATAATTCACATTACAGTTTTAAACTGTTATTCATGTGGTAAGTCATTTATCCTGGACATTAGCAGACCCCTGGAATGGGCTTGTATTTGATGTAAGGAAGGTTAGAGTTCTTTTCCTCAGCACTCCAGGACAGTGGCCTTTTCCCAAACCCCCAGTTAATCATGAAATATTCCAAAAAAGTGACATTCAGATTCATTGTTAGTTCTACTTGCAATTAACTATTTTGAAAACAAACAGAAGAAAACATTTAAACAAATGTGGCTTGGCTAGCAGCTATTACAGTTGACCGTTAATTAAGGCAAGTTGTAATCCAAATGTGCCATGCCTTGTTACTGTCACTGCAAGCCATCATTGCTGTTGGGCACAAAGGAATGAAAATTCAGGGACTCTGTCAGAGGGGGGCTGAGGACAAGGTGGGAGATATTAACCCAGCTGTGTAAAAAGAGCCACTACCCTGCTTGAGAAATATGACCAGAAAGGAGCTCATTTTCTAGTTGAGAGAATGTATAGCCAGCATGTACTTGGAGAAATTTGGATTTTAAGAAAACTTGTTCCACTCCTAAGTGATGAAATACAAAGGAAATCCTTAGCATGTGTTTTATTTATTAACTTATTAGAGTTTTATTTTCTCTAATAAGGATATGGTTTTCTACCATATTCCTACCCATGAATTGGAATCTATTAGAAGAAAACACTCCTGTTTGTGGGCCAAGCTGGCCCAGGGGAGCTCTGGGATCTGATTTTCTGCCTGAGCACTGGAATGAAATAATTATCCCCATGCTGCCAGCAGTAGCCAGTCAGTTGAGAAGCTTTGTGACCAGGTAGCCTGGCTGATGAGCACATGGAGCTGATGGTGACAGTATCAGGGACAAAACCCTCTTGGATTCTATATGCTGACCTATCTAACCCTGTCCTGAGTGTGCATGGATAATCACAATTCCAGAGGGGTGAGTGATGGGATTTGAGGAGTGGAGCACACCTTTCATTAATCCTGAAGGGGAAAAAATCCATTTCAAGCTTGCTCAGCTGGAAAGGAATCTTTGCCTTCTGTTTTCTGCTTCATTTTGCCAGTGCTCACATGGCCTTTCCCCCCTTCTAAGGTATTATAATTTTGTAGAGTGTTTACCCACCAACATTACATCCTAAGGGACCTTGGTAGCAGTGGACAATATGGATTTATTGTGGCTGAATCTTCTGTTCAGTGTCAGTATATTGGCACAAAAGATGTACTTGGTGGTGAAATACAAGCAAAAAGGATTAAAAACTAGGAACAAATCATCACATGAATGTTGACGACACTGTCAACCCTTTAGAGTGTTCTGATACACATCCTTTTATTTTGTATCATTTATCCCCATCCCACGAAAGTCCTGTTCAGAAGCTAGAGCCAGTGTGACTGTCTTTGTAAAGACAGAGAAGTGAAATGATGTACCCATGGGCACTCAGCTGTCTTAGAAACAGTGTTCACAACCAGAGCTCTTGGTAAACACTTTCCTGGTTATAATTTGTTGATGGCGGCAGGATTGTTCTTCTGTCTTCTGGATGAGCTCTCTATGTGTATGTGAATATATCGCATGGCTGGAGAACTGGGCAAATGGAGGTAGGGGTGTTTTGTGTGAGCTTGCGTGCCAGGCGTGGTGAGCACTGTTTTACAAACCGGATTTGTGCTCCTAGGGGTAAGTTGCCAGTTGAGGCCAAGCCCACAGAAAATTATTTCTAAATGAATACAATATGAAAAAGTTATTTTATTTCTAATTTTACATGTAACATTGTTCTTTGGTGAGTCTCGGATTACACTTGAATGCATGTCTATTAACCTGATATGAGATGCATGCATGATTTCATCTTGAATGCATTTGAATATAATAGCACTGGAAATGTAATTTGTATTTTCAAATTTTATAAAGCAAAATAAATAAATCTTGAGGGTGGTAGCCACATTGAGCATATTGCATTGATTTCTTTGGGTTTCTCTCAAACCAATTACCATCTTCCCCTTGCAAATCCAGGTCTTCTCACACGGGCAGGTCTGTCTGCTCTAGATCCTCCATACCTAAGTCATCCTCATTTCTTTCACCTCCAGGTAGTGGGTAGCATGGACGGGTCTGTGGGGAAAGTTAACTTTCATCCTCAAGGGACACCAGTCTCCAGTTCCTCTCTCTGTTCCTTCCTGTTATCCGTGATGACTGTCCAATTAAACTCTCTGCGATGATGAAAATGTTCTGGATCTGTTGGGTCCAGAATAGTAGCCACTAGCCTCATGTGGCTATTGAGCAGTTAAAATGTGGCTAGTGCAACTTAGGAACTAAATTATTAATTTTATTTAATTTTGATTTAAATAACTACATGTAGCTAGTGGCCACCAATTTGGACAACATAGGACTGCAGCATTTGAGGTCAGCTGTTGGTCCCAATTCCAGTGCACTAATCACTGACATTCTGCAAGTGAAGTGACATTATGTTTTGGTGCTTGGATGTGCTCAGCTCCGTCAGCTCTGAATATCCTGAAGTATGATCCTCTCTTCAGTGATTTGACTGCCCTCCCCAGGCCTCCATCCATGGCTGTTGCATCCCTTATGTCTTCATTTCAATACATTCACCACCTGTCATGTATCTGGTTTCTGATAAACATGGGACGAAGAGAGGGAGGGGGAAAGTAGGTAGGAAGGAAGTTAGAGAGTTGGGGAAAGAGGAAGACTGGAAGGAAGATACTTCATGGAAGCTCTGTGGTCTGTATTGCTGAGCTGAAGATCTGTACTCAGGCATACTTTAGAGTATTGAGGTATGTTACGGCAACAGTAACCTGAGTAATTCAAAGGAAATTATGAGGTGTCAGTGCTCCAGATGCATGATATTTCATATGAAAGGTTCTGGGGCTCTTTGGGATGACAGTTCTCATAACGATGATTTTGCTGTTTTGTTGGTTTCCAAAGACCATCCTAGTATCTTAAGGTCATTGTCCTAGGAGGCTCACACGATATTGGCGTGCTGGGAAGGGTCCCCAGGGATACTTTCTTCTGGGTCAGTTCTGCTCCTAGGAGGTGAGTAAGGAACTACCAGATGCAGTCATGGAAAAGGGACTCTGTCTCCATCCTTGTGTTGAAAGTTCCTAGCAGGGAGCCGGGGAGCCTATAATCAAATGGAAGTGAGGAGCACCGTGAACTCCAGGAGAAATATGTTGATGATTTTCTGGACTGTCTAAAAAATTTCAAACCCCAGGAATGGTGTTTTAATTTTCTGCATTCTCTTTGGGACTTGGGTTTCGCTAAAGCATTTTCAGTCCTTGTTTTTCTTATTAAATTAGCAGGATTGACTTGAATCAGTATATACCGTTATGGCTTGAAATGTTGAAAGAACAAAATAGACGGGCATGACAAATATCTCAGGTTCCATTTGGGATGTGTGGGGGATGGGAGAAGAGAGGAGGAGTTGTTGAAGTAATGATGATCTTTTTTCTGATAAAAGTTGAAAAAAGGAAAAATAAAACTGGAACAAAACAAAGGAAAATAGCAAGAGGAAGCTAAATTTCTGTTTGTGGAAGCCTGTATTTGTTTTTCTGAATAGAATTAGCCATAGGAATGCCCTTAAGCGTTTTTGTTTGTTTGTGGAGGGGATTTTTTTATTCTGGTTTTTTGGTGTTTGCTTGTTTGTTTGTTTTTTACTTTAAATCAATTTGTACTTAAGAGATAATTAACCAAATGTTCCCAGTGGCTGTGGCTGCCTGACTCACCTCACTCTCCTATCTCCCACTGTCCGGGCCATTTCCCTAGCCCTTCCTGTTCAGGGCTTTCATTGTGGACTTTCTAAAATATAGATCTGAGGTCCTTTGACTTTTCTACTTAAATATCTTAAATGGCTCCTCAGACCCTAAAGCAGGTGTCAGCAAACTTTTTCTGTAAATGGCCAAACAGTAAGTATTTTAGGCTATGTGGACCATTCAGCCTCTGTTGCAACTACTCAGTGCTGCTGTTGTACCAGACAGTACGTAAACACATAAGGGTGTCTGTGTTCCAGTAAAACTTTATTGATAAAAAGAGGCTAAATTTGGCCCTTGGGCCAACTCCTGGCCTATAGAGTACTCTTCAGGTGTGTTGGCCTGACATTTAAGACCATTTGCCATTTGACCTCAGCCCTCACAACCATCTCCCCCACTTGCATTCTTTCAAGCCTCAGAAGACAGTATGGTCTTTGAAAAGGCTCCATCCTTTTGCCTGTGCTGTTTCTGCACTTGATTCTCATCTTTCCTCTGTTCTTACTTTTTCTATGAGTCAGATCTCCATGCTTTATCTTACACAAAGTTCTTACCAATTCCCCCAGGCCAAGTCTGCCCCATCCTCTGTGCTCCACAGTTCTCTGTTTAAGCCTCTGATGTTGCTTTTACCACGTGGCCACTCCCCACATAGACTCTGAGGGAGCATGTGGTCTCATTCCCCTTAGCACCCAGCTTAGAGCTCGGCATAGAAAGTGCCACTGAACAAATGGTCATGAAATTGACCCACCAATGGGCTTGTGAATCTCTTAATCATAGAGAAGTATATTAACTTGTAGGTGAACGTACTACAAACCCGGAAGTGGGAAACCATGGGCCAGAGTTGCTGGAAGGGGTGTGGGCAACAAAAAACACAGCCAGGGCAAAATGGAGCAGATCCATTATAATCAAGACTCTCTGGGAGTCCTTTGGCATCGACCTCATGGCCCAGACAGGGAGTGAGTGAGGAGTGAGGGAAGTAGTGTCTAGTTTAGGGCATCAGGACCAGGGAGAGGATGCAGCCTGCTGGAGGGAGATCAGAGAGAAGTAGCCTGCATGATTAATGGGATGGAGGGACTGATTCATGAAGCAAGATTAAAGCACTCTGAGGAGCTGGGATGCAGACCGAAAGGGGCAGATGATAGCAGGCTGCAAGTATGTGAGATGGATAAACACCCAGGAGGGAGCAGCGAGCTTCATTAGAGAGGTGAAAACGCGGCCTCCATCAGAGAATGGGAAGGGTGCTCAGAAAGGGCATGGGTGACTGACGGGGGAACTCAGTAGACGATGGGTGGGCCAGGGGCAGCTCTGGGTTGCTGGGAATAGAAACACCATAGAAAGGTCACCGTGGGGTGACTCTCTCAAGGAACCCTCTGCTTTTATCCTGTTGTGTCTCGAAGACTGCCGTGGCTGTTGACCTTGGCCTGCAGAGATACACACGGAGGAAGAGAAAACTCATTTTCCTCCCTCCCCTTAGATACCAGTGATTGAATGTCACAATAATTTTAAGGTCTTCTGCTCTGAGGTCAGCTTTCTGTCATCCCTCCCTGTGTTTGGTAGAACCAGAGATACTTGCTTCAAGCCCCTTCTTAAGTCCAGGTCAGGCTCTTACCTCTGCCTGCTGGTGGATCTGACTAAAAACCCAGCCAGCACTTCGGTTTACAGCTTCCTCAGTTGGTTCATCTCCAATAGGGATAGGGCTCGTCAGGCATTTTGGAAGACAAGATTCATTTGAAACTGCAGTGAACAGCCTTCAGGCTTCAATATCAGCTTCCTTCAGGTATTCTCTGAAAATTTCTCCAGGGCTAGGAAGAGCAGTTTATTCTATAGTCTGACCAAATGGTCCATATCATCGTAGGTCCTCCATAGCCAACTTACTATCTACAGTAAGGCCTGTGGAGTAGCCTAGCTCAACCCCGGCTGCACATTCAGATCACCTGAGGTGCTTTTTAAACATATGCATGCTTAGGCTCCACTCCCAGAAATTCTGATTTAAATGGTCTTAGTGTGGAGGGGGAAGGCACCAGGCATCAGAATGTTTTTTTTGAAGTCCCCCAGATGGTTGTAATGTGTTGAGAACCGCCACTGAAAAACCTTTATTCGGGTATGATTATAATTCACACTGATGTTTATCTATCTATCTATCCATCCATCCATCTACTAACTATACTATCACCTGAACAGTTTTTCTAAAAAAGCAATCATTTACCAGTGAGTCATCTATGTGCTTGGCACCTTGCTGGAGGCAGGGATCCAGTGGGGAGCAAGAACATGTCCCTGTCCCTGGGGAACTTACGCTCCAGAAGATGGAAGACACTTTGGGCAAAGCAGGATGAACCCAGAGTGCTGAAATGGTGCATTTCAGAGTCTTCCATTCTGCATGTTACAGCCATACTTAGCTCTAGTTTTACCCTAGAGTCTGACATTCTAAGTGCAAAGATAGAGGATGAGTATCTCTAAGTGTACATATCCCAGTTAACTTTGACTCTCAGGTCTTGCTCCAACAATTTGTTTAAGAAGTAGAAATGCACTTGGTACTTATAAGGGTAACAGCCCAAGACCTTCATAAATCTTCAAGTTCCTGAAGCCAGTAGAAGAATGTTTACCCAAGGTGGGAGTTGGTGGGGGGCATCTAACATGGTGGCCACATAAAAGTATATGAGTGAACTTGGTTTTTTTATTTTTATTTTTTTATTTTTGGTAATTGTGTATTTTGATAGGTATTATTATGTAGATTGAAGTTACTGTAGGTATTTCAACAAAAGAAAAAACATGTGGAAAGATAAATAACAATACTGGTGGTATAAGGATATGGCAAAAATTGGGGAAGTTGTGTGCAATGGACTGAAGTTTGCAAAACCGCCCAGGGCTAAATGGTGTCCCTTGGGGAGTGCAGTGTTTCCAGCACAAAGTCTCATTCTTTCTTTCCATCTCCTCTAAAGTTTTCTCACCATCTGATGAGCTTTTTTCCCTGACTTGAGTACTTTCGAAAAAGATTTCAAGAGTTACTTTGTCTTGACTTCATAGAGAGAAATATTCTGAGCTTGTTCATTGCCTAGTTCTGAGCTTCCACTGAATTCTTCTTCCCAGAGTTTCAAATCACTTTCTTAACCTCTTCCATTTCTGCACACTTCTCTTACTAGAAGTAGCATTCACTGTTGCCTTAGGGAACTTTCCACAGACAAGCAAAGAACTATATAATTCCACTAGAGTTCCTGGGGAGAGAAGACCACTGAGATGTGGATGCTTGGGGGACAGTTCAACAAAGTCACATCATGGCCGGCTGACTCGCTTCCAAACACCAGCCTCAGGACAAGTACTTTTCAAGTTTCATATCTCAAAAATATATGCAGAGTACACATTTTAGGCATTCAAGTTCATGCAATAATAACAGAAATGGGAACACTGAAGAAACCGTGATCTTCTGAATATCCTTCTTATTTCCATTCCTGTTTTCAGCTGTGCTGGGGAGGGTGGTGACCACGAGTATATGAATTTTAGAAACTCTCAAGTAACATCTCTCCTTAGAGCCATCTGCACTGTGCTCAGTTTGTTCTGTCAAGAGTTCTATGAGTACAGGTAACCTTGAAAATTCCTTACCTGAAAGATAAAATGTTTTAGTTGTATGCTTCACTGTAAATTTGGTTTTTAAGTGTTCTTATCTGATATGCTTACATCAGCATCTTACCTTGACAGATAATTTTCAATGATAATCTTAAATAATTGTGTAAAGAGATCTCTAATGCCATGTTTTATTTATAATTTGTCCAAGCTGTAGGCATTCAGATGAAACTTGAATTTTTCCAAAGGAAGTTCTGGACTGCCAGCAGACAGGTAAGTTATAATCAGCATGTTGAAGCATTAGCGACACTGTTATTATACAGGTGTTCACATTTGAGTACCCGGAGCCTAAAAGTGCCAGATTTCCGATGAATATTTGTAAAATGAACTGCTGGGCTGCTCAGATTACCTTTCATTTCACTGCAAAATAAAGGGCTGACAGCATGTTAGACACCACATGCTGGGAAAGCAGGGAATTTGCTCCTGCAAACAGTTGTAATTGTAATTGTGACATCAAACTAGTGACCTTCTAAAAGAGAAGTGTTTCTTCTAAGTATTGGGGACTTCTGCAGATTTTCATAGTGACTTTCTTTTAATCTTGTGGTGCCCAATTACTTATTTGTGAATATCTTTTGAAGGCTTTTGCATAACTAGGTTAGACTAAGCATGCCTTCTTTGGCCAAGGGCTTCTCTGCCTTGGATAATCTGGGAACATTCTTTACTTGCACTATACATTCTGTACTAAGTAACCTCAGTGGTATTTGTTCAGTAATTCAGCAGAAATGGCAACACATAAGTTGCCTGCATCTGTCCAATTCTAAATGTTGAAATGGTATATCATTTCTTAAATGAAGATACTTTAGGAAACTATGTACCAAGAACACAAACAGCAGTTTTAAAAAAAAAGTCACTGGGGGTTAATTTAAAATTAAATGAATACATAATTATATTTCTTGTTACTCAAAGATTTGAGGTCTTAAAGAGACATCAATATTGAATGAAGCATAGATTAAAATGGACAACATAAATTAAAATGAAAAAGGGTCCTGTTACCCCAAAATTGTCTTTTTTTTAAATAAATTTATTTATTTTTGGCTGCGTTGGGTCTTTGTTGTGCAAGCTTTCTCTAATTGCAGTGAGCGGGCTGGCTTCTCATTGCAGTGGCTTCTCTTGTTGTGGAGCACGGGCTCTAGGCACATGGACTTCAGTAGTTGTGGCATGTGGGCTCAGCAGTTGTGGCTCACGGGCTCTAGAATGCAGGCTTGGTAGTTGTGGCGCACAGGCTTAGTTGCTCTGGGGCATGTGGGATCTTCCTGGACCAGGGCTTGAACCCTTGTCCCCTGCATTGGCAGGCGGATTCTTAACCACTGTGCCACCAGGAAGTCCCCAAATTGTCTTTTATATTACTGTTTGGAGCTGGTACTCATCCTAGAGAGGATGGGCTAGTTCATCCTGGAGCATTCCCTTTGGATGAAATTTGGTATTTACATAACAGGCTAGGACTTTGATAGGCTGTCCTTGAGTAACTAAGTGGCAGCCATAGCAGACTCTGGTGTGTCCAAATGACACGTTTCCTTTTGTTTCCCCCTCACCCCACAGTGCGCCTCTCTGGATGGCAAATGCTCTATCAGCTGTGATGACGAGGTATGACGGCCTCCTGGCCCTGTGCCTGCCCTAATCAAGTTAGGGGTGGCAGGGGCGGAGGTGGGTGGTGGTGGAGTGGCTGGATGACTAAGGGTGTTTTCTCACAGGGGGAATGTCTCACAGAGCCAGATCTAACAGATTGCTCTGGACCAATATCCAAAAACCCAAGGACATTTGCTTTGTTTCTTTCTTTTTCTTTCTTCTCCCAATCAGATAGTTTATGAGAGCTGGAGAAATGTGATATAAATGTCCCATGAACAGCACTACTGGGACTTTGGCATTTTATAAAAAATGATACAAATTACTGCCATTTGAAACTCATATTACAACTCTCAAAGTTTTCTCCCCATGTGGTACCTCTATTCATCTTCTTAACCACCCAATGAAATGGATAGGAATATATGACCCATTTTGCAGAGGGGGAAACTGAGGATCAGAGAAATAAAATGACTTGCTTAATTTCATGTAATAAGCCAAAAATCTAAGAGTTGAAAACTCAGAATGTTGCATTCTAGCATAATGCTTCCCTCCTACAACTCCCTTTCCCTCCCTTCTTTCTTTCTCTTTATCTCTCTCCCTCTCTCTCAATCTTGGGAGGAGGAATTTGAATTCCACACATGAGCAATAGAAGAAAAAAGATGTACCACTGTCCTAAGTCTGTCCATCAGATTTAAGTTTTTACAGCATCCAATCCCATGTATCTTCTGCCCCACATTTTGGATCAAGCAGGTGTGAAGTGGCCTTTCACTTTGGTTTAGGCGGCCTTCCTCTCTCTGAGTCAGCCAAACCATTAGTCAATACATAAACTGGAACTAATAAATGATCACACATTCATATTCCTTCTGGTTACCACAGGGAATTAAAGAAATCCTAACCAAACATAATTCTAACTCAGAAAACATAGATTAGAAGTATATTTCCAAAAAGTAGGTGAAGCAAAGACAAGCAGAGAAATATAAAAGGGAGTCCAGGGTGAAGCTAAAGTACAAAATGCTCAGTCCCCGAAGATCTGGCTGCCAGTTAAAAAAAAAAAAAAAACATAATCGCTGTATGAGTTACTATCCAAAGAGTAAAAACTAATCAATCAGCTTTTCAGCAAAACCCCAACTTTTCCTGACCATCAGATCAAAAATAATTTTCCTGTAGGAAAGAGTACCCTATGATGTTTTATGATCAAAACCCTTTCAGTAAGTTTGGGGATGTCATTCATAGGTTAGTCAAGTGGCTTCAAACCTCTCCTCTGTCTTTGAGGCATTAATTGTCTTACTGGAGTGTTCAGCTCAAGACAACTCAGCTCAACAATAATATTGATTAATCAGTGTCACAAGGCCCTATGTTAAGCCCTTTACTTGTACAATTACTAATCCCTATTTGTGGTAAAAGAACTGAGGACAGTTGGTTGGTTAGTTGGGTGACTGGATGGATGGTTGGTTGGCTAGTGTGATTGATGGTGTTTTGGATAGTTGGGTTGGTTGGTTGATTGGTTTCTAGTTGATTGGTTGGATGGATGGATGAATAGTTGGTTGAATAATTTGATGAATAAAGTTAGAGGCAGTGTTCCTACAATGCACACTGCCTCTGTGCATTCTCATATATAAAAATAAGTGGAAATGGATTCCCACTTAGACTTCGAAACATACAATATATATCAGTTGTTCAGTAACTGATTTCACAGGTGGTCTAGCATAGTGGTTAAAGGTACAGGCTATGGAGTTAGAATAGCTTCAAACTGTGACTCTGACAGTAATAAACCTTGCCTTTGTTTCCTCAACTATACAATGGGGGTAGAAACACCTACCTCACAGAGTAATGATGAAGATGAATGAGATAATATACGAAAACTGTATAGCACAGCTCCTGGCGAATGGTAAGCACTCAATAAACATTAGCTATCAAACAAAAACGTCTGCAGACATGTTCTTCCCTTAGAGTAGTAGCTCACCTGAACCTAAAACCTCAGACGGCAACCACATATACACTTCAGGCAATGACAGTTTCAACTTGGGCATGCCTTCCTCACTACTAGTGATCTCCTTTAGCAGCCATTGGGATGGACCCCCATTCAAATATCATTTTAAAAGTTCACACACTTTGAAAATTAAGCATGGAATTTGCTGGATTGCTGAACTTGATCTGATGCTCATTTTGCACTTTGAAACTATCATCCATTTCCCATTTTGACTCTAAATTTTGGCTTCAGGCAAGCAGTTGACATCGTTTTAAATGGAAAAGCCAGGCCCCTTTCCATCCTTTCAGCAGACTCTTTCCACGTGTCATTCCCCTTTCATAGCTTTTAATTAAGTCTTTGAGGCCATGTCCCTCCACTCCCCAAACTGCCCTCGAGTGATCAGGTCCCCATTAAAAACAGCTGTGGGGGCTCATTAAGTTCACATGCTTCTGGCTTCTCCTCTGTACTGAAGACCTGGCCCAACTCCCACAGACTTATCAGACATGCTTTGCCTTGGATCCACTCCAGCCCCTCTGTCTCTCCCAACAATGGCCTCCCTGGGCCTTGGCTAGAGTGCCCTGAGCCAGTGGGTGGAGTCGGTATGGCCAGATGTCTTCCTGGCTTGTAGATACATCTTCATGGAGGACCTGGCCATGGGCCTGACTGACGACTTTAAGGAGCTCCATTCCACCCAAGGCAAATGTTAACTTTAGAACCTGAGAGGCAACCTCTCACACACTCACTCATTCCTTCAAGACACGTTTACTGAGCCCTCCTTACGTGCCTGGTACCTCCAACACCCGGGGAGTCAATGGGAAGCAGAGTCAGAAGTGGCCCCTGTCCTCCAGGAGCTAACTGGTTAGCAGGGGAGATGAGCACACACACTTATCAGCTGACTTGCCTCCCCAGCCTCTTGCTATAAACTATGTAACAACTTCCCTTTCTTAGAAACTCAATTTGCAGTAGGATACTTACAAAGAGGGCACATAGTAGGTGACCAATAAACATCATTTGCTGAATAGACACAAGCACAAGTCCTTCAGGTACTCAGTATGCAGCTTGCTCTGTGCTCAGCAGTTTGTACTTACTGGCCTACTTAATCTTCTCACCACTCCTCTGAAATAGTTGTTGCTGTCTCCATCATTCAGATAAGGAAACGGAGACTGGAAGTGTTAAAAGGCTTTGCTCAAGGTCACACTGATAGCAAGTGTCAAAGTCTCCGATTCTCAAGCTAGTATCTTAGCCTCAGGTAACACAGGTAACCTTCCAGGTAACACAGGCGTGGTGCTGTGTTTCTCACCCCCAAGTACACTTTCTCCCCAGCTTTCCTTACTATCTGTGACTGCCCAATTCCCATGGCCTGGTTTGGGGCTCTAAACCTCAGGTATCTACCTGACCTGCCTTTGTGGCCTGGAATAGGACTTCTCTGAGCAATATTGAGTCATCAAGTAGTTGAAGAAAGATACCTTTTTAAAAAAAGACAACTTCTCTCACCCATTCTGTCCTTGTCTCTGCATTTTTCAAACAACCTCATCTTTATGTGTTTTGTCACAGGTGGCTGTGGAGTGGTTGCTTACAATATCTGTCAAAACTTAGAGCTCCTGGTTTCCCCAAGTCCTTCAGCCTGTCAGTCTACCCCTGGGACAGGGCTCTGGGCAGACTCCTTCTGAGAGATACAAAGTAGCATAGTAGAAAGTAGCATAGAGATACAAAGTAGCATAGTATCTAATTTGGGGCAGAAGTAGCATAGTGAGGGAAAGCTGAGAAAATATCTCCTCTATTTCCTTTTACTGGAAGAGGGAGTATGGAGAAGGTGATTGGCTATTTATTGTAAAGAGACATAGAGAAAATTTACCAGACTGGAATCTGGCTAATTCTGTCCTGTTTCATAACCCAGTACCCTGCTCGCTTTACTCCAGTGGCCTTACTCCATTCCACCATACTTCCCGATAATTTAATCAAGGAAGGTCTGTTTATGAAGTCTTCACAGAGACTAAATATACCTAACATAGCAATATTGCCTATAATGAAAACTACATGACACCTTTCAGATTAAGGGACCCAGTTCTATATCAATGACACAGCATCCTTGCTTCTGACCTGTGATTTTCTCAGTGATTTGTCAATCACAGTGTTGGCAATATCTGTTTCTTACTTTCCCCTCTGTGCTTTCCACACCAGAAGAGAGTGGGAACAAAGGTGGATACCTGAGAAGTGAGTCTCCTAATGGCCAATCCAACCTTGATTCCACCCAATGCTGGCCATTATAAGGAGCACAGAGGTCCTCATTTCCAAGAAATGAGGGTGGGGAAAGAACCAAACATTTATGGCAAATAATGAAACATTTCATTGAAGCTTTGTCTCTAAATAAAGTGGAAATGGTGAAAATACATTTCTTTTATTTAACAAATTTAAATTATAATTGCAGTCATACTCTAATTCTATAAACAAAGGACACATTTGGTTTGGGAGTAGGGAGTATAATATTTCTGATAAAATTATAAAAATCACAATATAGAATCCTTCACTTTATATTTGATTTTCTCAGAGTGATCACAAGGAAGGTCAAATGTAGTGGAGTTTGATCAGTTTCCCCAGGAGCTTCTCTTAGTCCCTTGCTTTTGAAATCATTCTCTTTGGAAGCATCTTTCATGTTATCTGTGGTGATGTTTTCCTTCTTCATGTGTTACCTCTGACAGATACTAATGTGCCAACGGCTTCCTTTGTAATTGGAGCTGATCTCCAATATCACTTTCATGGACTTCATGAAATATTGCCTCTTTCCAAAGATTTTCAGTTGACTTTATAATCTGTTTGCTTTGTACTGTCTAATATTTACAACATTAGACAAACAGAGATTGACCAAAGATATAGGTCTAATAGCAGCAATACCAGTTGGCTAGGGATGTTTGAGTAGGAACTCACTTTATAATTAGGGATAGAGGGTGAGTTATGATGACTTTGGATCTCTATGCAATTGCAAGGATTTGGAGAGTCAGTATTTTAATATGGAGGCCACTCCATGCTCAACATGCATGACTGAAAGGAGGTTAACCTCCCTTTGCACCAGGGTCTATATCTGAAAAATGACAATCAGGATCCTCAAATAAACAAGGGTATAGATTTTTCAAATATGACCCAATTAACTTAAAATTAAGTTTAACTCTGCATGTAGCTCGTGGCTGCCATATTGGACAGCAGAACGCTATGAGTGCTTTCATAGTGCTGTGTCCTAAAAAAGGAGAAAGTTTGTCAAGACTCCCACCAGGGACAAAGTAGTCTCCTTGCAGCTAAGAGCTTCTTTGAACAGCAAGAGTGTGACCAAGTCATTCATCTGGCCCCTTGGGATAACCAAGAGAAACCCTTGCTCACCAAAGCAGCCGACTCGTTTCTAAAAGATGCTAGCAGGGCTTTTAATTTTCTGCCGATTCTCCACCATTGCCTACTAATAAAGGATGCATCTTTCTGACCAACTTACTGCTATGCTTTTGTGCCTCACTAAAATCGACTACACAGATAGGTAAATGTCCCAGAAAACACCAGCCCTGCAGTGGTCTGGAGCTAGGGGAATTTAGCTCAGGGTAAAGATATGTTACAAATTAAATGTTGCAGCCAGTATGTAAAGCTGCAATAAATAGAAACTGAGTTACATCAAGGACAGAATTAAACCTTAAATTTAAACTCCACAGCACTGTAATTAAGACTTAGCCTGTAGCAAATCATTCACTTGAGATTAAAGTAGCGTGGGGGAAGCAGAGGTTTGGGCTTACCTTGCTACAATTTATAAATCTGAGCTACCAAAAGCTAACAGCCCTGCCCCCAAATCCAGCTCCCAATTAAAAACACAGTTTGAAAACCTTTAGGAGGCCTGAGGGGACCCTTTAACAGAAGTTCTGCCCCTTCCCTCCTGCCTAAGTCTATGAACAAATTAAAAAATATTACCTGGTCCCCTGATGGTCTTCTGAGCTGACACGGTGTTTTCATTAATACATCATTAGAGTAATGGCATTGTGCTGGCGTTTTGCCTTCAAAACAGGCTGTACTTCAACCACCATGAATACAGGCTCGGGGGCCTCTGGACACTTTGTTCCTGGGAAATATTATTCAGGTCATAAAAATTTTTTAAAAGGAAGATAAACTGTAATGCATAACTTTAAAATGTATATTCTTTTTATCCTAATCTGGGATGCTCAAGGCTTGCTTCGTGTTTTATTTTTGATCATTAGTTTTGCAGAGTATATGCTGGGGTTAGCTTAACCACAGCCTTAACTCCTAGAGCCAGCAGGCATTTCCAGTTCTCCCAAAACAGCCTAAAATAGGTGTTTTTCAGGTTGGGAGTACGTCATTTCGTGTAAAAGCAGTCTGAGGACCCAAAGTTGAAACTGTGGTGTTTTTATTTTCTAGACTGTGAACTGTTACCTCATAGACAATAATGGATTTATTCTGGTGTCTGAAGACTACACACAAGTGAGTGAGAAATTTCTACCTACTCAAAGTAAGGATCCCAGACTGTGCTTGGGTCAGGGGGAACGAATTATGGTGTTGAAACTTTGAGACATGATCTGTATTTAAGAGGTAATAGCAGGAGATTATAAAACCTTATTTCCATCCCTTTAAGAATGTCACAGCCTACTTCTCAGCAGGCCCCAAAGAGATTTTACCTCCGGAGAGGAGAGGTGGGGAGGGGGGCAGAGCCCAGGGTCTGCTCCCTCACTCATAAAATGTTCAGTTTATGGAACTCTTTGCCTTGAGCATGGAGGTGCCTGAAAGAGTTTGGGCAATTTTAAGGAGGTTTCCTCCTTTTAATATTTTGATATTTTATCTTTATATATATGTAATTTATATATACACACAAATATATGTATGTATTTATGTATGTCAATGTAATTATTCTTTATGGCTTTCTTTCTGGTTCTTACTTTTTAAAAATTAGTTATCTGAGCTCAAGGATTAACTTGGGTTCTCAACACAAAGGGACAAGAATCCACATATAGAGGAAGAATGTTTTTCATTTGATTGAGCTGTGTGCAGTACAGGGGCAGGAGGGAGAGATGGAAAGAAACCAAGCTAGGGTGCTCAGCAAAGAAAGCTCCACTGATATTTGGAAATCAAAATAAGAGTTAAAATCAATAGCATTGTAATAGAGAAACACGGGTTTCTCCTTTAAAACTTGGTGGCTGACAACTTTTTCTGCAATTAGAAATGAAATTAGCATGTTAAAAGAAAGTCAAATCCAGACAAGTTTAGCACTGTGGTGTAGTAAAGTAACACCAGAGGTGGAGGCAGATGGTTTCTGATGCAAGCTCTTTTCCTCAACTAGTTTTGGGATCTTGGGTGCATCACTTAACCTGCCAGGGACTCCTGGCCGGCTCTATAAAAGGAGGATGGTTGACTAAAGAGGGCTTCTTCTAACTCTAATATTTGAGGGTACTAGCATTTTATAATGAAGTCTCATTTAAATCATTTAAAATATTTTAATAGTCAACAGTGCGATAGACCCATTAATGCCTAATAAATTAATTAATTGTCTTTAAGTATGATTCCTTAGTGTCTAAGCTCAATGGCTTGTTAATTTGTGAACACTGGCTCGAGGTAACATGTGGAACTGTGCTTCAGTTTCCCCTCTTATCTATGAGAACACTGTGGGATTTTCTTTTTATCAATTTATTTATTTTATTATTTTATTTTATTTATTTATTGTTTCTGGATGTGTTGGGTCTTCGTTGCTGCGTGTGGGCTTTCTCTGGTTGCAGCGAGCAGGGGCTACTCTTCATGGTGGTGCGCGGGCTTCTCTTGTTGCAGAGCATGGGCTCTAGGCGCGCAGGCTTCAGTAGTTGTGGTTCGTGGGCTCTAGAGCACAGGCTCAGTAGTTGTGGTGCACGGGCTTAGCTGCTCCGCAACATGCAAGATCTTCCTGGACCAGGGATTGAACCCGTGTCGCCTGCACTGGCAGGCGGATTCTCAACCACTGCGCCACCAGGGAAGCCCATGTTGTGAGATTTTAAATGCACCTTTGGTGGGTGACAGTTACACAGTTGAGACTCAAGCTGCCCATACACGGTCTCCTCAGATGCTGGACATCACTGGATGTTGGACAGTTGATGGACATTAGATAGGAAAGGTGAACCCATGAAACAAGGCCAGTGTCTTGGGAGCAGGACTGGCCATAGGCCTATAGTAATATGTCCGTGTGTCTGGGAGGAGTGAGAAACCAAATCAATCCCCTGTGAGGAGGAGCTCTGTCATCCTGCCATAATCATGGAGGGCTGAAGGTGGGAACCTGATCCTGGGGGAGGAAGGACATGACGATGTCTTCCAGTGGTGAGTCTTGGACCAACTAACAAAGTGAACCGCTGAAATAGTGACCCTTTCCCAAGCCATGGCCACTACATGTGGGCTCTGATCCGTGCTTCATTTCTGGATAGAATAGCCCAGGGAGCCTGTGGGCCTGCCCTGCCTCAGCTTGTTTGACGTCTGGTTTCCTGTACTCCAATTAAGCTAATTCTTCTTCATCTTACAACCAGTTCCATTGATACTGGCATATTTACACACAAGAAATGCAAATGTCCTTCTTGCTCCCAGCAGCAGCACATACCCAGAGAGTTTGCCAAATGTTCAAGTGTCCCTGGAGTGAAAAAGGCAATGCTTGACCTTCAGTCAGTGAAATGTCATTTCCTTCTTTCCTCCTCTCTTTTCTGACTTTTTGGCGAAGTCTGTATGTGCCTTTCTGCCTGAAAACTCCTAGGAGCCTTGTTGAGGTCACTGCGTTGTAATGGAATCAGGATTTAGTTAATATCATACAAAGCCTATGGAATTTATATAATTTGGGCTCTGAGTGTAATGCCATCCACCCACCTCCACATAAGCTATAAATCCTCAGAGCACCCACAGTACAGATGGGGGTTCTCTACTGATCTACACTGGCCCCTTCCAGGGTGTTGGCAGAGGAAGGCTGTTGCTCCAAGCTCTGTTCTGCTGTATTGGATACACCCTCCCCCTTGGGACATTGATGATAGTGTCTCCAGGAATCTGGAGGGATGCCCGAGGATGTTAATCCTTCATTCCACCATTCAGAGTTGGCAAATCTCGGCCAGCACCAAGAACTGGACTTGCAGGAGTGTCAACCTGACGCTGGGGAAGGACTGGTAGGCCTCCAGTGCCCTGAAGACAGCCCCAGAGCTGGGGTCGGCCATTGGAAGTTTGATTGGCCGAGCCTTCTTTTCGCAGGGCTGGACAGCTTCATTCTTGGTCAACATATTAACTGACTATGGACAAAATGAGGGTGTTCCTCAGAAAGTAATTTAGAGAAAGGACATATTCTCTGCTGTAGGAAATTTATAGAGCCGATGAAGAAGACTGCTATATATCCCTAAACAGGTCATTTAGGAATTATAAACAATTCTTTTTATTACTGCTTAGGAAGCCCTTTCACAGCCTGTTTCTGTCTGTATGAAGTAGTGTTTTAATCACAAGGGATTGAGAGCAGATTAATGCCTACTCCCTCCATCCAAGAGTAATGGTGCATGCATGTGTGCTTGTGCGCATGTGTGTGCACACGTGTGCATGTGTGTTTTAATTACAACACTCAGCACATGTTATGCAATGTCATCCTTACCCCGCCCCCTCGCCCCTGCCACGTATTTGGAATATTCACATCTGCTTATTAGTTTGCTCTGTAATCCCGTAACTTCTCATGACTATTAAGACCTTTTCCGCTGTTATGTAACAGTAGTCCTGAAAACCTGCTTTTTGCCCCTGTCAGCTCCAGGACACAGAGTGTGTCCGTTTTTATTTCTTCTCTGGTGTTTGGGCACATTATTTATCTACACTTCCACATGGGTCTTCTTTTCTTCCCCGCAGACTGGAGACTTTTTTGGTGAGGTGGAGGGAGCTGTGATGAACAAATTGTTAACAATGGGCTCCTTTAAAAGGTAAGGGATTTTATGGTTCCTTGCATCCCCCGAGAAAGTTTGCCTAAATAAAATAAAACAAACCAAGGTCAAATAAAGCAAGCCCAGACTTGACCCCATGACTGTGTTCATGCTCCAGAAGATCTTCTGAAATTTGATGCCTTTTGCATGAGTGTTAAAGAGTCTCAGAAACTCAGCTCACAATGCATTCCCTGTTCCCTTAGCATAGCATTTATTAGAGTCTGGTCCTGAAGTCAGAGCCTGCACTGGGAGGTGATTATGTTGGTCTGAAACAAGTGATTGCAGAGAAGTAGGAAGCATTTTCACCTGGTCAAAAGGAGGAGGGTGTCTTGTCTCACACTGACAAACTGGGGCAGCTTGCTAGAAATCTGGAACTCAGGGATGGGAAGTGATGTTTAGAAACTCGATATAATTTTAGAAAATCATGTAAAAGTTCACAAAACCTGCTCCCAGATGGAGGTAAGTTTAAATCTGTTGCTAGAATTGCTAAAATTGGTGGTAGGGACCACTCAATTGAGTTGTGAGGGCTCTTGTTGACCCTAAGTGAAGCTCGTATAGGATGATTTCCTCACAGCCCCACAGCCCCCGTGGGCAAGCCAGCCATGCTCTTGGGAACACCAAAGCCAATGAGAAAGATCGTCACCCTGCGAGATCAGGATGCCAGTTTTGTCCCCCCAGGAGTCAACCTGTCTCCCTTCCCTTTGCCTCCCAGGGAGAATGGTGGCCCAATGGTGCTTTCCTGGACATATATGATGCTGTTAAATATATGATATCAGGAAATGCAAGGATGGACCTAGGCTCACCTGTGAGAACTATTGCACATTGGTTGCCAGTGGGAAAGACAGTCCCCCCAATTTATTACTCCCCCCCAGCTGAATGGCCAGGAAGTGTTAGCACAGAAAATCAGACTTTTAAGCTAGTCAGTAAGACCAACTGAGTGCTGTGCTCAAAGCAGGGAATTCAAAAATGATGACCCAATTTTTGAGATTCCGTAGCTTGTTTGTGCCAGAAACAAGGAAACAAGAAATGATATTTTTAAATGGCATGACTCCAGCACTTCTGCAATCTCTGACACACTTGCTCTCCAGACTGCCTGAGTGTTCACCCCTGCTCGATTCCCTCTTTAAAATTCAAGTACATTTTTTCCCTTCTTTTGCCAGGAGTCATTGTACATAAGCTTGAAAACTGGGCTTGGAGCTGGGCTTGGGTTGCTCTGCTGGATTGTCTGCCATCCAGGGCACCACTGGTTTCTTGTATCTTTATGTGGATATGTACATTCATATTGTGTTAGCTTGTTTTCAACTTGGTGGGGGTAGGGAGAGACAAAAGAGGAAGAATACGCACACACATGTTTCTCATTTGAAAGCATATTTTTCAACTTTTTTAACAAAATGACTTTTTGTTTTCCTCTTCCCTCTTAGATATTCCTTTCAAACAGTTTGGTGGGAGAAAGAAAAAGGTTGTAGCAGAATTTTAAATTCCTAGACTTCTCCTTAATGTGGGTGAAATATAGTTGACATGAATTTAGAACTTTCACAAGAGTAGCTGGCATATTTGAGAAAAGAGGAGTGCTGGGACTCTCTACTAAATTTTAACAGCAACTGCTGTCATTTGGGAATTACTTGACAAACCTCCTAGGCTTCTTTGAAAGGCCCCCTCATGAGGCCAGGACAGCAATGAGAGTTTGGGTTTTGGAGTCAGATGGATTGGGTTCAAATCCAGGCTCTGACATTTACTAGCTGCATGACTTAGAATAAGTCATGTTACCTCCCCAAGCTTTGGTTTCCTTACGTGGAAAATGAAGATGATAATAATAATTACTTGCAAAGGTTGCTGTCAGAGTTAATGAGATAATAATAAGCATAAAGTTCTGACACGGTGCCTGGCATATATTAAGGGCTCAGTAATTGCTAGCTGCTGCTATGATTTTTGTTTTTGTGGATCTTTGACTTAGCTTTTTACCTGGCACCAGGTGATGCTTTTTTTAAAAATTTTACATTCACACAATTCTCAATGGGCTTCCCATGACACCTGGTGATGGGGTCTCCATCCAGTGTTGGGGTACTGAGGTCCTCCTGGAACTCAGACGTTCAAGCCCTTGCCCTTTCCAGCATGTTTACTCAGAAAATAAGGTTGACAGTCCTTTTATTCAGAGAAGATCTGTATTTCAGAAGCACTGAAAGGATGTAGCCAAAAGTAACAGTGTCCTGGGACAGATGTCAGGCACCATGGTAAACTGTACCCCACCCCCAAACACAGGATACATGGAGGTTAAGTTGCTTTGGTGACATGGCTGAGCCCTGGTAAAGCTCAGGATCCATTCACGTAGCAGACATCTCAGCATATTAGACAGTGCACCCTGGCACAAAGTTTCTTAATTTGGTCTGCTTACACCCATTTCTAAAGAAACACCTTTCATACACAAGAGCCCTGCAAACCATCTTCTTCAGAAAGGCAGAGCTCAAGGTAAAGAACACCATCTCCCTTTATCAACCTCCCTTTTATCTCTCTCTCCAGTGGTCCATAGTCACTGCCTCTCTCTCTAAAGCAAGGCGATGCTTGCCTACTTGGCATGGGCTCTTTCCTTGATTCTTTGGCCACTTACCTGGTGACCCGATGGCCATTCTACTTAGGTGCCATCAGAGGGAAAGAACATCCATTTCTGCATCTACATGGCCATGTGGGAGGAAGGGAAGTCACTGATTTGTGTGGACAAATTACCAACTTGAGGGAGTTTTGAGAAAGTTCTTCAGCAGCATGTGCAAACCATCTAAGAGGTAAAGTGGTCACTCTTGGTCACTTAGGCTGAGTCTCTGACTTGACTCTGTCCACCCAACTTACAGATGACATAGTGCCCAGGGCCAAATAACATACCAATAGCCTCAGCAATGTGAAAATAATGAAGGTAGCAGTGGCTACCTTCCCAGAGCACCTACCACATACCAGACCTAGGTTGCAACTGCAGATCTTACTTCTTGCAGTCCTTTCCAACAACGTGTGAGACAGGTATAAACAGGACCAGTGCAAAATGAAAATGTGTTGCCCCTCGCTCAAAAATTATTGAGAGTTTCAAGATGGCAACAGCAGAGCATTAAACAAAGCACGCAGCCCTTCTAAGTGCAGGGTTCTGTCCAGTTACACAGGCCACGTGCCCATGAAGCTGGATCTGGGTATATATATACCTATTTGATAGATGGAAATAATGGGGCTTGGAAAGGTTAAGAACTTGTCTCTATATAACGGAGCTGGATTCAAACATCCTGCAGTCTAAGCACAGGGAGAATTTTCTAGCCTCTCCCCTTTACCTGGTTCTATGTACAGTAACATTGTGTAGTGCATGGAACTTGCTTCAGTTTTGTTTGAGACAAAGTGAAGGATAGCCAAGGAGGATGTTGGCCCAGCAGTGACTTATCTGGGCAAGCAGAACTTTCAGGATGGAGGCCAGCCGAGTGATAAGATCACCCAGATTTCTTTTAACTGAAGCTGATAAATTGTTAAACCAAGCCAATTCCCCAGGCTTCACATACTTTCACATAAGATACCATATTCCAGGTCAGCTTTTTGGTTTCAAACAGAGGACTTGAAATACTTTTTTATTCTTACCATGGAAAGTAAATGGACTCCCTAAGTGGCCCTGACTCATTTTGGGCTTTTCATTTTAGCTGCTTTTCTCTTTTAACTCAAGTTCATGTCCAGTAAGAGCCTTGTATTCATATTTCTCAAAAGCCACAGTCCATGGCTGTCCTTGCTGGCCTTGGCAGTGACTTTGCCCTTCTCACAATACTAAGAGAAAATCTAGTTTCAAAATATTTCTTATTATACAGTAATTCATTTATTTCCCCACCCCTTCTTGCCCCCAGTGATGGAACTCAATGTCAAATATCCAGGGAAAAGTGAGAAAAAATACATATAGCTGGTCATAGCAGAGTCCAAGATTCCTGATAGGGCCTCTTTGATATACTGGACTTGAAATATGAAGACTTCAGGTTGAGCCTCAGAATGGCCACTCTGTGGCCGTGGACAGATTCCTCAGTTTCTCTGGGCCTCAGTTTCTTTGCCACCAAAATAGGAATTCTGGTGAGATGGGATTTTGTGAGAATCACCTGAAATAAGAGAAGTGAAAATGCTTTGCAAATTGCAACGCTACTACAAATAGGAGGTAAGATTAGGTCTTGGATAAGAGCTCCAAATGTCTGAAATCTTTTTTTTTTTAATTTTCTTCTCTTCTTTTCAAAATCACCAATGACCCCCAAAAGGTAGTTACTGTACAGCAGTCATAGTGTTGGGGGTGGGCCTGTGGGCCTGGACTCAGCTAGCACCCATGGCGAGGTCTTAAAACACACCCATGCTCCAGCTGTATCCCAAGAGATTCATATTAGATTTGTCTGGGGATGGAGCCCAGGCATTTATGCTTTTTAAAAGCATCCATGTGATTCTCAGGTGCAGTCAGGGTCAAGAAATACTAAGTTAAATGCACCAGGTGCCAGTCTAGGTGCTGCCCAACTTCAAAGTTGCCTGACTTTTGGCAACTTTAACTCCATAATTTCAGTTTTCTCTGCAGCAAAATGAAATTGAAAGAGTGATTTTCATACCTGCAGTGAGGGTTAAGTGGAATAATGCATGTTTTTACCAAACATCCTTGTGGTTTCTGCCAAAGGGTCTTCCCTTGTTCTTTGTGTATTTAAGTAAGCTCGAGGAAGGAAAGACCCATGGGGCACACCTGGCCCTTGACTTGCAGAGAAATGAACTGCTTGCTAATAATTTGTTTTTGCTTTGGGAGCTACTGAGAATTCCTATCCCTCTTGGTTGTGTCTTTTCCGTTTTGTTCTGTTTTGTTTGTTTTATGTGTGAGGCGCAGCATGCCTGAGCTTTCACCCCTCCAACTGTTCGTATTTTCCCTTCGGGGCCTGGTGAACGTCCTCCTCACCTCACCCCCTACACATTCATTAACATAGTCAACTTGTGTAGAATTCCCTGTGGCAGCTCCTTCTAAATTGCCTTTCTAAAAAGGTGAGTCGTCAGGTAGGATTCAAGACTTGGACCATTTCTACCCCTGTCTCCATATGATGGAACTGCACTGGCTCCATGGCGGGTGACTGGAGCTTTCCCTGTCTTTGGTGATTGCGTTACATTTCAGCGAATGCCCTGGCCTTGGAATCCAGAGAGTGTTAGAGGAGAAGTCTGTTATGTTTGGATGGCTGCTCTAATGCCGACTGCTCCACCGATGTCTAATACTCAACAACTCATGTAAGGAATGTAATGGCTTCTTGGCTTCCTGTTGACCTGACTGTGTCCACTGAAGTATGCTTTGTCAGAGGTGGCATTGAAGGGAACAAGAAGACGGATTGGCTTGGACAAGTGTGTTTCTGGGCCAAACTTTCTGGAATGCAGAAACATGGGGATTCCAATAGACTGCTCTTTAAAACCCTAAAGCTGCTACTTGAGGATCCCCAATTACAACAATAACAATAGCCACCGTCATCTACATCATAATAGCAACAGGTCTCATTTATTGAATACTAATTGCAGTTGACCCTTGAACAACACAGGTTTGAACTGTGGGGGTCCACTTATACACGGATTTTTTAAATAGTAAGTACTGAAGTGCTACATGGTCTGTGGTTGGTTGCATCTGTGGATACAGAACCGTGGATATGAAGAAACTGTGTTTACAGAGGGCAAATTGTAGTCGGATTTTCGACTACATAGAGGGTCAGCTCCCTAACCCCTACATTGTTCAAGGGTCAACTGTACAGGCAAGGCATTATTCCAAGCAGTTTGCATGCATTACCTTAATTAATCCTCATGGCAAATCCATGAAATACCTACTATCGTTATTGCCATTTGACAAAAGAGGAACTGCAAGTGGAGGCTGCAAGCGTTTTAGTAACTTGCTCAAATTCATCCACAGTAGTGTGTGGGGAGATGGAATTTGAACTCGTGTCTCTTGGATTCTAGATTCTAGACCATGTTTTCCTGGTCACCACTCATCTTTTCCCATAGTTGGAGAAGACTAAAGTATTCTCTGCAGGGATATTTGTTCATATTCATGCTTGTTTTGCTTTGAGAGAAAGTAAAAGTCTTTCAAACTTGAAGTCCAATGTATTGGTTAGTAGTTGGTTCTACTAGAAATAATAGGAAATTCCAAAATAACAAAGTGTGAAAGAACGTAGGAGTCTTTTTCTCTTTTATGTGAAGGAAGTATGAAAATACTTATTTGGGGGCCTCATGTTGTCATCATGGACACATGACCACATCTTTTTTTTCTTTACCTCCTTCTAAGTTGGCTTTTAAACTCAAGATTACCTCATGATCCAAGATAGCTGCTGAGCTGCAGCCATTAGTTCTGCAAACTAGGCTGGCAGGAGGATTCTAGGACGTCCAAAAGGCCAAGTAAAATTTCTTTTTAAAATTTCTTTCTTTATTTAAGTACTTACTCCCATACAATACTTTTGCTTCCATATAATACTTCTGCTTAATCACATGGCCTCACCTACCTACAAAAGAACCTGGGAAATGTGCATATCAAAAAGTCGGTGTTCTGCTCATTGCGAGAGGAGAATGGCTGTCGGGAGACTATGATAGCCTCTGCCACATCCATCATGCCCCAGTTTGCTTCAGACCACCTCGAACTATTGAATCCTGCTTCCTGTGACATCCCCTTTGAAACCCTTCCAGAGATGAGGCTATATTCCTAACTCCTAGTTTTCTGCACACCCCACATGCCTGTGCAGTCCTGAACACAAATGGTCATAGCCACCATCTAATGCATCTGTCAATGATGTCTGACCCCAGGCAATGACAGCAGGAGCACTCGATAACACCTGTTGGGTTTGACTAATAGTAATGACACTGGCAACACCAACATCCCTAGGTTCTAACATCCTGAGCCTCAGTTGCATGCCCCACACTGTGCTAAGCGCAACTCAGGCATTACCATGGTGCAGTTGTTGTGAAATGTACACATGGTGCCAGGCATTTGGCAGAGCCCAAGGATGCTCCTCTAGCATCCAAGTTTCCTGCCTCAAGTGGGTTTTGCATTCACTCATTCCCCAAGCAGAATTTAGCTGTTTCCTTCTATATCTCACTCAAAGAAAAAAGCAAAAGAAATTTAGCCTTTTCTACATGGGATTAATCATAATTGCATTTTCCCCTTCAGTTTAACAAGGAAAGCTAATATTCATGCAAGGCGCAGTTGAATGGGCAGACAAGCCACTGGCTAGGTGCACCTACTAGGCACCTGTGCATGTTATCCTGTGCCACAGCATTGAAGCAAATTTGGCTGGGAGAGCCACAGCGACTTCACCTTCTGAGCCTTAGTTTCCTCTCCATGCCCTTGACATCAGAGATAATACCTGACTGGCAGAAAGTAATCGATTATTTCTTATTGTTACTGCTTTTATTACCTGGGTGAGATGTTGATGTGGTCAGTATCTGCGACTTTGTTTCTTTTTATAGTCTCAGCACCTGTTGATGAAAAGCATTTGGGGCTGATAGATGTGCTTAATCTATAGAATGAGTGAGGCTCCCCTCTCAGGGTTCTTCACTGGACCCTGAGTAGCCCCAATACCCTATGTGCTGGGCTTCCAGCTGGTGCAGCCTTATGGCACTTATTCTCTTCTAATGATGGGTGCTCATTAACTAGATTTGTTTTAGCGATTTTCCGTCAGAGCGTTCAAAGGCAGCTTCAACTCACCACCTCTGCTGTGTTAGATGTGCTGTGTTGATCATAAAGAACAGTACAATCTCTGTAAGAAGATGCTATGGGATGAGATGGCCACCAAGGCAAAAAGGAGAGACGGGAGAGCTCCTTCTGGATCTGCTATTTGTATTCAGATGGAACAGACTGAGCTTTCCATTCTCATGGCTGTCTGAGATGTATGAATGAGTAAACTTCCCATGGTGACAATCCCTTTGTTTAGAATTTCCTATGTTCTTGCTCCATGCCCTGACACTTGCAAGTTGAAAACTGCCCCAGAGAACACATTTTATAGCTCAAAAAAGATACATATTTTTACATGCTACCCTAGTGAGTCACTTTTGCTTCTCCTACTTTTTGATTCAAAATTGCTTAAATATGTCCCTCAGCGGGTCTCTGTGTCAGATGCCTCCCTGTCCTGTTTTAGGGCCATATTTGCAAACATTAAGCTGTTTCAAGACTGGTTTTGAGGCAAATTTTTAGCCAAAGTGAGTTAGAGTCATTGCAGGTAATGTACCTGGCCTCGTGGGCACAAAGTAGGTGTTTAATAAATGCTGGTCCCCACCGTTACTAATCAGCTTAAATTAGCTGAACTCATGCCTTTGAAATTCAACCTTCTAATTTTTAGAAGAAATCTTTTTCTTGGTCGTGATTTTTGTCTAGTTGGAAAAGAGCAGAATCAGCAAAATGGATTTAAGCAATTCCTAATGTCACGAGCCTGACACCCAAGACTCTACCTAGTACAGGATACATAGGGTTGCCCTTGCTTGGTTTGCATTGCTTTGGGTTTCTTCTTCAGAGACTGTATCTGCCTTCTGTCAAAGTTTCAAAGAGACCCATCTGGGGAGCACAGAGATGTTAATAAGGTCTCCCCAGCAGCCCGCAGTTGCAGTGGCCTGGTGGTGATGTCATGGGGATTAAGGCATGTTATCTGTAATAAGAATAAACTCCTGCTGCTGAGTGCAGCAATGCAGCAGCAATCTTGGGCTGGGCACTACGCTCGGGGCTTATTTTAGACCCGAAAGAAAGCAGGCAATTATCATGTTCTTTAACTATAATCAGCCGAACAGGATACAGGTAGCCACAAAATGGAGTTATTTAAAACAGTAACAAAATCACTTCAAAAAGGGCAACAATCTGGAAGTCTCTGCAACATCTAGTTAAAGCTGTCTAAGCATGGAGAAGAGAGAGAAGGTTTGTTTTGTAACCTCCTCAGTGGCAGTCAGATCAGGAAAGCTTATTTGTGAAATGAAAGGCAGGAACCCTGGCCTGGAAGCTGCCCTAGAGCAATTGAGTTTGGACCCAACAAGTAAACTGGAGCCTTTAAAAATGATTCAAGGAGAATCCTGAGCTTCCAGCCATCTGTTTATCATGGTGGTTACCATGGCAAGGGGCTCTCACTAGCCTGGCCAGCTAGTCCAGCCTGGTCTGGTGACCCCATCACAGCCTCTCAGCTTGGGTTGGAAGTTGATTCTGGATATTGATTATGAGACCTTATCTTGGGTAGCATTCCCTGTGACATTCCAATAAGACTCTGGGATGGGGCACAGGGCTGAATTCTGAGCATTTCCTAGGACCTGTCAGAATCTGCTACTGAGCAGAGGGCAGAGTGAGGTGGACTCAGCATGGCCCCCATCTAATTCTGGCTCTGCCACTTGTTAGGTGTGTGAACTTGGGCACATTTTTAGGCTAGCCGATACTTGGTTTGCCCCTGTGTGAAATGGGGATGATTAGAATCTCTCCTGTAGGGACATGCTTAGAAGAGTACCTTGCTCACCGTTGCTAAATAGACTTCAGTAGACATTAGCTGTTGTTACCCTGTCCTCAGCTATGAAGCTCATGGACAGAAGTTGCCGCATCATCTGCTGATAACCCCAGCATGACTTCTGAAGGAGCCTGTTACTTCAGTAAGAAGTGTGAATTTTACATTGCATCATATATGCCAATGAGCTAAGAAGACCAGGAGGCCTACCCATCCTCCAGCCAGCTGGGTAAAGCCTGAGTCAATTCCCAATGCATTTAACACCACCCCCATTAATTAATAATGGCAGTGAAAACCAGACTAATAAATTATAACAGCAGCTGCAGCCCTGCCTTCTGTTGAATGCTTCCTCTGTACTAGGCACTGTGCTAAAGGCAGTACATGTGTATAATCTCATTTAATCCTCACGACCACCCAATAAGGCAGCCATTATTCTCACTATTTTACAGATGAGGAAACTGAGGCACAAAGAGGGTTAAAAAGAATTGTAATAAATGGGTGAGTTAGGATTTGAGCTCAGGTCACTGACTTCAAAGCTAGCTTGCTAATCATTAAGTCACACTACCAGTCACTTGGGCCTTTGGGAATAGTGTAGCTTTAAGAGTCCAAAATCTAGCAAAGAACAAAATTAGGCCTTCGGTCATAACAAGGCTAGCACATTGCATAGTATATTTCAGTATACTTCCACATGACTGATTAGTTAAATCTGAGAACATCTCTGGAAGTCACTTTATAAATGAAAAAATAAAGCCTCAGAAGTAAGCAACCTGCTATTATAAATGGCAGAACCAACCTTTTAAGCCAAGGCCACACTGCATCCATGTCTACAAGACCCCAAACACACTCAAGTTCCACTGAACCCATGCTGCCTCTCACCAGCTCTGACTCAAATTCCAGCTGCAGAGATAGAGTTGGGCAGTAGGAAAAGGATAAAGCTAATAATAATTCTTGTCGAATCCTAGAAAGCCCCTCCGGGGCACCTGCCAAAATCCCCTGTTGAGGATGCAGACTATGGCATGGTAGGCCAGTCAGGGGCCAATTAGACTTGTCCATCCTGGCCTGCAGTTGATTTTGTGGCTGAATTCGTGTCAGGGCTGCATCAATGATGAGCGTTTCTGTGAGAAGTTTCTTCAGGGAGTTCCCTGAGCCAGGCACTTGGCTGGTTCATAGGCTTCATTTCTGTGTCAGTATACACTGGTTCTGCTTGCATCTGCTGGGAGGAAAAAAGCCAGAGGACAGTCAGCAAGACTAGAAATGTCCTGAAGAGGAAGGGGCTTTGGGGGACTTGCCAGGAGATTGTGTGACACTGGTACGCTCTTGGGCTTTGCTGCCTGTGATGCCTGTGTGGTGCTGGTCAGGAGCTGGTTTCCATCTCAATTTGGTCAAGTGGCCAGTTTTCTGCTTGGTGCCCATAGATGCTCTTTGGTTTAATCCGTGTGTGTGATATCTCTAATTTATTGTCTAGAGGAGAAAGCCTTCGCATCACATTTTGCAGTTGACCTCTTCAGTCTCAGCTGTGTTATCGACTATTCAAGATTCATGCAATCAGGCAATCATTCATGCATTCAACCTTTTAAATTGGAATACCTTCTCCATACTGGGTGCTGTGCTAGGTGTGAAACAGATCCAACCCCAGTCCTGCAGCATGGAATTTCTATTCTAGTGTACATTTCCAGCACAGTGTTAAGTATGCTTCACATTACGCACTGTATTATTTCAGAAAGATATTCCTGTAGGGAGAATTCCTTCCAGTCATTTAGAAGTTCATGTATTACAGTATTAACATGTCATCTGGCAGCTGTTAACATAACTCAGGCTGGACTTTAAGTGTCTCTCCTTTGGGGGGCCAGGAATAGTGGGAAGAGGAGCTTGGGGGAGGGACGAAATGCATGTCTCCTTTGGGATAAGGTGTTCGCTCCATCTAAAAGCTCTTAACTTGCTGCTGGAAATTGCCATTCTTTTTTACTTTGTAAAGGTGTTAATAGGAAACTAAAATATCTGTAAAAATTATAAAGTAAAACATCTTTGCAAATGAGTAAAGATCATAACTGGGAGGAGAGCTGTATTTTTATCACCAAGGGAGAAAAAGATGTCCATTTTCCTGTTTCATAAACTGCACTGTTTTCGAAAGCATACTTAGTAGTGAGTATACATATATTCACTACCATGGTGGTGGTAATGGAAGGGGGATTAACAACCAATGAGCCAGCTGGTTTCCAACAAATTGTCAAAGTGCTAGCTTTATCTTGGTCCAAGCCTATTTCCTAGTGCTTAAAAGAGACAGAGGATCCTGCCATTTCTTAACTCAAAGTGGCCCTTCCCAGCTCTCCTTGACCTTGCAGACATGGTCCATGTGGATTTCATCAGGGGCCCAGAACTCACTTTAAAAGAGCATATTTCTTTGGAGTATCCTGGTCCATGCAAGTCGTCATTGTTCAAACCAAAATGACTATTTGGTCAAGTTGGGGGGTTTCTTCTCCCAACTCTCCATCCCAACGATACCTTTATTCTCTTTATTATTTAAGTTCCAAGTGTGACATGACTGTGTCTCCAGTCCTGGACTTTGCTGTGTCCCTTGCTTGTCACCCTTGTTAGGCCTGCCTTGACTTGTGTTTGTCACTGCTGCACTGGCTGGTGGTGTTAGTGACTGTTCACCTTGCTGGTTGGTCCACAGCATCATTTGGTTCTCGTGTTTTCCCATGTAGTGAAGCTCCTTTCCATTCTCTTCTATAGAGTTACCCTTTATGACTATCAAGCCATGTGCAGGGCCAACAAGGAGAGCAGCGATGGTGCCCATGGTCTACTGGATGTAAGTACAGTGCAGTCACTCAGAAAACAACTGCATGTTTTTATCTGTCCCTGCATGTGAGCATATCTTTTTCTTTGGAATCATCAAGTTTATCTGTTTCAAAACACATGAATATTTAAATGTGTCAAGTCAAGAAAATCACTTCTGTTTAAACCCAAATCCAGTGACTGTGTGAATGATAAACAGTTCTAAAGTATTTGATGGATTAATGCAGCAACCTCCCCTCCTTTTGATGGATAGAAAAGGGGAGAAGTTTTGTCAATTCCCTCATTCTCAAATAAAAGAGAATTTGGTTTGGTTCAACAGAAACCTTCCTTTTAGTTTGTAATAAAGCTGTTAGCCTATGCCCAAATTCACATTTTGATCAGAGATTCTCTACTCTAATCATTGCTGCTGCTTTTAACATCATTTTCCCTGGAGCTGATTCCATCCATGATGTCACGGTTGAGGATCAATCAACATAGCTTTGTATCATTAGAAACTGGCTTTCATATCACCAGAAATTAACTGTGACAATTTACCCCCAGTTTAAAAATATAATTTACAATGTGCAAGCAATATAAATTTGGTCACCAATAACTTGAAAGCACAGAAAAAACAGATACAGATACTTCAACATAGTCTGGCATATGGGTATAAATATAACCCTTACATGTTATCATTTTGTAAATTCCAAAAAATCAACCTAAAATTTGGTTTGAAACACAAAATTTAAGAGCCATTTTGGTTTTAAAATATAAATATACACCTTCTCATTTACAGATGTAAGATCTTGCAAGGGGATTATTTAAAAACCAAATATTTAACACGGTTCTCCTACACTAAGGGAGCAAGGAATGATTCTGAGCTGGGACATTTCTGAGAGGCAACTAGGAACTAAAAATGGGACGATTTGAAAAATACCACTTTTTAGTGAGAATCAACACATATTTCCAAACCCAGCTTCCCTAGCCTTAGCATGAGTATTTCCAGACTTAAAATGTTCCCAAGATATGTTTTTATCATTAGGCTTAAGAGCTCAATGGCTTTACCCTTCTGAATGCTAATGTGCATTAAAATTTTTTAATCCCGTATTTACATAATCCCTTTGTTTACCCTGCATTGAGCCAGCATCTGGCAGGGAATGCTTGAGTATCCTCCTCCCACTGCCAACGCCAAAACCCCCCCACACCCCCACATCCCCCCACCCCCACCCCGGCCCCGCCCCGGGCCTCAGGGTGAGATGCCCCTGTGCCTCCCTCTCTTCCTTCCTTAATCCATTTATTCATTCTCTCCTCCCACACTATGGAGGACCACTGAAATGTCACTACCCATCCTGGCAGGTACAAAGACACAAAACTGTCCTATGGTCTGACCTTCCTTGGTCCTTTTGAAAGAAAGATGGTTATTTTTCAAGCCATAAGAAGTGTAATGGCAGAACCACAGGATTGCATGGCTACATTTGGTTTTAGGAAATAGTTAAAAGTTCACATCCTTATCTGACCCTGAAAGCCCTGTAATTCACGGAATGATGAGGACACACTCAATCAGAGCAAGAGATTTAGTCTGAAATCTGGGTGGGCTGGGAGTAACCCCAGTGGATTGTTGTTGTGTTCTGTACATTTGCTTACTGGCTTGAATAGGCAAATTTTAAGAATGGTCAGGGGTATATAAATTTGTCCTTGTTTTATTTGAAACTGGATAATCCTCCCATTCCTAGCTCTAGTCCTTATCATCAAAATGCTTAGAAGGTAGGATTAAGCAGCCATCACGTCAGAAACCAGGATTGGGCATTTCAATTCCCTGCTACCTAAAGACAACCACAGAAGGTTCTGAGATTTGTCTGGACCTGCAACTTGGGGCTCGGGCTTTGCCAACGTCATTACCTGTCTCTCAGGTCCACCCACCGCTCACATATCCAGCATACCTAGGTACAAAGAAGCGACTGAGGGGGAGACTTTGTATTTTCCAGAATTCAGGAAATTGAATTATCCACATAGGAAATATCACAGAGTAAACAATCGCACTGCTTTTTTTAATTAAAATATTCTGAAATAAAGATTAGCCCGTCAATGCCTTCTTTTATAGAGTGAAGGGGATTTTCTGCAAGGATAAAATCACATATTTATATGGTTATCATTTTTTTCAAGTCTGAATATGTAAGTGTGAGAAAACGCAGCTTAAATCCTACATAATTCATGGGCGGCATTAAAATCAAGCATGTGAAATTTTTGCTTATTTCAATGAATGACATACAGTGATAGAGAACAGGGAATCACCTTTCCAAGAGGCAGCCCTGTGAATTACCATTTGAAATTAGTTATATGATTCCAACCACTCAGCATTAGGCTGCGAAATATTAGCCCCCAGAGAGTAAAGGTTTAAGCATCATTTGGTGAACTTCCTTTTTCCTCCCAGAGATAACCCCTGTATTAGATCATGTTTATTTTACTTGTAAATCACATCTCACTACAGGGGAGTTCAAAGTTTTAAAATGTTAGTTTTGGGATACAGTATCCAACCATTTTCCTCTTTAAGCTAGAGCTTCACTGTTTTTTGACATGATATCAATCTCTCTAGAAAAATAACATTGTCTTTTTGTAAAGCCTTAGGTTAAACTACAAATTTTGTGTGTGATACATTGTTTTTAATGAACGGAATTCTTCTCTTCAGCCTTATAATGCCTTCCTTGCTGCAATAAAATGGATAATGACAGAACTTGTCTTGTAAGTACAATTTGCTACATGTTTAAAAATGTATTATTGCTTATAAAAAAGTATTATTGCTTTTCTGTGTTAAAAAGTGAATTGGGAGACTGTGCTTCCAATAACCATTACATTCATAATACTCTGCGATAACCTGATTGAACATCTCGAAATATTGAACGTTGAGTCCAAAAAATTATCTTTTATTAAGTTATTCATGGTCACTGCTCATGCCCTTATATCACCATTTAGCAGACTAACAGCTTGCAATACACAAACCAAATTTATTTATTGTGGTTACTGTTAAATGTAACATAGATGTCTGGCTGTTTTTAATGCAGCCTGGGTGGGCTGTGGTCAGAAGAACAAATTGCCAGGCTGTCCACTGTGCTACTTTGGATGTCTTGGCATGTGCAGGCGTGGGGGCCTGTGCAGTCATGGGTCAGGAGCTTTCTCAGGTGTGATTTAATTGTTTACCCTGTCAAATTACAGTCCTGCTGGATGCATCTGTGACTTAGGTCAGACTTGAAATGGCACAAAGATGAAAGGTTTGACTTCCAGATGAGATATTGGACACATTACAGAAACACTGTGTCACACAGAAAGGAGGAATTCCATGGACCAGCATGGAAACCAGATCATTCAAGCTGCACCAAACTCTCTTATTCTTATTTTCCCCATTAAGGTTCCAGTTCTATGAGTTTAAGGCAGATTTCTTGCTATTTTATGAACAGACATTGTCTTCCTTATTGCTTCAATGTAACCTATGTTAACAAAGTTATAACTTCAAGTGGGGAGTAAGTTCTAAATGTACATAAGAATCAGAGAATACAGGTAATAGTGAGATTTTGATTGTGAGCTGCTAGAGGATAGCAGCCATGTGCCTGAGAAGGAAATGACTGAATTTTGATCTATTTCCATTTATTTAGAGGATGATTTATATTACTTTTGCATTCTTTACTAGCAGTTGAGAAATTATGATTTTTGTGGAGTTGCATTGTGATATAATTTCATAAAAAGGAGTTTGTCCTCTCTGTCCCCACCACCCTGCCCTACTTACACACACACACACACACACAACTGAATACATTTGTGTTACAGTGTAAATTTTGAAAACATCCTTTTAGTGTAGATCATAGTCTAAGTAGAGAATATTCCATTTGTATTTCTGAACCAAGGCAGGGGAAGCCCTTTGAAATTTGACTTTTTACTATGGACTCAGACTATAACAAGAAAACAATTTCTGCCTATAAAGCAGATATTTCTCAAAAGAGTCCCTGAGTCTAGGTGAACCTGATTTCAGGGTTTGGCTGGCATTGGTGATAAAATAGTCTTTCACAAGTAAGACAAAGCCTAGTGAAAATTCAGTGGTAACTGAACCAACCCCCTTGATATCTCAAGATGATGATGTTATTCTTTCAAATGAGGTGAGTGATGCTGAATAACACAGAATGTCACTTCAATTCAGGGTGTGTGTGACCAAGTAACGTTGGGCTTTTCCATTTCCTGTTTAGGTTCCTGGTGGAATTTAACCTCTGCAGTTGGTGGCACTCAGATATGACAGCTAAAGGTAAGCAGCAACTGGCTTCTCTTTCCTTGCCCAGAGTGATGAACCCGGGGTTCACTGGCTACTTTTCACCAGGGATGTGCTCACATAAAACTACCCAGGACAAAGAAGTGATGATTTCTCCTCTCTGTCAGCAAAAGGCATCCTTTGTGCTAAGGGCAGCGCTGTTCAGTCTAACAAAAATTCCACAGGCTTCATTCAGCCCATGTTGAATGTACACTTTGACCTGTTTCCTTAACTAAGGCTTTGAGGTCATACACTGCACAGGAGAATTCTTCAAAAGCTAGTGGGCAGTGCTGAAATCTAAGGGTCACAGACACATTGCCTTTCTCAGGCTGAATGAATGGATAACCGTTACCTTTTTACCATTACCTTCATAAAATATAAATCTGATCAGATTACTTTCCCTGCTCAAAACTATCAATGATTTGAGCAGTAATTAGTAGAAACTATTAGAGGCCTGAGTTGTGGAGTTAGATTAGTATGGATTTGAATTCTGGCTCTGAGGTTGGCCTTTGTCAAGTTAGCTGATCTCCTCAAGGCTCAGTTTCCCCACAGTAGGCAAAGTAGAGAAAATAATAAAAAATATTTATCTCTTATCATTTGTGTGTATGTGTACATTTAATGGTAAGATAAATCATGATATATGCTGAGCATAGGACTGGAATATTGTAAGCCCTCAAAAATGGTAGCTGTAATTAATTCATGATAATGGTGATGATGATGTTGACTGTAAAAAAATGAAATATTGCCATTTGCAGCAGTATGGGTGGACCTAGATAACATTATACTTAGTAAAGTAAGTCAGACAGAGAAAGTCAAATACTATATGATATCACTTATATGTGGAGTCTAAAAATAATACAAATGAATCTATATACAAAACAGAAAAAGACTCACAGACATAGGAAACAAACTTATGTTTACCACAAAAAAATGACAGCCCATTCACAGAAAGGCATAGAAAATACCTATGAAATTTACTAATATAGCAAGAAAAACAATATGCAAAGTTGTATACACCCCCCAAAACCCCCCAATGGTTGGGGAGAAGGAGGATGTAGAATTAAATCAGATCAGCAGTCAGGCCAATGGGAAGTCAGTAGGCAGGAACCAAAATAGGAGATAGGAAAACTTTCATGCACCCCAAAGAAAATTTTACCTATAACATGAACCTGCTTTTGTTTAAAATTGTACATGATTTGAAAAAGAAGGATGAGAAGGAACTTACATAATGGGTGCTTGTTATCTTTTTCTAGTCAGTTTTCTTATTTGGCTAGCGTGTCCACAATTTTACTATTGGGGTGAAAAAAAGGTACATGAGATTAAGTGAGAGAAAAGGAAGAAAGGTGATCAATAGAGGCCAAGAGAATGGATGGCAAGTTGGTTAGATGGCTGCTCTCTGCAGCACCAGTGCCTGGGGACAAATCACCACTCCTTGCCAGTCAGGCTTTGAGCTCTGTTTCAGCTAGAGATGAAGTGCCCTGACCTTGGAGTCAGGCAGCCTTCCTCTGCCACTTGCTAGCTGTGCGGTTCTGGACAAGTCGCTTGGTCTCTCTGGGCTTTGGTTTCCTTGCTTGTCAACAGAGATAACAATAGACGCGATGTGGTTGTGAGCAGTGGATTAAACTGTGCATGCAAAGCCCACGTGCAAGATGGGGCACAGAGCGAGTCTCCAGCGTGGTGGGCAGGGCTCCAGCTTTGGGTGGTGGTGTCTCTTTTGGCTAAGACGTCTGGCTCTCTCTGAGGAGTGTGCTTAGTGCTGGGGCAGCAGGCTGGTGGTCTTCAGTGGTTCACTTTCTGGCATTCCTCTCATTTCTCTTCATATCCGCATGCCTGCCCACCCTGGCTGAGGGGCTTTGGTGGTGAGCATGAGAGTGCGCCCTCTTCACGCCAACCTCCATTGCTGCTTCCCCCGTACCTTGGCCTGCTTCCCTTCCCTGCTGCCACAGGCATCTGCCCTCACTCTTGCTCTGGTCCTTGACATGGACAATTAGTTGTAGAGTTTCTTTTAAGTGCCCATCCCTGTGATCTCCACTTAGACCAGTGGTTTTCAACCTGGGGGTGATTTTGCCTCCCAGGGGTCACTGCAGTGTCTGGAGACATTTTTGGTTGTCACAACTGGGGATGGGAGAGAGCTATTGGCATCCAGTGGTTAGAAGTCAGAGATGCTGCTAAACATCTTACAACACACAGGACAACCCCTCACAACAAAGAATTATCTGACTCAAAATGTCAATAGTGCCACTCTTGAGAAACCCTGGTGTAGGGCAGCAGAGATGAATTAGGAAGGGGGATACGGTCTTGGCACTCATGACAGTTACAGAAACTTGTGAAAGTTCCCATTCTGAAATTTCACATCCCTTCTCCCTTCTTCCCCCTCCACCTTAGCTAAGAGGAATGATGTGATGCTTCAAGTCTCTGTTTTCTGTCTTAGGAAGCTTTTTAAACAACCCTTAGTAGGTAATTCCAAATCCTCTCACTCCATCAACAGACTGCACAAAGACCTTGTCAGATAGTTACATCATCTGCAAGTTGTGTGCCAATATATAGTACTTTTTCCTTCCCAGAGAGCTGGCACTAGGTTCTCTTCAGATCCCTTCAGCATACCTGAGAGGTGGGGACTGCTAGAATGTGTCACTAAGCCTCTCTGAGGCACGTAAGTCAGACAGCTAATAGGAAATGGACTCAACCCCAAACCAAGGCCAGCTACCTCTGCTGGAGGACGGCGAGAGACGCACCTGGCTTTCTGTGAGTCCCAAGTTAAGCAAGCTGCCGCACGTGGATTGTCTCATTCAGACCTGCAGCCCTCTGCTGGGCATGGCTATGACTTTTTCTATTTTATAGATGAAGAAACTGGTTCAGATGGTGAATGCACTTGCCCACAGAGCTGCAATCATCTGAATCTTTGTTAGAGGTAAATGTGAATCTCAGACCCAGTGTAAGCAGGGAAAATTCCAAGCATCATAACAATATTGCCTTGAGAGGTTTCTTCATTCTAAATTTACCCTTCCCTCACTGGATAAAGACCCTGAGCTGAGACATAGATCTTTGTTTAACTAAAAATGGAATCCATAATTACACTGTTTATCTGCTTCATTTCCTTAATGAAGGGGACTGTGGAAGGCCATTTCTGCTTGATTATCACAAAGGTATCATTTTGGCGAAGCTGCACAAAGAGAATGGAGCTTGCTGGCACCCGGTTATGAATGGGGGTGCATTCACAGAGACAAAAGAAGAGGAAAGCTTTTCAAATGGCAACTCTATTCATTCCTGATTGTCTGCACAGAATTACTGGGAACCCAAGTCAGTTATTCTCATCAGGGACATTTGTTGCTAAGGGAAAATTAAAGAAATCCAATTGTGTGGATGCTCCATTGGGTGCCTCATTGTGAGTGAGTGATAGGTTCTGGCGGCTTCAGCCTGAGACGTCCAGTATAACTGGGGTGGGAGGCAGACGGGGTGGGAGGCAGACTGGGTGATGGCCAAGAGCCGAGACTCCGGGATGTGACCATGTGTATGTGCATTTGGGCTCCATAACATAGTGGTGTGACTGTGGGCAAGCAGTTAACTTCATTTCTCTGAGTTTTAGCCTCTTCATCAGTAAAACAGGATAGCAGCAGGGCCTTGCTCACTGTGTGATGGTGAGGATTCCATCCATCAAAGGGTCTAGCACAGTGTTTGGCATGTAGTAAGCGCTTAGTGAGTATTGGCTGCAAAGGTGGTGGTGGTTGTTTTGCTATTTAGGTAATGATCGTGATCTCTGGGACTCCAGGCAGGCTATGTCTGCTTTCTGAACTTCAGTTTTCCCTTCTGAGAAAAAAAGGAATCAGTCTATCTGAGCTCCATGATGCTTGTGTACCTACACCTTTGTAAGATAATGAGTTTTAAATGCCTGAGAGTTAAAACAGTACCCATCAGATGACTGGCAGCCTTAGTTATTGGTTTGAAATTCCATAGATAAACAGTAATGACTAGCAAATATATGTGGTGTTTTCCATAGCGCTCCAGACAAAGAAAGGTCTTCATAATAAACCATGTTATTTAGATTAAATGTGGCCATGGTTTTATATGATAATTTGTGTGTTTCCCAAAAGTACCAAGCAACTTCCAGCCAATCTATAGTCATACTGCAAATAGACTCAACGGCTCATCACCACATCAGTACGGGTGCCCTACAGTTGTCAGAGGAATAAGAATTTCATCTCTAGAAAAGATCAGAGCCAAATGAGTCTCTCCATTGAGAGCGCTGGACTCATTCCATTGTAACTGGGCCCAGACAATTAGAATTAGAGATGGTGCAATTATCAGGGTTATTTAAATCATGTGTGCTGCCTATCTCAGCCTGCCCCAAAGACCTTTCTTCCTTTCTCTTATTGGCCAAACTTCATAAAGCAGTTAAATATACATACATGCGCTGGAGCCAGACGGCTCAAGTTCAAATTTTGGCTCTGCCACATACTCACTGGATGAATTTGGACAATTCACTTCATTCTCTCCTCCATTCGCTAATCTCCAAAACAGAGATAACAATTGTTCTTACCTCACAGTTTGATTTTTTTTTAATTTTGTCATGTTGTACTGTTAAATAAATAAATACATGTAAAGCAGAACAACATCTGGCATATAAATTTCTTAATAAATTTATCCATTACCATCATTGGGTTATTATATGCCATCTGCATCCTGTGCCATATCCACTTATAATCTGTGCTTTTGTTTACTTAATCTTTATTTCATTCAACTGACCGACTTTTTGAAAGTTAGATAAATTAAATATTAAAGGGAAGCTTCCCAAATTAAAACTTAGTATTGTTTGCCATATAGAGAAATCAATTGTAAAAATAAGAACCCTGAAAAGAAACCATGTTATCATATTGTAGTCAGGTCATCTGAGCTTCATGTTTGGCCTCCCTAGGGTAAAGGGGAAAAAAGCAAATGAAAGAAAGATGGAAGAGACTCCCTAGCATCAAACAAAGACATCTTCCTGACAAAAATCGAGGACACTGACAAAGAAATGGGGAGAGAATGATGTTCCCACCCAGCGCCTCTGTGTTGTGGCTGTTGGACCTCAGCCTCCTGAAATCCCCTTGCCTTCCACCCAAGGCAGGCAATTTGCCATTAGGGACCGAGAGTCTCCCATTTCCTTTGTCTGTGTTATTTGCCTGAAAAACACCATTCAAGAGAATTATTCATTTACTCAGCAAGCATGTAATGACACTTCCTATGAGCTGGCACCGAAGGCTCAGGGGATAGACAGTGTTCAGAACCTGGCCCTTTGCGGGCATGACGACTACCCGTGTGGTACCCTCGGTGGAGTCAGGATCAGGGAGGCAGCCATCTGCTTGCCATTCTAACCAAGCAGCAGTGGCTCAAAAAGGCTGACAGTCTGAGGATTCAATGAAGCAACCTTCACAGTAGAAGTGGTGCTGGCAGTAGGCACAAACACTTAAGTAGCCCTAACAATGTACCAGCCACTTTTAGTGGATGAATTCATTTGATCTTCAAACGACCATGTGGAGTTGGTTCGCATTTTGCAGATGAGAACACTACAGTGTGGAGAAATTAAAAACCCACCTGATGTCATACAGCAGTGGCAGAATTCACAACACCCAGAATTTGTGCTCTTAGCTGTCAGTACCACACGATTAGCCCAACTCCTGGCATGTACATGGTAACATGAAGGCTGCTGGGGAGGGGGGGCACACATGTGTGTGAAAATATGCATGTGTGTCACTCTGTTAAGAGTTGTACATGCATTAGTCTATTTATTCCTCAGAACAGCCCTGTGAGTTAGCATGGGAATCTCCCCTTAATGTCAGTGACCAGTTCCTGAAAATCATGGTATGCATAAAAAGCTGACTGAGGCTACTTCCATTCATTTTAAATAAGAAAAATTACAAGGTGTTATTCTTCAACCCCCAACCCCCAACCAATTTCCTCAAAATAATTAAAGCTCAGTAAAAACGCCTGTATATAAAAGAATCACGTTAGGATGCAAATGCTTAAAACATGGCTTCCTGATCACCCAACAATTATCTGGTTGTTACCAAACAGTTGTTTTGCATTCAGTAACCCTCTGACGGTTCACGTAGTGCCGGCAGCCTCCCAGATGGACATTCTACAAAACATCTACTGGTGGTTCTGACATCCAAACCAGTTACATTTGGAATGTAACTGGAGACTTTGTTACAAATATGTATTTATATTTCTATATAAACATCAGCCAAAAACTTTATACAAAGTTTAGGTATTGGAAACCTATAAGCAAGCGTTCTACTGGGAAAATGTTCATGAGTAGATCTCCTGTGAAGAGTACCTATACTACTAGCATCTCCATTTTACAGATGAGAATACTGAGGATTAGCTAAAAGCAGTGAAGCAGGAATTTGTACTCCAAACTGCTCTGACTTTACCCTTAACCACTATGCTACAGTATCTGTCATCATTATCGTCATCCCTAATGGCTTCATTAGAATGCTAGCTTTATTTTTGTTGTTGTTGTTGCTATGATGATGATTATTATTATTAATTGACATTAGCACTCATTATGTTCCAAGTACTGCACTAAGTACTCAACATATATTATTTCATTGAAATCTCACATCAGCCTCTAATAAAAGAACTATATTATCCCAATTTACAAATTTAAAAAAATTGAGACTTAGGTTTTGGAATTTGCCCACTGGACATAACTTGTTTAAACTAATTAATCCACCACCCAGCCCTTACCAAGTACCTACTGTGTACTCATCCACGTTCCAGGGTTATTTAGTACTATCTTACTGGACAAGGAACTTCATAATAGTAGGATTAGGTTCGTGGCTGTGTTTCAAAGACATTATGTATTTTACTATTCCATATTTCAATTTTGTTTCTATAATAAAACCATGCAATTGTATCATGACCCTAAATAATATGGTGTAACTTGTATTTTATACATCTATTCAGATGTATATACGTGTGTGTGTGTGTTGTTGTTGTCACTGCTAAGTTCAAGTAAGTATGAGGTCAGAGACCGAGTGACTGATGTTGTCCCAGAAAGTAGAATTCTTGTGATGCATAAATGATAGTTGATCATGCCAGCAGAACTGCTTGAGGAATTATAGCTTATAGAGTTGCTTGGCAGATGAAATCACTTGACTAATTAGAAAATAATGCATTATGCTGTGCCTAGAAAAATCACAGAGCAGCAGGAGCGGAACTGCGTTCTGAGTTACTGTGGGCTGCCAGTCACAACAAAGCCTGTGCCTTGTATTCTTTATCTTTTTTTTTTCCTTATTCCTATAGCCCAGAAATTGAAACAGACCCTGGAGCCTTGTGATACTGAATATCCAGCGTTTGTCTCTGAGCGCACCATCAAGGAAACCTCAGGGAACATTGCTTGTGAAGACTGCTCCAAGTAAGCACCCCCTGCCCCTTTCTGCTCAGCATAGAACTTTTCCAAACAGGCCAGTGCGGCTGGCATGCGTAGGATTACGTTGAGAGCTGGAAACATGGCTGCCCTCTTGTGTGAGGAAGTATTTCCATCAGCTTGGAAGGAACATCACTTGGCTTTGCTAGAGAGATCATTTAGAGTTTGGGAAACATTCAAATGTATGAAAATACATCCTAGAATATAAGAGATTTTTAGTCCAGTTTGTAGATGGGTGGGAAAAGTCCTGATTGTTTTTTTTTTCCCCAATTGACAGTTGGCAATTTCAGCTAGTTGGGGAAATTTCTCAGGTGTTTTTAGTGAAGGCACCAAGCCTTCAGGATTCACCCAAATCTGACATATTGGAAATGGTTTCTTGGAGGCTTAATATGAGTGTCCTTGATTACTAATGAGGTCAGGCCTCTTTCACTGGTTTTATTGGTCATTTGGGGTCTCTGGCCTCTTCATTCCTGTTGGCAGTTCTCTACTGGGTGGTGGATCTATTCTTACTGATTTGGGCATTCTTTCGTTTCAGGTATGATTTCTTTGCAGTTCTCTGCTCTGTATATGTGTCTTATTCCTTGGTCTATCTCTCTTTACTTTTTATAGAAGTCTATAGATGCATATAAATTTTTTTAATGTTAATGTAGTCTAATTTATTCTTATTTTCTTCTTTAATTTGTGCATTTTGTGCCTTGTTTCAGAAAGTAGTGTCTGCCCTAATGTAATAAATATATTCTCATATATTTTTATTCTGAATACTTTAAAGGGTTGCCTTTCACATTAGAACTTTAATCCCTCTGGAATTTACTTGTGTGAGTGTCATGAGGTAGGGTCTAATTTGGTCCTTTTCCATATAGTTGGCCTGTTAACCAGCACTTTACATTGAGTACTTTTTATTTTCCAATAGATATATTATGATACCTGTGTCATGGGCTGAATTCCCATCTATTTGCAGATCTGTTTTCAGGTTTTATGGTTTGCCAAAACCTGTGTCAACGCCATATCTCTTTAATTATTATATCTTTGTAATGTGACTTGGTAGCCAGGAGAACAAATCTCTTTTTCTTATTCTTCTTCTAAATCAACTTGCCTGTTTACTCTTTTGTATTAATTTTAGAATCAGCTTCTTAATTTTGATGAATTATGCTAGGGTTTTGATTAAAATTGCTATAAGTTATAGATTAATTTGAAGATAAGTGCTATTTTTAATGATACTGGACCTTCCCACTTATAAGCTGAATATCTCTCTTTACTTACATACCTATCAATACAGTTTTATAATTTTATGTTAGATTTATACCTAAGCAGCTTATGGTTTTTTGCTATCAGAAATGGCATATGTTTAAAACTACATTATCGGATCGGTAATTGCTAACATATGAGAAGCTCACTGATTTCTGTATGTTAAATATCCTGCATCCAACTGCTAACTGCTCTTTTAGATCTAATAGTTTGTATATGGGTTCTCTTGGACTTCTTTCTCACAGAGTAATATCATTTGTAAAATTTTCCTTTCTAATCTCTACACTTAATTATTGTTTTATTGAACTGGACCTCTGATACATTTGTTGACTAGAAGCTGTGAGAGTAGACAACTGTGTCTTGTTCCTAATTAAAGGAATTGCTTGTAATAATTCCATGTTAAGTATGATGTTTGATATAGGGTTTTTAAATTGTAGGAAAATATAAATAATATAAAATTTACCATTGTAACTATTTTTAAGTGTACAATTCAAGGGCATCAAGCACATTCCAGTGTTGTGCAACCTTAATTATTATCCATTTCCTAAATTGCTATGAGTTTTTGGTAACCATTTATTAGGTTAAAGAAAACCTCTTCAAGTGTACTTGTTGCTCTGGTTGTTACTGTTTGAAACTTGAATGGATGTTAAAATTTATCAAAAATTTTTTCTACATCCATTATTAAAATAATTTTAATTTTTAAATATGTTGTTACATTCATATAACTTAAAATTTTTTAAATCATGAACTATATCATATATATTATAAATATCTTTAATAGTAGATGGGTTATCTAATATGAAAACATACTTGCTTTCCCAGGATGGACTTTCATTGTCATGATTACAAAAAATGGAAAACAAAAGCCATATTACTAGATTCGTTTGGTCATATTATATTGTGAACATTTGCATCTGTGCTCAAAAAGGAGAGTGGACCATACTTTCCCTTACTTCACCTGTCGTTTGGCTTTGCTATTAAGGTCATTTTATTGTTACAAAATTACCTGAAGAGTCTTCTTTCTTTCTCTAATATCTTTAACATTTTGTGTAAGATTAAATTATCTTTCTTGTAGATTTAGTAAAACTACCCATAAAACTCTCAGTGACCGATGGGTTTTTGCTTATTTGTTTGTTTTTGTATGTGAGTAAATTTTCAGTCACTCAAGTTTCCTTAGTGGTTAGATAATATCTCTTTGGAATTTCCATTTCTTTTTTAAATGATTTTGGTGTTATATTTCTGAGAAAATTGCCTGTTTCATCTCACTCTTCAAGTTCATTGCATACATTTGTAAATAGTGTTCTCTTTTCATTAAAAATGTTACCATATTTGTGATTTTGCCCCTTTGAAATCACTCTCTCCTTCTTCCCCCGTCTCCCTCCTTCACACCCTCTGTGTTTCCTCCTTTCTTCTCTCCCTCCCTCTCCATACTGGTGCAGATAGGTTTGTTTTGTTTTTCTTTCCAAAGAAGCATCATTTAGTTTGTTTCATTTCCTCTGTTTCTTTGACTTTCTATTTCATTTATTTTGCTTCTTATCTGTATCATTACCTTTCTTCTATGTTTTGGGGATTTACCCTGTTTTTTATTTTCTACGATTTTGTGTTTGATGCTTTTTCAATTTCATTTTTCAGCTTCATTTATATATATATAAACTTTCTCTCTACATTCCAGTTTATCTTTGTAAATTTAATATAGGGAGTTTCATTGTTATTCAGCTCTAACAATTTTCTAACTTTCACCATTTTTTTGCTCTGTAAATTTTTAAATAGTGTTTGAAGATTTCCTAATATATGGGTTTTGAGGCTATCTTTTTTATTATTATTGATATCTAATTAAATGACATCATGGTCTGTATAACACATGTGTTTTAGTATGTGTGGAGACTTGCTTTGTATTCTGGTATTTGTCCCCATGTTTTTGAAAGCAAGTTTTATTCTCTAAAAGCTGAGTACAAGGATTAATATGTATCCATTGGATCAGGTGTGTTTATGTGTTTCAAACTTTTTTTTTCTTGGTCGGTTTTAGATGTCAAGCTCTCACCAGGCTTATGGATTTTTCCATTTCTTCATGTCATTCACTCTGTTTTGCTTTCTATATTGTGAAGCTATATTACCATGGATATTTCTGTTCAAGACTGGTGTAGCTTCCTAATAAATCATTCCTTTGATCATTGTGTAATAACACTCTTTATATGAAAGTCTTTATGCTTTAATGCCTATTTTGTTTGATAATAGCATAGGATTAGTAGTTCTTCTTTAGGTAATATTTTCTAGGCATATTTACCCCTTTCCCTCTATTTTCAAGTATTTTTTTTGTCATTTTGCATTAGGATTTTGTATTATAAATAGAATTAGCTGGATTTGAAATTTTACTGCAGATTTAATCTTTTAAAATTTATTTTGCTTACCAATAAGTTTGTATTTATTTCTCTTGTCATTTTATGTTTTCTCTTCCCCGTACTTTTTCTTTTCTTTTCTTTCTCCCTCTTTCCTTTCTTTTCTTTTCTTTCTTTTTTGCCTTCTGTTGTATTCATTCTGTCTTCTACATTCCCTCTTTTCCCTTACCAGTATACTAGTGTATACTAGCAAAGTATATGCTCTGCTCTTTTGCTAGTTAACCCTTAACCTTTTAAACATATTTCAATTGGTCAGGATCTCTTCCTTCCTTCAGAACAAACAAAACCTTAGAACCTCTAACTTGGATTACATCTCATCTCTTTCATGTAGTATTTTCTAACATTTTAGTTCTACTGTGTTCTCAACCTACCAAATATTTTATTACTGTTATTGCTGGCTATAGTAAATGAGATGTTTACCAAGTTGTTTACTTACAATTGCCTTTGTTTTTAACCATTGTTTTTGGTTGTACAGTACATTAGAAGTTATTTTCAGGAATGATCTGGGAGTGATAAATTATCTCATTCTTTATTTGAAATTTCTTATTTAATATGTACTCTGCAGTGATAATTTAACTTCATACTATCTAAATTGATACATTGAAGATCCTATTCCATTGTCTCATGACTTTTAGGTTTGCACCTTTATAAGTAGTCTGGCTTTTCATTCCCCTCTGGTGGCTTTTAAAGTGTGTCTCTTTAATGTTCTGAAGTATCATTGAAGTGTATTTAGATTTAAATGTATTTCTGTTTGTGTACTTTATTCTACCTAATTTCCTTAAGCATATTAGAGTTCACTAATTTCCTTTTGATTGTGTCTAGTCTGCTGCTTAAAAAGTCCATTGAGATTTTTTTTAAATACTGCATTCTCTTTTTAAATTGAAGTATAGTTGATTTACAATACTGTATTAGTTTCAGGTGTGCAAAGAATCCATTGAGATTTTAATAAGGTTGTCTTTTTTATTTCTAGAAGTTTTATTTGCTTATTTTAAAAATCTGTATTTTTTTTACATAAAGTCTTATTCTTAAGTTTCTATAACCAATAATAAAGGCCTTTTAAGATTATTTTAATAGTTTAAATTTTGAAGGTACCAATCCTGTTGTTTCTTGTGTCTACTTTCTTTCCTGGTTGATTATTTTCTCATGTGTTTTGTCATTTTTTACTGTGAGCTGATCTTTGCTATTGATTATTTTTGTGGGAACAGAATAGAGACCGAGTTTCTCTTCACAGTAGATTTACATTTGGGCTTCAATCATGTATCCTATTGCTATTGACTGCCCAGAAGTAATTGTTATGTTTTTGTAATTAGGAGTCCCTTTATCATATAATTACAGTAAATATTTTTCCTAAGCAGTATGTAGTTTACGCTTAAATTTAGATTTCTCACACTAACATTGTTTTACCCATTCAGAGCCCCAGACAGTACCAGATTATCAGGTTTTTACACTTAGTTATAAATGTACAAGTTGGCTTTTAGTGTCTTTTCTTGTAAGTTTCTTTGTATTTAAACACACTTGTTTTGTTTTACTATTTCATCCAGCATGTCTAAGTGTTTAGAGCAGAATAGCTTCTGTATTTGCCCAGTCTACCATGTCATAGTTTACTACATCAGCTGAGGACTTTAGGGGCACCAGAGGAAAGCACTGAAGTATAGTGGTTTAGTGCTGGGGCTATGGAATCAGAGGGTTCAGAGTGTGAGTCCTAACTCCATTAATTGCTAATTGTGTAACCTTGAATAAAAACCTAAGTTCTCTGAAACTCAACTTCTTCCTGAGTAATTTGGGGGATAATAATGGTAAGCATATCATAGACTTTTTATAAGAATTAAGTGGGAAAATTTATGTTGTGAATTTAGCATAATGCTTGGAAGAGAGTAAGTACTCAATAAATGGCCACACTTAACACAAGCATAATACCGTACCAACTTAATCTAAAAAGTTTTTAACATCCATAAGCCATTCTGTTGAAATGTAAATGTTCCTTTTCAAAGTCTAACATCACTTCACTACTATAGAATTTCCTGGAGAAAGAGGTATTCAGATGACCAAAGTTCATGTATGACTTAAGGATTGTTGACTATTCATGGCTCTGTGAAGCGGACGTTACTGGTTTTATAATGATCATGAACCTTCTTTTGCTTAACTATTTATTTATTTATTTGGCTGCACTGGGTCTTAGTTGCAGCGTGTGGGATCTTTTAGTTGCAGTATGTGGGATCTTTAGTTGCTGCATGTGAGATCTTTAGTTGTGGCATGCAGGATCTAGTTCCCTGACCAGGGATCAAACCCAGGTCCCCTACATTGGGAGCACAGAGTCTTAACCACTGGACCACCAGGGAAGTCCTGATTATGAACCTTTTTGAGCAGAGGGATATTATCTCCACAGTTATCATAACTACAAACTCTATGAGGTGGCCAATATCTCTTAGCAAATGATAGGCAATCATATTTAGTAGAGTAAGTTAGGTTTCTCACTTCCATTCTAAGTGAGAAAACAAATAGAACCAAGATGGACAACTGCTAGGGCAAGCAGTATTTTTCCTTGTTGACTTATAGTTAGAAACCAAAGATATGAATGCTGCTTGATGAAAATAAGTGACCTAAAGGTTTCAAACTAAAGAGAAGACTACCTTTCATTCAATGGGAGGTTAATGTGTTCTTGCTACAGCCCGGAAACTGTGTAGGTGCTTTGGGGAAGCCAAGGATGAATAAGATAATGAAGTTGATGCCGAAGGTATTTGTACCCGCCATGACTAGTCTTTTTCAGAGTTGAAATTCCACACTGGGTTGAAGACCCACAAGAGGTTGGAAAGTTGAGTAAGGCCATATACAATTTGCAGGCAGCAGTGAAAAGATACCATAGCCTTGGGAAAATTTTGCTTTCAAAGCTTTATTTTAAGACCACCACCCAGCAGCTCCATCATAAACTATGGAGGCAAACAGTAAAGGCTCTGGGGTCTGAGTGAGGAAAGGAACAGGGGCTTGTGCTTTTCCCTTCTTTTTTAGTAAATTTTTTATTGACATATAACATATACAGAAAAGTGTACAAATCCTAAGTTTGTCACTTGATTAGTTTTCTCACAAAGAGGACACCTCTGTGTAACCAGCACGCAGGCTAAGAAGTGAAAGAACATCATCAGCCCTCTAAGAAGCCCCCCACCTACCCCCTTCTGGGTGCCACCCCACTTACCATAAGATAACCACTCTCTTGATTTCTAACATCACAGATTGGCTTCGCCTGTTTCTAATGTCTAATTTGTGAGATGACAATTTAGTTTTTAAGATATGAGGGCTGATACATAAATTACCTTGAAGGATGTTTCTAAGGAATTTGCCTGGAAAGCAAAATAGGTCTTTAGGAAAAAATATTAAAGGTAGCTTAGGACTTCAGTGAACATTTCTTGATTGTGAATTATATCCTAGACACTGGGCTACACTGGGGGGAGACAGCAATAAATGAGGCACACATGGTTCCTTCCTCATGGAGTTTACAAGGAAGTAACTAGGCAATGTCAACAGTCCCTGCTTCATGCCAGGATTAGAGAGTAAATGTCACACAGGAGCACAGAAAGGAGGCTTGGAGTGATCAAGAGAGTCTTCCTGGAAGATGTAGCATCCAGTATAAGAACACCAAGTATGGAGGAGTTAGCAGGTAGGAGTATCCAGGCAGGGGGAGGAGCCTTGTGGAGGCAAAAGAAGTTGTGGTTTGTTCCACAAATGGTTGGAAGTTCAGGGAAGTTGGAACACAGAGGCGGGGGTGAGGCAAGATGAGAGAGGAGGCAAAGAATGAGTAAGGCCCCAGTCGTATTGCCCCTTTGATCCTGTTGCAGAGTACTAGTCCTTTGAAGGACTTCACACACTACCCCGACACCCGTATGGAACAACTGAGAAGTTTTAAGGAAGGGAGAAAATGTGATCAGATTCCAGATGATGGGAGAAATGACAGCAATAATGGTGACGTGGGACCGACCTTTGAAGCAGAAACTCCTGATTCAGACAGGCCATTTGCTGCACCTCTGAACGTACCCCTCCCAGCACACACACCCTGGTCCTAACAGAGCAAACTCATCTGTTTCTTCTTCCTCCTCCTCCTCCTCTTCTTAGGGATTAGAAATTGACAGGTTGGCTGGGGTGAGTAGTTAAATGAGAAGTCGATTCACGACTATTTTTTTTTCCTAATCTGAACATTTTTGTGAGGCTTTGTTATAAAATTATGATATGATGCTCATATCAATCTAAATAAACTCAGAAAGAATAGTCTCATTGAAGGCTTTTGAAGGATTGAACTCTTTTATTCTTGTTTTTTGCATATCCCATTCTCTCTGGCTTTCCTTTCTCCATTTTATGAAATAAAATTTATTAGAAGATATATGTGAGTATTTATCAAAGAATGAAGGTAACATTTTGTATGAGCTTTGTATTCTTGGAATGCAATATGTTAATGAGGAAAATAATGTTATTTGACTTTTGTCAGCTGTCCCTTCTTGATGGCAGGTAGATTTTTCAGTACAGTGGCCAACAGGTTTGGTGGCAACCAGGCAGCTAAATTTGCCTATCTGCTTTACATTCAATGCATGTAGAAATTTGTCAACCTTTACCTGGAAAGAATGAGATTTTGCAGGACTAGTTCTCTAAGACAGTTACTAATTTTTGACCAGCTTTGTAGGTAACTTCAGGTCAGGGGCAGTGACATTCAAAAATAACACAATTCTACAGTATTTGGCGATGAATGAGTTGGAAACTGAGTTTGGTGAAAATTACAGTATTTCAAAAATTACGCACTAAGATCTTTTTCAAAGAAAAACATCTCGCCTCCCGCAATGGAACATATAAAGCTGTGTCCTTTACAAACCATTTTCAAGGCAGCGATTACTTTCCTCCACAAGCAATGGCAAACCATAGAGCAACAATCCCAAAGGACTGTGCACTTCCCACGGGAACGTGCTTCGTGTGGCAGTGTGCTCATGGACTGTCATTAACAATCTTCCCATCTCTCAGAAGACATCAGATGACCTTGGTGCCTAAACATCTTGCTAGAGCTCAGGACACTATGTCAGGTGGTTCTAGCCATATTGTAAAAGTCTTTTTGGTCTCCAGCAATCTTTGAAGACTGGCTGCTCCCAGCTCCATCTCTGTGTCCAGTTTCCAGAATCCCTTGCTGGCTTTATATGGAAAAAACATCAAGAGGTGACTCAGTTGCTCTAAATAGAAACCTTCACAGTGGCAACTCCAAAAGTGGACATTTATCTGTCTATATCATAGACAGATATATTATAACAGAGGGACAGTATGCAATGTTTAAAAAAGGATTTTCAAAAATATAGGGTTTATTAAGAATGCAGGAGCCTAAAAGAAAATAAGAATTTACATAAGAATGTCATTAGGGTTGGTGGTTTGGCTGTGTTAACCAATAATTTTCGTCATTCAATATCCCACTGATTATTAAATTAATCTGTTATTCAAACAGCAGTCTAAAACAACTCAGCCCATATTTTCTGGGCATTTGTGACTGTCAACAAGCTTAACAAAATTGGATATCTAAAAGGAATGCAATGTTTTAACTACTTTCCAATACATTGCTTTTTTTCTTGTTACCCACCTCGCCCTTTGCTGAGAAAGGGATCCACAAAGGTTCCCTTGGAATGAGAATCAATTGCTGAGTTAAACACTTATAACCAATTTAAAAAAAAATTAATCAAGAATGAAATTAAACATGTGTCACATTTTTAATGCCAGAGCTTTAAAATTCTTGTCACATGTCAGTGCTGGCAAGATATTAATTTCTAAGTCAAATTAGATTAGATTTTTATGTTGTTGTTTTGTGTGTCTATGTGTGTGTCCTTTTTTTTTTTTTTTTGGTAGTATTACTCATCACTTTTCATAAGAATTATGTTGCCATCAGTTTCACTTTGGGATCTGCACACAAGTTTTGCTCATCTTCCTGGAAGCCCCAAAAGCTGTGGCTACACTTTTCTTCTCTCATCACTTCTCCCCACGCGCCTTTCATTTATCCACTAAACTGAAAGAAAGTAATTGGTCTCGAAGCTGTGTTGACATGTTTCGTGGGCTACAGTTCAGAGAACCATAGTTCAGGGATTCCATTTTCCTACAAACGACTCCAATTTCCTGTTGAGGGCTTATGCTGGGTGGGTGATTTACCGCAAATTCTTCAGACTGTTCTCAGTGAATGCCCTGCAGGTGTTCTTACCAAGTGGATCTTACCAAGTGTACAACCTGTATAGTGGACCCACTGCATAAAGGGGACGTGGTGTCTTCCTGGAGTAAAGACTAAGAGGATGGGCTCTGGGATTGGGCTGCAGTGTGGGCTACAACACTTAACCATGCAAAGATTTTAACCAGTTATTTAAATATTGTAGGTTTCAGTCTGCTCATCTGTGAAAGGGGTATAATACCAGACTCACAGGATCTGTATGTGGGATTAAAAAAAAACTACAGCCCTCATTTTTTTTTTTTTTTTTGCGATACGCGGGCCTCTCACTGTTGTGGCCTTTCCCGTTGCGGAGCACAGGCTCCAGACGCGCAGGCTCAGCGACCATGGCTCACGGGCCTAGCCGCTCTGTGGCATGTGGGATCTTCCCGGACCGGGGCATGAACCCGTGTTCCCTGCATCGGCAGGCGGACTCTCAACCATTGCGCCAGCAGGGAAGCCCAAACCTCATTTTATCATAGTGCCCAGCACAGAGTAAATGCTTTATAAACTGGAGATATTTTTATAGAGCACAGTCCACAAACCCATCTGTGTTGACAGTGTTGTAGGAAAACCACAGAACTCTAGTCAGTCCCCTCTTCCAGATTTCTTAGCCTGGAAGGTAAAACTAATAGTTTCAATTAGAAAAAGTAGTTGGTGAGGTTTTTGCTCCAATGAGATTGTCCTAGATAATATAGATCTTGGAGTTTTGCCACTTCCTGGATCTACTAGAGCTCTTGGTTCATGAAAAATTTGGAATTCTGAGTTAGGGACTACACATATTCAATAGCGATCGGATACTTCATTACACAAATTAGATACAGACTTTGCCAGCGGGAATAGATTAGTGTCATGAATAATATAATTTGTAGGTGTTAAAATGTAACAGTTTTTAACCACTTAATTTGCAAACATACACTAATTTGTTGAAATACTTTTGTATCTCCTGCTGTATAGATTCTTGCCAAACTATTGTACTCAATCTTGTTTTAAACGTGTAAATAAATGTGATTCAATTTCCCATGAAATAATCATTGGCCCTTTTATACGGTCTTAGTTTAGTTCTAAACAAGACAACCTTCCTACTCTGCAGTGAAATTAGCACCAAGGGTCAAGCTCTTCCCTTTGGAGATTGAGGGTTGTGCACCTTATTTTTCTCCAGGTTTTCCCTTGGTGTCGTTTACTCTCTTAGATCTAGCCATGTTGGCTGGTAATTTCGGTAATAGATCACCAAAATCAAAATAGTTCCTATACCTTTGAATTTCTATCTATCTATCTATCTATCTACTTATTTATTTATTTATTTATTTATTTATTTATTTATTTATTTATTTATTTATTTATGGCTACGCTGGGTCTTCGTTGCTGCGCCTGGGCTTTCTTTAGTTGTGGCAAGTGGGGGCTACTCTTTGTTGCAGTGCTCGGGCTGCTCATCGTGGTGGCTTCTCTTGTTGTGGAGCACGAGTTCAGTAGTTGTGGCTTGCGGGCTCTGGAGCGCAAGCTCGGTAGTTGTGGCACACGGACTTAGTTGCTCCATGGCATGTGGGATCTTCCCGGACCAGGGCGGATTCTTAACCACTGCACCACCAGGGAAGTCCTCCCTTTGAATTTTACAGTGTCAAGCCCGTGCATCTCAGATGGTGGTATAGGAATAAATTTTGGATTCTAAAAGCAATTTCTTTCCATCGCAAAATATTTAAAATATGATTGTATCAAATATAAAAGTTTTTCAACAATTTGTCATATAATGTTAACGACCTGCCACTCATTCCTTAATAAAGAGCTACCTTCTTTTTATATTATGGTATGGAGCTAGGCTTGAATAATTTAATATTAGCTCTTACAATGAACAACCTAATTAGTGCTGTATGTTTGTGTTTACTAAAAACATCTTGGCTTTAAACTTTAAAAAGCAGGAGGGGGAAGTAAATGCTTATCTTGGGAGCTTTATTTTGGATTGTTGCAACATTGCCAGAAGATGAAAATGTGGCCCATAAACATTAGAATAATTGGGATTAAAACCTCTGATTGATTTTTGTACCAATTCTTCTGAGTCTCAATTCAGTGAAGCACTTTACTGGAGACAGGATTTCACTGATTCTCTTCCTCAGTTGCTTAAAGGGAAAAAGTGCCCTATTTCCAGAAGCAGCCATGATTACAACTTTGAGGCTCCAGATAGAACGGCCATTGTTGTGTAGATGTTACTATCTTTACTTGCTCTTTGATAAGCCATATTTGGAGAGGTTTTAGTACAGAAAATGTTGTAAATTATTGTTTTTCCTTGAGAGTCCCTGATGCAAAATGAGAGGGGCACATGTCTGTAATGACTAGGCAGGTCTCTACCTGACATGAATTAGTCTCACAACAATTTCCCATTTGTACATTTCTTAATGTGTGGGAAAGCTGGGTGGGAGCACATGTAACTTTGGCTGGGCTCACAACACAGTGAGGCTTTCCTCTTCCATGCCGGAGGGTAGGAGACCAGCAGAGCCAAGGAGTATATTTAGAATGTTTATTTGCATGCGGAATGGAGGAGTGCAGAGATGTATCCACACTATTGACGTTTGCGAGCGGCCTTTCTGCAGTGCATTGTCTCCATCCTGATGGCTGTTTGCTGTGTGACGCCCACCACCCCTACCTCAAAGAGCAGTCTGTGTTCCTCCCTTGGGCTTCCCAGTGCTGCACCTGAAGTGGCTTAGCAAGTTGCCAAAACTATAGATGTGTGTTTATTAATTCTCCAGCTTACCCTCCATTTGTTTAGCTTGGAAAGAGTTTATATATTCCTGTGGGTATTAAAAACTCATCTGATGTATTAAAGGAGCTCAAAGGATCAAAGAAGAAATGCTTCTTGAAATGCAGCATGTTGAATGTAGACATAAAAGTTCTAGACACAAACCACTTTTTCAAGAGACATTTTGCACACTGAAGAAGGAAATTCATTTTTTAATCATCAGCTTTTCTTTGGGACTTGGATTTTCTCTTTTTCTTCAGGTGACCTTCACTCCCCTCCTTTTAGGATTGCTCATGATTTTGACAAGAAGACCCCTTGGCAACATAAGGTTGAGAAAGGCACTCGTCTCAATACAGTTTTCATGCCTAGGAAGATGTCACCCAAGACCCTTAGCAAACACAGCAGCCCCTGCCACCTCTGTGCATTTGGAAGAAAAATGGGTGGAGAGGGTACAAGATGAGACTAAGAATCACTCATGATCCACAGTAATTAAAGGTGTGGATGATCAAAGTCAGAAGGAAGTGGGAGAAATTCTTAGGCTAGAATCTTTATGTCAGATGCTTCTCAAACAAAACACTACTATACTGACTTTTGGAAAACAAATTATGTATTTTGCAAATGATTCCATTTCTATTGAAGTACTTGCCCTGCAGTCTTGGATTAATTTGGTAGATCCAAGCCTATATGAGAATGCATATGTGATTACTGTTTATTGAATGCCTACTTTATACCAAGAGCTTCATGTTCATTTCCACCTTTTTCATTCCATTTTTTCATTTCATCTGCATTTCAACAAGCAGGAACCTGAGGCTCAGAGGAGTTCTGTCTCCTAACTGGTGTTATAAAGCTACTGAGTGCCAGATCTGAATTGAGTCAAGGTCTGCCTGACTCTGAAGCCTGAGAGAGAATTCCTGTGGCATCCAGGTGAATGCCTCCCTATCATGGTACCAAGTCACCTGTGTAGCCACGTGTCAGACTGAGTTCATCTCATGATCAATGTTTGCTTTGAAAACTGACAATTTCACCATTCATTTGACCTACGGGAAGAAGTCTACGAACATCCACTTGGACAAGAGCCATATGCTTCCTGAATGCCAGTTTCATGCAAATCTCCATTGGACCTACTTGGAGGTTCTCTCAGAGCACTTACCCCATTACTGGTCAAGCATCTGTTTGTCTTCCTCCCCCACCAAATGAGGCACCATGGGCTGGAATAATGGTAAAAAGTAGTTCAGGCTTTGGTGTCATGTAGAGCTGGGTTCGAGTTCTCAGTGCCATCACTTCCTAATTGGGTGACCTTTGCCAGCAAGTAACTTACCCCTCTTAGTTGCCACCTGCTCATTTGTAAAATGAAAATATTAATAGAGCCTACCAGGTACTGGGTTAATGTGAATACCACAAAGTACAATTATAAAAAACACTTCATCCAACACCTGACATTTAGTTGGCACTCAATAGCTGGGAGGTCTTATACTCTTATATTCCTAGCACTTAGCATACGGCCTTGTGTGTAAAATAGTGCTCAGAAAATTGTTGCTTGAGACAGTTTCCCAAGATAATAACTTTGTAAAGAGTGAGCAACAGGGGAGGGGATGTGTGTAATTCTAGTAGCTGAGACACCTGTTATTTTGTGTGATATTTGAAAACAAGTATGTGCTTTGAAAACAACTAGAAGCTCAGATTCCCAGGAGGGAAAAGAGAACTTTATTATTTTCCTTAGGGAAAGGGAAGGTGGTCCAGGGTAAGGAGGGGGCTTTCCTGACATCCCACAGGGAAGGAGCAGCTGATGCCAGACTCAAAGCCCCATGCTTCTTTTAGGAATCTTCCTCTGCATCCGTGCTTCTTCTCCATATCTGATAATTTAAAAATAACTATTAACTAGCTAAATACATATGTAAATAAAATACATAATAATACAAAGTATCATATACAAACTTGGTAAATAATTCAAATACCACATACAGATGTGCAGTGAGAATTAAGTCTTCCCCCACCAGTGACCCCTTGCAACCTTTCTAGGGGACAATAGTTTCCAGATACTAATGTATCCCTCCAGGGATGTCTTATGCAAATACAAAAACACAGGTATGTTTGATGTTTCACCACTCATTTCTTACAGGAATGACAGTGTACTATACATATGATACTCACCTTTTTTCAGATAGATCTGAAACTATCTTCATGTCATTATATAGGTTTCTCTCTTTTTTTTTTTTTTTTTCGGTACACGGGCCTCTCACTGTTGTGGCCTCTCCCATTGCGGAGCACAGGCACCGGACGCGCAGGCCCAGCGGCCATGGCTCACGGGCCCAGCCGCTCCGCAGCATGTGGGATCCTCCCGGACCAGGGCACGAACCCGCGTCCCCTGCATCGGCAGGTGGAGTCTCAACCACTGCGCCACCAGGGAAGCCCTTTTTTTTTTTAATGGTTACCTGAGATTCCATTTTGGAGGATGTTTTCATTTAACTATTATTGGACTTTCGGGTTGTTCCAAAATGTTGGCTACTTGAAACAAAGTAGAAAGGAATATCCTTGGGTAATATGTAATTTACTTGTCTGTATGATAAATTACTAGAAGAATCAGTGGGACAAAGTGTATGTAATTTTGTTAGATCCTGCAAAAATGCACTCTGGAGATGTTAAACCAATTTGCACTTCTACCAATTTAGGAGAATATATGTTAGTTATAGTCTTACCAACACAGTGTCTTATCAAAATGTTTCACCCTTTGCCAATCTGATACATGAAAAATGGAATATCATTGTGGCTTTTCTTTTAATGATGGAGGTTGAATATATTTCACATGTCTTAAAGACATGTATAGTTCCCTTTGCTTATATTCTTTTTTTTTTTTTTTTCTTTTTGTGGTATGCGGGCCTCTCACTGTTGTGGCCTCTCCCGTTGCGGAGCACAGGCTCCGGACGCGCAGGCCCAGCGGCCATGGCTCACGGGCCCAGCGGCTCCGCGGCATATGGGATCCTCCCAGACCAGGGCACGAACCCGTATCCCCTGCATCGGCAGGCGGACTCTCAACCACTGCGCCACCAGGGAGGCCCCCTTTGCTTATATTCTTACCTCTATTGGGAATTCCCTGACAGTCCAGTGGTTAGGACTCCATGCTCTCACTGCCAAGGGCCCAGGTTCAATCCCTAATTGGGGAACTGAGATCCCACAAGCCATGTGGTGTGGCCATATATATATATATATATATATATATATATATAGACACACACACATATATATATATATTCTTACCTCTATTTTTCTTTTAAGTTGTTAGTCCTTTGTTGTTAGTCTCTTCTTTTAAGATATTAGACTTTTAGATTGAGCTTATATAGTAAGAAAATTAACTATCCTATGTATTGCATTAAAAACACAGCTCATCATAATTATTTTCTCATCACAAAAGTAATATGTGATTTTTATGGAAATGGTAGAAAATTATCTACAGTTTCATCATCCAAAGGCAAAACTACTGGGCTTCTGTGGTGGCGCAGTGGTTAAAAATCCACCTGCCAATGCAGGGGACACGTGTTCGAGCCCTGGTCCGGGAAGATCCCACATGCCGTGGAGCAACTAAGCCTGTACGCCACAACTACTGAGCCTGAGCTCTAGAGCCCGCAAGCCACACCTACTGAAGCCTGCACGCCACAACTACTGAAGCCCGCATGCCTAGAGCCCATGCTCCACAACAAGAGAAGCCACCGCAATGAGAAGCCCATGCATCACAACGAAGAGTAGCCCCTGCTCGCCGCAGCTAGAGAAAGCCTGCTGGCAGCAACGAAGACCCAGTGCAGCCAGCCAGCCAGCCAGCCAGCCAGCCATAAATAAATAAATAAATAAATAAATAAATAAATGTATGTATGTATGTACATACGTACGTATGTATGTATGTATGTATGTATGTAAAACTACTGATAAAATTTTGGTATATTCCACTCATGTTTTCTGTAGGTTTTTGTTTGTTTGTTTGTTTGTCTTTGTTTTTGTTTTTGGCCATGTTGTGCGGCATGTGGGATCTTAGTTCCCCGACCAGGGATCAAACCCACATGGAAGCACAGCATCTTAACCACTGGACTGCCAGGGAAGTCCCTGTAGTTGGTTGTTTGTTTTGTTTTGTTTTTCCCCAAAAATGGGATGATATTATAAACACTGTTTGATAACATGCCTTTTTTTTTTACTTGAAATGTCATAAGCATATTTCCTTGCCCTTAAATATTTCTGCAACACAATTTTTAAATACAGCCACACAGTATATAGACTTTACTAGTTTTTTTAACCAGCCCCACTTAGGCTGTTTGTAATATTTGCTATATAAGCAATGCCACCATGCATGAATATCTTTACTCCTAAAACTCTGTGTATCTATGTAATGATTTATTCTAGTATCTATTCCTACAAGTAAAATAGTTGGGAACCATTCCGTGTTAAGATAAATCTTGATAAGAATCAGTTTCATAGTATAGGTAAAAATGTTTATTTTTCTTTTGATTCCTTTTTCTCTTGCTTATTTTTGGACATAAGCTATACCTTTTATAAAGAACAGATAATAGGTAGAAGTTGCTTTCCAAAAAACCTTCTTCATGAAGATATGACACCAACCGAGAGTAGAAACCTAAGTGGTATAAGTTTTTGTTTCTCATATTCAGGTGATAGGATAAGCCTGTTTGTAATTTAGTCTAAGATGTAATAAAAATAGAAAATACAGTAGTGATAGACAGGTTTACACATTTAGTGCTTTTGTTAGTAGTTATTTATAAACGTCCTTACATTATTTCTAAAAGTCCAGTTTTAACAAAAGGTATTGACTTCTAGCAGGATGCCAACTTCAGTTAATTATTTCAACTTAATAATAAGCAACACTGAAATGATATTACACAGGCTTGTTGAGGGGTCAGAGAAAAATGAGCTTCAGAAACACTTTTTGAATGTGTGAGCATGGCTATAATTATTCAGGAAAATTAAAACAACATGAAAAATTGTTGAGATTGCTGACCGCTAATTAAAACAGGGTAAAGTGCTGAGGGTGTATAAAGTCACACAGTTCTCTGAGCAGGCCTGTGTGTTCCAGAATGCTTATTTCAGTCTATAGTAAATCTCTCAAATGAATTATGCTAACGCTATTGATGCCAAACGTTTCCTGACTAGCCTATTCATCTATTTTTTAACATTTTTATTGGAGTAAAATTGCTTTACAATGCTGTGTTAGTTTCTGCTGTATAACAAAGTGAATCAGCGATACATATACATATATCCCCATATCTCCTCCCTCTTGCGTCTCCCTCCCACCCTCCCTATCCCACCCCTCTAGGTGGTTACAAAGCACCAAGCTGACCTTCCTGTGCTATGCAGCTGCTTCCCACTAGCTATCTATTTTACATTTGGTAGTGTGTAAATGTCCATGCCACTCTCTCACTTCATCCCAGCTTACCCTTCCTACTCCCCATGTCCTCAAGTCCATTCTCTGCATCTGCGTCTTTATTCCTGGTTCTTCAGAACCTTTTTTTTTTTTTTTTTTAGATTCCATATATATGTGTTAGCATATGGTATTTGTTTTTCTCCTTCTGACTTACTTCACTCTGTATGACAGTCTCTAGGTCCACCCACCTCACTACAAATAACTCAATTTCATTTCTTTTATATGGCTGAGTAGTATTCCATTGTATATATGTGCCACATCTTCTTTATCCATTCATCGGATGATGGACACTTAGGTTGTTTCCATCTCCGGGCTATTGTAAATAGAGCTGCAGTGAACATTTTGGTACATGACTCTTTTTGAATTATGGTTTTCTCAGGGTATATGCCCAGTAGTGGGATTGCTGGGTCATATAGTAGTTCTATTTTTAGTTTTTTCAGGAGCCTCCATACTGTTCTCCACAGTGGCTGTATCAATTTACATTCTCGCCAACAATGCAAGAGGGTTCCCTTTTCTCCACAACCTCTCCAGCATTTATTGTTTGTAGATTTTTTGATGATTGCCATTCTGACTGGTGTGAGATGATACCTCACTGTAGTTTTTTGTTTGTCTGCTTTTTGATTTTTGCCATTTTGGTTTTCATTGGTGTTATACTTTTTGAAAGAAGTTGAAGTTGAAGCTGGATTTCTATGTTAAGTAATTTGTCCTTTTCTTAATCTTCCTAGCCTCCACTGGGCAATGTGAAAATGCCTAATGTATCCAGTACACAACCAGCACTCATTGTAGTTTTTATTTGCACTTCTCTGTTGATTAATGATGTTGAGCATCCTTTCATGTGTTTGTTGGCAATCTGTATATCTTCTTTGGAGAAATGTCTGTTTAGGTCTTCTGCCCATTTTTGGATTGGGTTGTTTGTTTTTTTGATATTGATCTGCATGAGCTGCTTGTATATTTTGGAGATTAATCCTTTGTCAGTTGCTTCATTTGCAAATATTTTCTCCCATTCTGAGGGTTGTCTTTTGGTCTTGTTCATGGTTTCCTTTGCTGTGCAAAAGCTTTTAAGTTTCATTAGGTCCCGTTTGTTTACTTTTGTTTTCATTTCCATTTCTCTAGGAGGTGGGTCAAAAAGGATCTTGCTGTGATTTATGTCATAGAGTGTTCTGCCCATGTTTTCCTCTAAGAGTTTGATAGTGTCTGGACTTACATTTAGGTCTTTCATCCATTTTGAGTTTATTTTTGCATATGGTGTTAGGGAGTGTTCTAATTTCATTCTTTTTTTTTTTTTTCGGTATGCGGGCCTCTCACTGCTGTGGCCTCTCCCGTTGCGGAGCACAGGCTCCGGACACGCAGGCTCAGCGGCCATGGGCCTAGCCGCTCCATGGCATGTGGGATCTTCCCGGACCGGGGCACGAACCCGTGTCCCCTGCACTGGCAGGTGGACTCTCAACCACTGCGCCACCAGGGAAGCCCCAATTTCATTCTTTTATATGTAGCTGTCCAGTTTTCCCCACACCACTTATTTGAAGAGGCTGTCTTTTCTCCATTGTATATTCTTGCCTCCTTTATCAAAGATAAGGTGACCATGTGTGCGTGGGTTTATCTCTGGGCTTTGTATCCTGTTCCATTGATCTGTATTTCTGTTTTTGTGCCAGTACCATACTGTCTTGATTACTGTAGCTTTGTAGTATAGTCTGAAGTCAGGGAGCCTGATTCCCCCAGCTCTGTTTTTCTTTCTCAATATTGCTTTGGCTATTCAGGGTCTTTTGTGTTTCCATACAAATTGTGAAAGTTTTTGGTCTAGTTCTGTGAAAAATGCCACTGGTAGTTTGATAGGGACTGCATTGAATTTGTAGATTGCTTTGGGTACTATAGTTATTTTCACAATGTTGATTCTTCCAATCCAAGAACATGGTATATCTCTCCATCTCTTTGTATCATCTCTAATTTCTTTCATCAGTGTCTTATAGTTTTCTGCATACAGGTCTTTTGTCTCCTTAGGTAGGTTTATTCCTAGGTATTTTATTCTTTTTGCTACAATGGTAAATGGGAGTGTTTCCTTAATTTCTCTTTCAGATTTTTCATCGTTAGTGTATAGGAATGCAAGAGATTTCTGTGCATTAATTTTGTATCCTGCTACTTTACCAAATTCATTGATTAGCTCTAGTAGTTTTCTGGTAGCATCTTTAGGATTCTCTATGTATAATATCGTGTCATCTTCAAACAGCAACACTTTTACTTTTTCTTTTATACTTTGGATTCCTTTTATTTCTTTTTTGTCTCTGATTTCTGTGGCTACAACTTCCAAAACTATGTTGAATAATAGTGGTGAGAGTGGGCAACCTTGTCTTGTTCCTGATCTTAGTGGAAATGGTTTCACTTTTTCACCTTTGAGAATGATGTTGGCTGTGTGTTTGTCATATATGGCCTTTATTATGTTGAGGTAAGTTACCTCTATGCCTACTTTCTGGAGGGTTTTTATCATAAATGGGTGTTGAATTTTGTCAAAAGCTTTCTCTGCATCTATTGAGATGATCATATGGTTTTTCTCCTTCAATTTGTTAATATGGTTTATCACATTGTTTGATTTGCATATATTGAAGAATTCTTGCATCCCTGAGATAAACCCCACTTAATCATGGTGTATGATCCTTTTAATGTGCTGCTGGATTCTGTTTGCTAGTATTTTGTTGAGAATATTTGCATCTATGTTCATCAGTAATATTGGACTGTAATTTTATTTTTCTGATGGTGTCTTTTTCTGGTTTGGGTATCAGGGTGATCGTGGCCTCGTAGAATGAGTTTGGGAATGTTCCCCCCTCTGCTATATTTTGGAAGACTTTGAGAAGGATAGGTGTTAATTCTTCTTTAAATGTTTGATAGAATATGCCTATGAAGCCATCTGGTCCTGGGCTTTTGTTTGTTGGAAGATTTTTTTTTTTACAACTTTATTGGAGTATAATTGCTTCACAATGGTTACTTTCTGCTTTATAACAAAGTGAATCAGTTATACATATACATCTGTTCCCATATCCCTTCCCTCTTGCATCTCCCTCTCTCCCACCCTCCCTATCCCACCCCTCCAGGCGGTCACAAAGCACTGATCTGATCTCCCTGTGCTATGCTGCTGCTTCCCACTAGCTATCTACCTTATGTTTGGTAGTGTATATATGTCCATGCCTCTCTTTTGCTTTGTCACAGCTTACCCTTCCCCCTCCCCATATCCTCAAATCCATTCTCAAGTAGGTCTGTATCTTTATTCCTGTTTTACCCCTAGGTTCTTCATGACATTTATTTTCTTAAATTCCATATATATGTGTTAGCATATGGTATTTGTCTTTCTCTTTCTGACTTACTTCACTCTGTGTGACAGACTCTAGGTCTATCCACCTCATTACAAATAGCTCAATTTCGTTTCTTTTTATGGCTGAGTAATATTCCATTGTATATATGTGCCACATCTTCTTTATCCATTCGTCGGATGATGGACATAGGTTGTTTCCATCTCCGGGCTATTGTAAATAGAGCTGCAATGAACATTTTGGTACATGACTCTTTTTGAATTATGATTTTCTCAGGGTATATGCCCAGTAGTGGGATTGCTGGGTCATATGGTAGTTCTATTTGTAGTTTTTTCAGGAACCTCCATACTGTTCTCCATAGTGGCTGTACCAATTCACATTCTCACCAGCAGTGCAAGAGTGTTCCCTTTTCTGTTGGAAGATTTTAAATCACAGTTTCAATTTCAGTGTTTGTGATTGGTCTGTTTATATTTTCTAGTTTTTCCTGGTTCAGTCTTGGAAGGTAGTGCTTTTCTAAGAATTTGTCCATTTCTTCCAGGTTATCCATTTTTTTGGCATCGAGTTGCTTGTAGTAATCTCTCATGATTCTTTGTATTTCTGCAGTGTCAGTTGTTGCTGTCAGTTGTTATTGCTGGGGGGGAGGGAGGGGTATGGAGTGCGGGGCGGGCCTGTGGCAGCAGAAGCAGTATGACATTGCAACAGCCTGAGGTGCGCCGTGTGTTCTCCCGGGGAAGTTGTCCCTGGATCACGGGACCCTGACACTGGCGGGCTGCACAGGCACTGGGAGGGGAGGTGTGGATAATGACCTGTGCTTGCACACAGGCTTCTTGGTGGCTACAGAAGCAGCGTTAGAGTTTCATGCCCGTCTCTGGTGTCTGCGCTGATAGCCGCGGCTCGCGCCCGTCTCTGGAACTCGTTTAGGCAGTGCTCTAAATCCCCTCTCCTCACACACCCTGAAACAATGGTCTCTTGCCTCTTCAGCAGCTCTAGACTTTTCCCGGGCTCCCTCCCGGCTAGCCGTGGCGCACTAGCCCCTTCAGGCTGTGTTCATGCCGCCAACCCCAGTCCTCTCCCTGGGATCCGACCGAAGCCCGAGTCTCACCTCCCAGCCCCGATCTGCCCCGGCGGGTAAGCAGAGAAGCCTCTTGGGGTGGTGAGTGCTGGTCGGCACCGATCCTCTGTGCGGGAATCTCTCCGCTTTGCCGTCCGCACCCCGTTGCTGCGCTCTCCTCCGCAGCCCCGAAGCTTCCCCCCTCCGCCACCAGGAGTCTCCGCCCGCGAAGGGGCTTCCTAGTGTGTGGACACCTTTCCTCCTTCACAGCTCCCTCCCACTGGTGCAGGTCCCATCCCTATTCTTTTGTCTCTATTTTTCCTTTTTTCTTTTGCCCTACCCAGGTACGTGGGGAGTTTCTTGCCTTTTGGGAGGTCTGAGGTCTTCTGCCAGCGTTCAGTAGGTGTTCTGTAGGAGCTGTTCCACGTGTAGATGTATTTTTGATGTATTTGTGAGGAGGAAGGTGATCTCCACATCTTTCTCCTCTGCCATCTTGAAGGTCTCCCCCATTTATCTATTCTTATGTCACGTCTCCATTATAAAGGACTTGGGTTTCGGATGCATGCCTCTCAAGCTCTGAAAATGGAATTGTTTTTTAAGAAAGCAGGCAAAACAAATAATATACAACCTTGTTTTCTGTGTTTGGAAGCTGCGTAGGCTAGAAAAGAGTTGTACAGTTAGGGTACTTAGGATAATTCTAACAATACTTTCAATCTAAGTCTCTACATGTTATGTGAAATGGTGAATTCAGATAACCATCTACTAAAGCATGGGCTAGGGTAGAGATTAAAATATGTTAGCTCCAGCGATGAAGCTGACTCAAGAGAAAGGTCTTGAATACACATCAGCTTGAATTCTCCACTTAACCTTGCTGTGTAGAAACAACATCAGTCTCAGGTGTTTCCTGAACAGTGGTCTAAAGTTATTTAAAAAGTGAATTAGACAGGTTCAAGGTGATGGCTGTTCTTCTGGGGGCACCTGTGCTTGTGGGCAGCTTCATTAAACCATTTGACTTAGGCTATTACCCATATAATAATCCAGCTAACCATATTGCAATTGTCTCCCATCTTACATTATTAGAACATCCCTTGTGATTTATTTTTAAGTCACCATGAGCAAAGAAATTTTATTTTTTACTTTTTTAAATGATGTCATTTTTCTACTTTGTTTTCTCTGTCAGAATATTTAGCAGTTGTTTTTAACACAGGATGAGGCCCATCAGAATCATCTGGTGGTACTTGTGGAAATGTATGTTCCTATGCTTTGCCCTGTACTTACTGATTCGCAATCTACAGGAGGTGGGTCTGGGAATCTATATTTTGGCTAGGTTCTCCAGATGAGGGATACTTTCCTGGACTTCATTGCCAAAAGTTTGATTCTTTCTCCTTTTTCCTTATTGGCATAAACTAGGGGAAAATCATAAATAATTTAGAAAAAAAGAAAAGGAGAAGAAAACTGAGGGCAAGGCAATGCCAAAAGTTTCATGTGTACCTCCCCTCCCCAAAGATTCAGAGGTTGTTGTTGGTAATGTATCACCACTGTGTGTTCAGGGCTGTAACTGGGAAGTGTGGTTATAAAACAACCAGTCTCAGATGAAAATGGCTAACCTAGTATTTCGAGTTGAGTTTATGGAAAATGAGTGACAGTTAAAAAGGGATGAGTAATCATAAATGAGCTGTGAATCAGGGCTTCAGGAAAACCTGAACAGAATCCACCCAGGCATCTCTAGCACTTTGGGAGGAGGGATTTCAGAACTTGTGTCACTGAATTTTGGAGAGAGCAGGTATTACCTCCCTGTAAGACGGTGTGCTGAACTTTGAACCAAAGCTAGGATGCATGAAGTTAAGTCATCGCCATCAATTTAGAAAGGGGAGAAAGTAGACAGGAATGGAGTTCTCCAGATTACTACCACAGTGATTTTTAAAGGATGAGGCAAATTAACTGTTTAGTGTATCATGACATACATTTTCCCTCTCATTTTAGTGTATGTTTTATTTCTTTTTATAAGTTCTTCTGTGATGTGACTTTTTCCCTCTGAAGCAGTCTTTTTTTTTCCTTCTAGCATTAAACATATTTTAAAGCAAAATCTAGGAAGTACAACCCTGCTATTTTTAGATGAAAGTAAATATAATTTATTAAATGCATTTGTTTATGAGATTATGTGTTCCCTGTGCACACATGTGGTGGCAGACACTGTGGTAAGCACCAGGGATTGGGGATTGAGATTGTCTTCATTCTTTTTCACAGCTGCATAGTGCACTGTTGTATGGATGTATGAGAGTTTATCCACACGGCTTTCTATTGATAGACATTTTGGTTGTTTCTAGTCTTTTCTTATTACACATGATCTTGCAATGAATAGCTTAACACATACATAATTTAACATATTTGGCAAGATATTTGGGGATGTATTCATAGGAGTAGGATTTCTAGGTGAAAGGATAAACACATGTATCATTTTCCTAATTGTTGCTTCTCCTTCATGGAGGTTGTGCCATTTTGCATTTCTTCTAGAAAGTTATGAGAGTGCCTGTTACTCTTTAATCTTTCCAATTAGAGCATTGTCAAACTCTTAGGTTTTTTGGTTTTTTTTTTTTTCCCAGTTGAAAAATACTTTTTACTGTAGTTTTAATTATAATATCTTTACTAGAAGTGATAGCGCAGAGTTTTTACTTATGTTAGAAATATTGTCTTTTTAAGTAAAATGTTACAAATAATTTTCCAAAGTTTGCCTTTTAACTTTTTCAAGGAACTATTCTTTGATTTTTTAAGAAATTTCCTTTATTGTTCATTTTCTGTTTCTTTGATTATTGTTTTAACTTTATATATTCTTCTATTTGGGCTTTATTTGCTATTTTTTTTCTAATTTCTTAAGGTAAAAGCCTAGATCATTGCTTTTAGGTAATTTTTCTTCTCTAAACATTTAAATCTATAAATTTCCCTCTACGAATGATAACAATATATGCCACAGACTTTGATATGTTGTCTTTTTATTGTCCTCTAGTTTAAAAATATTTTATAGTCTGCTTTGTGATTTCCTTTTTGACTTCTGTGTTATTTAAAGTATGTGGCTTAATTTTCCAAATATTTGGAAAGTTTCTAGATTACTTAATATATTTTATTCCTACTTCAATTCTATTGCAGTTTGAGATCATATTCTGTATGATTTAAGTTCTTTCAAATTTACTGAGACTTATTTTATGACCCCGTGTATTGCCATCTTGGTGAATACTCCACATGCACTTGAAAAGAATTTGTATTTGATAGTTGTTGCTTGAAGTATTCCATAAATGTCAGTCAGGTCAAGATATTGATAGCATTGTTGAAATCTTCTATATCCTACCCGATTTATGGTCTAATTGTTTCATCAAGCGTTGAGAAGAGTTGCTAAAATCTCCACCTGTGATTGTGGATTTATGTATTTCTCCCTTTATTCTATAAATATTTGTTTCATTATTTTGAGATTCTGTTATTAGGTGCACACAGTTAGGATTTTTATGTCCTCTTGATTATCTTATTTTCACTATTAAGAAATGGCCATCTTAATCTCTGGTGATATTCCCAGTCTTTGATATTAATATACCAAACCAGCTTTCTTCTGGTTACTATTTGCATGTTATCTCTTGTACCATTCTTTTACTTTCACCTTGTCTGTGTCTTTATTTTTAAGTGCACCTCTTGGATGCAGCATACTTTTTTGGTCTTGCTCTTTAGTCCCTTTCGTTCTTGATGTTGTTTATGGTATATTTTATTGTATTTTTATTCACATTTTAAATTTACATATGATAAAATTTGTTCTTTTTGTCATAGATGAATTTTGACTAACACTTACAGTTGTATATCTACCATCACAATCAAGATATAACAGTTCCATCACCCTAGAAAATTCTCCTGAGGTGCCCCATTGTGGTCAGCACTATCCCCCAAGCACAGCTCCTAGCAAACAGTGATGTTTTCTGTCCCTATAATTAGGCCATTTCCAGAATATCATATAAGTGGAATCATACAGAATGTAGCCTTTTGAATCTGGCTTCTTTTACTTAATGTAATGCAGTTGAGATTTATTCATGTTATATCTTATCAGCAGTTAATTCCTTTTATTATTGAATAGTATTCCGGTGTATGTACCACAGTTGGTTTATCCATTCTCCAGATGAGGGACATTTGGGCAGTTTGGAATTTTTAATGATTGTGAATAGAACCAGTGTAAACATTCACAGACAGTTGTTTATATGAGCATAAGTTGTCATTTCACTTGAATGAATACCTAGGAGTTGAATATCAGGACTGTATGTTTAATTGTGTAAGAAATTGCCAAATTAAATTTTTTAAATGGCTGTACCATTTTGCCTTTTTGCCAACAGTGTATGAGAGTTTCAATTTCCCCTCATCCTTGCCAGCTTTTGATATTGTCATTTATATTGATTTATTTTTATTTTAGCCATTCTGAGAGCAGCAAAATGGCATGTCATTGTGGTATAACATTTCTCTACTGAATAATGATTTTAGGCTTCTTTTCTTGTGCCTATTTGCCCTCCGTGTATTTTATTCAGTGAAATGTCTGTTCAAATGTTTTGCCAATTTTTAAAAATTGAGATATAATTGACATATGACATTATATAAGTTTCAGGTGTACAGCATAATGATTTGATATTTATATGTATTGTGAAATGATCACTACAGTAAGTCTTGCGATGAGAAAACTTTTAAGATCTATGCTCTTAGATAGTGTCAAATACACAATACAGTATCATTAACTATCACTATATATATATATATATATATATATATATACACACACACACACACACAGTCACCATGCATTTAATCCCTATGACTTATTTATTTTATAACTGTGAGCTTGTAACTTCTGACCACATTCACCCATTTCACCCACCCCCAACCCCTGCCTCTGGGAACCACCAATCTGTTCTCTGTATCTGAGTTTGAGTTTTACTTGTTTGTTTTAGATTCCATATATAAGTGAAACCATACAATATTTGGCTTTTTCCGTCTGACTTATTTCCCTTAGCATAATGACCTCAAGGTTCATCCATGTGGTTTTAAATAGCAAGATTTCCTTCTTTTTATGGCTGAATAATATTCCATTTTATATGTACCACATTTTCTTTTCCATTCATTCATCAATGGGCATTTAGTATGCTTCCATGCCTTGGCTATTGTAAATAATACTGCAGTGATTATGGAAGTGCAGATATATTTTCAAGTTAGTGTTTCCATTTCTTTCAGATAAATACCCAGAAGTGGAACTGTTGGATCATATGGTAGCTCTATTTTTAATTTTTTTGAGGAACCTCCATACTGTTTGCTGTAATGGCTGCACCAGTTTACATTTCCCCCTTTTTGTGTACCTGTTGGCTATCTGTATGTCTTCTTTAAAAAGGTGTCTGTCAGATTCTCTGTCCATTTTCTAATCAAGTTGTGGGGGTTTTTTGCTGTGTTTTGTCCATTTTTTAAAATTGGGTTGTTTTCTTTTTGTTGAGTGTTTTGAGTATTGAAAAATTTTTGTATGTTCTAGATTCAAGTATTTTGTAGAAATATTTGATTTAAAAATATTTTCTTCTAGCTTGTAACTTGTCTTTTCATTCTCTTAACAGTGTCTTTCAGACTGTTTTCAGACAGAACAGAAATCACTTTTGTTGAAATCTCATTAACTGATTCCTTTGATGGATTGTGCTTTTGTTTTGTATCTAAGAAATCTTTGTCTAACCCAAGATCACAAAGATTTTCTCCTATACTTTCTTCTAAAAACTTTATACTCTTCAACTTTATATTTAGGTTTGTAATCCATTTTGAATTAATTTTTGTACATAGTGTGAGGTACATATTGGGATTTTTTGCATATGGATATCTACTTATTCCATTATCATTTGTTGAAAAAACTGTCCTTTCTCCACTGAATTACCTGTGTGCCTTTGTTGAAAATCAGATGACCTTATGTATGTGTGTCTATGTTTGCACTCCATGCTATACAGTTGATCTATGTGTCTATCTTTTCTCCAGTAACAAACTGTCTTGATTATTGTAGCATTCTGTTACGTCTTGAAACCAAGTAATGAGAATCCATAACCTTTCCTTTTTTCCACTTTTTCAAAATGCCTTTGTATATTCTAGTACATTTGCCTTTCCAAGTAAATTTTGGAATAAGCTTGCCAATTTCTGCAAAATACCCTGCTGGGATTTTGTTTGAAATTGTGTTGACTATAATCAGTTTGGGGAGTATTGACATCAAAACACTACTGAGTCTTCCAGTCTATAGCCAAGATCTATCTCCCCATTTATTTAGGTCTTTGATTTCTTTCATCAGTGTTTTATAGTTTTCAGCTTACGGATTTTTCAAATATTTTATTAGAGTTATACCTAAGTATTTCCTGTTCCTTTGGTACTACTTTAAATGATACTTTTTCATTTTGATTTCTGACTGTTCATTGCTAGTATATAGATTTTTCCATATTGATCTTGTATTCTCCCACCTTACTAAACTGACTTATTAATTCTACTTACTTTTTTTTTTCTGTAGCTTCTTTAGGACTTTCTGTGTAGACAAATTATGTCATATATGCACAGAGACAGTTTTATTTCTTCTTTTCCAATCTTTCTATTCTTGCCTATTGTACTGACTAGGACCTCCAGGGTGATATTGAATAGGAGAGTGTGAGTGGACAATCTTGTCATGTTCCTGATCATAGAGGGAAAGGATTTAGAACTTCATTATTAGGTCTAGTGTTAGCTATTATTGTTTTTTTTTAATGCCCTTTATTAGATGAATAAAATTCCCTCTTATTCTTATAAAAGTTTGTCAAAAGTTTTTTTTTTTCATCCTTTTAGATAATCATATAGTTTTCCTACTTAAGTCTTTTGATATACTGTATTGCATTGGTTTTTGAATGTTGAACCAGTCTTTCATTACTGGAGTAAATCATACATGGTCAAGATATAATATTCTTTCCATATACTGCTGGATTCAAATTGCTAATATTATACTGAAAAATTTTTGCTCTATATGGTCTATTGATGTGTAATATCCTTTTCTTGTAATGTTGTTGTATGGTTTTGGTATCAGTGTAATTGTGGCCTTATAAAAAGATTTGTGAAATGTTTTCTCCTCTTTTACATTCTAGGAGATTTTATGTAGAACCTATATTATTTCTTATTTAAATATGTAGTAGAACTCTCCCAGATTGAACACTTCTGGGCCTTGAGATTTCCTTGTGGGAATTTTTTTGTTTTTGTTTTTGTTTTAGCCACACTGCACGGTTTGTGGGATCTTAATTCTCTGACCGGGGATTGAATCCAGGCCCTCGGCAGTGAGACCGTGGAGTCCTAACCACTGGAATGCCAGGGAATTCCCTCTTTGTGGGAAATTTTTAACTTCAAATTTAATTTCTTTATTCAACAGAAGACTATTGAAGTTAATCTATTTCTTGTTGAATGAGCTTCGGTAGTTTGTGTCTTTCAAGGAATTTGGTTCATCTGCATTGTCAGATTTATAGTCATAGTGTTGTGTTTTTGTATTCCCTTATTATCCTTTTCATATCTGTAGGGTCTCTAGTGATGTTCCCTTTTTCATTACTGGTAGTTTTACTTTTAGTTTGTGTCTTCTCTCTCTTTCACTTGGTAATAGAAAAAACAGAATAGAGGTTTAATAGTTTTGTTGATCATGTTAAAGAACCAGTTTTTAGTTTTATTAATTTCTCTATTGTTTTTGTTTGTTTGTTTGTTTTCAAGTTTGCTGTTCTTTTCTTAGCTTTATCGCCTCCCTTGTCTTCCTTGCCTTGAATTTTTCTCTTCTTTTTCTAGTTTCTTATGGTTAAAACTTAGATTATTGATTTGAGAACTTTCTTCTTTTATAATATGAGCATTTAATACTAGAAATTTTCCTTGAAGCAGTTTTTTAACTGCATCTCACAAATTTTGATATGTGTTGTGTATTTTGTTTTTCATTAAACATTTTTGGAATATTTCAAAGTATTTTCTCATTTTCCATGAAGCTTCCTCTTTAACCTTAGGTTATTTAGAAATGTGTTGCTCAGTTTCAGAGTATTTGGGGGTCTTTCAGAAATCTTTTTTGGGTTTAATTTCATTATGGTTTGGGAACATTCTTTGTATAATTTCAATTCTTTTAAGTTTGCAAAGATTTGCTTTATGACTTATAACATGATTTAATTTGGTGAGTGTTTCCATTTTTTAAAAAACGTATATTTTGCTGTTGTTAATTGGAGTGTTCTATACATGTCAATTAGGTAAAGTTGTTTCTATATCCTGAACAATTTTCTGTCCACTTATTCTGCTAATTCTATTGATTACCAAAAGAGTACTGTTACAGTCTCCAACTATAATTGTGGATTTGTCTATTTTTCCTTTCAGGGTATATTAGTTTTTGCTTCATGCATAATAATTCTAAATGTGTATATACCTAACAACATTTGATATATATGTTATTATGCATTTTGGTGAATTAACTCCTTTATCACTCTGTGATATCCTTCTTTATATTAATATAGTCACTCCAGCTTTTTTTAATTAGTATTTTCATGGTGTATCTTTTAATATTTTTACTTTGAGCTTATCTGTGTGTTCATAATTAGAAGGTTTCTTGTTGACGAGATACAGCTGGGTCTCACTTTTTTATCCAGTGTGTCAATCTTTATCTTTTAATTGGTGTGTTTAGGCCATTAATTTGTAATTTAGCTCTTGATATATTTGACTTAAAAGCTACCATCCTTTTGGTTGTGTTCTGTTTGTTGTTCTTCTTCTTTGTTTCTTTTCTCCTCTTTTTCTCCTACCTTGTTTTCTATTGAGTGTTTTATGATTCCATTTTTTTCCTGCTACTGGTTTATTATTTATATGTTTTCAAGTAGATTTTTTTTAATGACAGTAGTAAGGTTTACAACATACATCTTTAATTTCTCATGGTTTATCTTCAAATAATACTATTTTCATGTGTAGTGTACATACCTTATGATAATATACTCCCAATTCTTCTCTCTCATTTTAAGCCACCTGATATTTTTTCTATATTTTTCTGGCCCAGTCTCTCTTTACTCAACTCTGAGATTCCAAATTCTTGTTTGTTAGACTGCTTGATACTGTGTCATTGCTTATTGAAGTTCTGTTCATTTTTGTTTCAATCTTTTTTTCTCTTTTTCTGTTCTCTTATTTGGTGGTTGCTATTAACTTGGCTTCAAGTTTACTGATCTTTTCTTCCATTAAAAGCCCAATCAGCTTTCAATGTCTATTCAATGAATTTTATTTTATTTATTTTTTATTCAAGTATAATGAATTTACAATATTATATTAGTTTCAGGTGTACAACATAGTGATTCAATATTTTTATAGATTATCCTTCATTTAAAGTTGTTATAAAATATTGGCTATATTCTCTGTGCTGCACAATATATCCTTTTTGCTTACTTATTTTATATATAATAGTTTGTACTTCTTAGTCCCCCTACCCCTATGTTGCCCCTCCCCCTTTCTCTCCCCACAGTAACCACTAGTTTGTTCTTTCTATCTGTGAGTCTGGTTTTGTTTTGTTAAATTAATTCAATTCATTTGTTTTATTTTTTAGATTCCACATGTAAGTGATGACATAGAGTATTTGCCTTTGTCTGACTTATTTCACTAAGCATAATACCCTCCAGGTCCATCATCCATCCATGTTGCTGCAAATGGCAATATTTCATTCATTTTTATGGCTGATTAATATTCTATTATATATGTGTATATGTATATATATAAAATATATGAACCACATCTTCTTTATCAACTAAAATTCATTGTATTTTAGATTTCAGGTACTTTATTCTTTCTGTTTTAGGATTTGCATTTTGTAATTTTATACAGTTTTCATATTTCTGCTGAAATTCTTTCATCCCTTTGACCAATATATCCATGGTTTTAGGTTCATTAACATATAAATATATTTTCTCATCTACATATTTACTAATTCTAACATCTGAGTCATATGTTGTTCTCTTTTTAGTGACTGATTTTTCTCCTGTATGTTTTGTCACATTTTATTATTTCTTCACATGTATAGTAGTTTTTGCACACTGAATATTTTGGATGGTACATTGTAGATGCCCTGGATTTTGTTATCTTCCTTTGGAGAATAAACTTGATTGTGCATTGCATTTAAATTACCAGTGGATCACCATGCTTTTTGGGTGGCTTGGTTTTAGTTTTTCATTGGTTAGTCTCTTTCATCTTTGCTCCTAGCCCTGGAACGCAATATTTATTCATTAAAACTTTTAACCTTTATCATGTATAGCATTTCTCTGCATCAGTTAGAATTATAGGTGTCACCCTAGGTTAATTTAACATTCAGAATTTTGGGATTTTAACAAAACACCTCTTTTTTTTTTTTTAATAAGAAAAATATGATTTTCAGGACTTCCCTGGTGGTGCAGTGGTTAAGACTTTGCGCTCCCAATGCAGGGGGCCTGAGTTCGATCCCTGGTCAGGGAACTAGATCCCACATGCATGCCACAACTAAGAGTTTGCATGCCACAATAAGGAGCCCTTGAGCCGCAACTAAGGAGCCCACCTACTGCAACTAAGGAGCCCATGTGCCACAACTAAGGAGCCCGCTTGCCACAACTAAGACCCAGTGCAACCAAATAAATAAGTAAATTTTTTTTTAAAGAAAAATATGATTCTCTTTAGGGTTGGCAGTGGAGGGAGCTGAACAAAAGAGAAGATGATAGTGACAACTAATCAAAGTCTGTTATATCAACCTAGAGTTTTGTGCAGAGGAAACAATGATGTGAAAGCCAAGTACTTTATGATGTTAGATTGGGGAGGTACCTTAGAAATCACTTTTGAGGTAGGAAAACTAAGGCTGAGAGAGAGAATGGGTTCATTCCCAAGGTGGTTTGCCTATTAATTTCACACTGGGAGCTTGATTCCACTCCACTGACTTTTGAACCAGTCAACTTTCCAGTATCCACCGCTATTCCCACCTCCTTCATTTTATTCCTCATATCTACTCCACATTGATATTGTCTATGTGGATATGGGAAAATAGTTTTCATTTTTGTTCTGGGACACTTTTTTTCTTCTGTGTTGGAGTATATCACCAATAGTCACAAAAATCTGTGTGAACACTAATCTTTAAAACCTACAACATTGCCTTAGATATAATGTTTCTGGAATGCATCTGTCTCTCTTGAAATTTCCCTATGGCTCTGGGTCTCTACCTCAGTACTTAACACTCTTCAAAACGAATAACTATGCTGTTTTGTGATAAGAAACTATTTAATAGTGGTGGGAATTATTAGCAACATTGGTTTAAGAAGTCAGATCTCAAAGTATACCAAACTACATGATTTGTCTGACTCTCTCCCTGGGAGATTGATTCAAAGCTACAAGATATATTATTCAGAAAGCATCAAAGTAACAAAGCATGGGTTCAGCCTTTATTTCAGTCAGTGAAAATATATTGAGTTTCAACTGTAGATCAGGAAGAGTTAAAGATGATATTATAGAGGAACTCAGAGAGGGCTCCTGATGGGGACTTACCACAAGGATATATAGTCAAATTGGTCACATGGAAGAGGGCAGCAAAACCACTAAGGAGGTACTTCCTTTTTCTTTCAATTAATGATCTTGGAGGAATTTCACATGATTTTAGTTTTTCTGTTAGCAACTGAGATTGTAAAGCAAATGCTGATCACTGAGATTTAGTTTTCTACATATGTATGTCTATAGTCTAAAAAATAGAAAGCTATTTTTCCATGGTTCTGGTTCCTATTAAATATAATTTCTACTCATTGTAGAAAACTGAACAGTAGAGAAATATATAAGAATAAAGTAAAAATCACATGCAATCTCACCACTCAGAACTGAGGCAGAGAAATTACATGCTTACACTCTAAAGCCAAGTAGTCTGGATCTGAATCCCAGCTCCATGTCTTATTAGCTCAATAACTTCAGGCAAGTTACCTAGTTTCTTCATCTATAAACTGTGGATAAGTAAAAGTATTTAAATTGTGCTATATTTCCTTCTAGGCTTTTTTTTCTATGCAAAACTTATACTTAGTCTAATTGGTTTTTTGCTCTTAACAAAGTGTGGTAGACAAAATGCCTTTTTCATATAATGCAAGATGTCCAACCTTTTAGAAAGAAATTATTGATGGTAGAATGTGACTTTTCCAGTTGAAATTAGATGTTCAACTCCCCAGTGAATTCTTTTTAGTTTTGAGTCTGTTTAGACCTCCCGATGGTTCATTATGATGTTGTTCTATTTTGCTAAATGAACCCAACAATTCACTTGGAGATTGTAGAAGACATTGTAAAGCTAGAAAGTGGGAGATTATAACTGTGAATCCAAAGTAATGTCAATTTGAACCCTCCAATCGAGGGACAGGTTCTCTGGTGTCAGTTTATCACTGAAATTTGCCCCAAACACTTTTCCATCTGATATTTTGATTTTTATGGGGTAAGATGGAAGGAGTAAAGTCTGACAGCTTAAATCCAGAACTTGGCTCTGATACCTATTACCTGTGCTATCTTAAACCAAGATGGGACCAAATTACTTACATTCTCTAAATCTCAGGTGCTTTTTCTATAACTTGGGAATAATATGACCTTCCTCCTCGAGTTGTGAAATAAACCAGTTTTAGGTAAAAGACCTTCACACAATGACTGCTATGGTAAGGGCTCAGTAAGTGGTAGATGGTGATGACTTTAATGATGGTGATTAAAGTGTAATCATTAAAATAAAGACTTAGAGTCAAATAGCTTTGGTTTTATAGAGTATTTTTACTTTGATATTTGGTGGGTTTTAGGATTTGGAAAAGTTGTTTAACTTATCAAAGCATATATATTTTCATCCTTAAAATGAAGACGATAATTCTTTGAGTTGGTGTGAAGATTAAAGGGGGAAGTGCTTCGAAAAGTGCTTGGCCCTAGGTAAATACTCCATAAATGTTAGCTCTTATTCTCATTATTTATAAGAAAAGACACTAATAGTTCTAGTGAAAATATTTAACAAATTCCTTACTCTTCTTAAGGGATTAGAAGAAAATGGTTCATGTCATAATTAAGAGGATTTACTGAAGACTCTAGTACCAAAAAAATAAATGAATAAATAAAAGACTGAAAAGCTAAAGTAACAGCTAAGTTTTAAAAATATCTTTTGTTGTCAGCTCTTTTGAGATTTTCTTCTTCTGAGATGAGAAAAGAAAATTAGGTTCTTTTTGCATTTCATTCTATGGGGCTCTTTCCCCCATATTTCAAACACAAAATAGCTTTCCTTGCCACCTGCCTTGGGCTGATCATGCCAAAGAACTTCCTGCCCAAGTGGTTTTTAAGCTCTGTGTTGGCACCATAAATCTCCACAAATCCTTAGTGGGGCTGAGGATAAGTGAAAGTCATTATTATGGGTCTTTTGGACTCATTCTGTCTGCAGTATAATAAATACCACCGTGGGACACTGTGCCCTGCAGACAAAGCATCACTTGGGCTCTTTGTGTGCACTTCCCATCAGCAAGTCACAAGTGGAATGTCATAATGTGTCCATTGTATATACATTTTTGAATAAATAAGTATAACAAAGACAATATGCTCGTCTCATTTGATCTCAGCTCTTAACTGTGAAAACACAACACATTTCCCATTCTAGTGAACTGGAGCAGGAAAGGCCTGTACCAGTCTGGTTCCTGGCATGCTATCAGAGGAATACCTGGTGGGAGCCATGATGATGGTTTCTAGGGCTCAACTCCCTAATGCCGAAGTTTTCCAATTGTAATTTGATCACTTGTTTTCAGGGATGGGATTTTTGTCAAATGTCTTGTAGGCATCTATTGGACAGATCCCGCAGCACTGGCTCTTCTCCAACTCTGGATAGGGTCTCTTACACCGATAGATTTACTGGAAGAATGCCAACAGGATGTCAAGTGAGGCTTTCCTTGTAGCCCCAGACTGAGGACCTGAGCACCACAGGTCCTAAAGAGAACAGCCATTTAGCTGGCACTGATTTAGAATTGGAAACCCTCCCCCCGACCCCCACCTTCAAGTTTATTTGAGGGTTGACAACTGGCCCGCCTTTAATCTACCACAAGAAGACTGATGAGGGGCCTAACAAGGAAGAGATCAGGGTTCATGGAAAGAGGCGTTTTCCTCCAGGGGGTACTTTTTTCTGCTGGGATCCAGATGGGTGGTGGGGAATTCTCCAAGACTCTAATATATTTTGGGGGTATCTGAAAGAAGGGAGGTCCAGCACTGGCCAAATGTGGGCTGGGTGGCACGTGTGCTGATGTGTCCTATCCAAGCAAGGGAAAGAGATCTAGAGGGAGAGGGCTAGGCTTGGAGAAGGAGCAGCACTGAAGTGGCCTGTGGCTGGGCCAGCAAAGATGCCTGTTTCCCAGGGGGGCAGATAGACAATATGGAAGATTGCTGTCATCTTGCTGAAACTCAACAAGAGCGTTGCTCTCCGGGAGAGGTCCACACTAAGGGCAAGAGGCTGTGGGCAAGATGCTGATGACAAGAGCTGTGTGGGTGGTCACACTGGGGCCACGTTGAGGGGCTCTCAGTTCTCAGGAGAATCCACGGTAACCTCTCAAAAAAGCCACATTTGGGTGCTGGATCCACACACAGGACACCAAAGGCCAAGCTGTTACAAGCTGTGGTGAGAGATTGCACCATGGCCTGGTGAGTAGGAAATGCTTTCCTCTTTGCTGCTCCATTTTCCCCACCCCAAATGACTGAAGAAGCTAGAAAATAGAAGCTAAAAAAATTGAAGGAATGACAGTGTAGAGCTTCAAACTAGATATGAAATTAAAGTATTAAACTAGATTGGACTAATTTTATTAACCTCAAGTTTTCAGAAAGTTAGGGTATCTATACAAGATATCATTTAGAGATGAGAAAGCAGGAATTCAATACAGTAAGGTTGAAAATAGAGACTTAAAAAAATTGTTTTGGGAATTCCCTGGTGGTCCAGTGGTTAGGACTCTGCACTTTCCCTGCCGAGGGCCCGGGTTCCATCCCTGGTCAGGGAACTAGGATCCCACAGGCTGCTCCACAGGGCCAAAAAAAAAAAAAAAATTGTTTCATGTTTCTATCTCTATTAAGCTGAGACAACTCAAGCTTGTTCATTTGCATTCCTAGGTTAATCCTCACTGCTGCATGCTGTATTTCAATGTCCTACTGAAGTCTATTTGCTGCATTTCGTTTAATATCTTTGCATCAATATTCACAAAAAGAGATTATTCCGTAGCTCTTCTTTCCTCCCTCCCTTCCTCCCTCCCTCCCTCCCTCTTTCTCTTTCTCTCTCTCTCTCTCTCTCTCTCTCTCTCTTTCTCTCTCTATTTCTTTCTTTTTTTCTTTCTTTCTTTTTGTATAATCTTGGTCAGGTTTTATATCAAGGTCCTTGATAAAAGAAATCTGAAGTATTTCCTTCATTCCCTGTGCTCTGAAGCAGCTTAAATGTTTTATAACTACATGTACCTTGACATGCTAACATGATTCACCTGTGAAATTTCCTGGGCCTGACACTTCTGGGGGTGAGCAGGGGAGGCCCTGCTGTTCATTCTTTCACCTTGTTTAAACTGAGCCATGAGTAGGTGCTAGTGCTCCCTTTTTACCTCCCCCATGCCACAGGGTACCACAACTATGGATTAGAACATGGCCTCAATATTTAATTTCCAGTTTAAATTTAAGCAGTCCATCACCAAATGCTTGCTCTCCACAACTTATGGGCCTGGGTCACTGTAGGGCATTTTGGGGCACATTGGGGGAAGACAGGCATCTCCCCACCTCCAAAGAGAATAGGGTCCTTTGGAGATCCACATACCCAGTCCACCTGGAGAGTAGTACAACCTAGAACACAATCTGCCAAATTCAAATTGGTTCCCTGTGATTTACTCATTGTCTTTTATATTATCTTTAGAAAAAATATGGACAATTTGTAAAGGTTGAAAATCTATAAAAAGTGAAAGACTTTAAAATATTTTAAGATTCTGTCCTGCCCGATTATTTTTTGAGCCATGGTTTTGTACCCAATTAATGAAAACAAGCCAACCAAGTTCTCCAAATGTTCACCCTGGGGTCCTCAGGGAATCTTAGCCATGGGTTCCCCCCACCACACACACTTGTCCAGGCAGCATTAGGGGAGCAGTGTGGCCGCCTTCCTCATCTGGGTAGCAAAGCCCCCTCAGCAGATAGTCCCTCTTGTCAAGGGAGGCTGTCTTCAGATTGCATCATCTTTTTTCCTCTAGTTCTTTCTCAGTCTGTTGTGAATAGGAAAGGGAGGACTGGGTTATTTCAGTTCCGGCAATGGACAGATCAAAATTGCTTCCCTCTTCCCTACTTTGTTTCCCTTGAGGACCTAATTTATTTCATGCATTTTGACCTATCCCTGCTTAGAAATGGCTGCTGTGATTCTCTGTTGAGGCATTTCCCTTCCGCCTTGTTTGGCCCCCAGGCCAACCCCACAGGCCATGGTCCCTCTACACAGCGATGTCAGTCTGGCTGCTGGGCCCAGCTGGATGGAGGTGTGTTTTATGAAGTTCAACCCTGCACCCTGGGCCATAAATACACATTGTGCACATAAATGTACAGCTAACATTGGCCAGACCCCTCCAAAAAAACATGTTAATAAGCAGACAGTAAGTCTTTAAAATATGGAAAAGCAGTTAATCTTTCCGCTGGCAAATCCTTGGTGGGGGGGTGTTTTCCTCCACTGTAGTAATAGCTGCCTGCAGAGATTTCCATCTCCTAGGACTGGGGGTAAAAGGGGGGGAGTTTGCTGTGGGGCTTCATGAGAACACTTGGGGAGCCTTCACCTTGGAGGGTAAATGTGTTAAAACGAATAATATCTTGCACTGGTTGTCATTAACCATTCATATCAAGTGATCACTAGGTCTGCCCTCGAGGAGCTTGAGTACTAATAACTCCAGTACAAGACAGAAAGTCGGCTGCCTAAGGTAGCAGCCCCGTAACAGGCCTGGGCTCCAGAGGCTGGCAGCTCTGCCCCTGTTACTCTAGGAAATCAGTTAATCTCTTGTTTCCCAATCTCTGATATGGGCACAATTATGTCTTATTGTCTGTATGTTCTCCGAGTCCCAGTTTTCTCTTTTGTGAAATGAGAAAATCAATACTCTTTGCCCCTAGCATAACATTCCATTTTATAAATGTTTTAAGAATACACGTACACATTCGCCTTGTAAAGAACTCCAATGTTACAGATTAAGTTTCCCCGGACAATTATTCCCAGTATTCGCCTCTTGTCCACCACTGCCATCCTGTTCCCTCCCCTCCATCCCCTCCTCCCTTGCTCTCTCTCTCACTGATGATGTGGTAGGAGGACCAGACTTGAGGGTAGGGGTGGGGGCTCAGTAGACAGAAGGTGCCTGGAGCCAATACATACTTGCTTTATTGGAGAGATGGAAAGTCAAGTTTGAAAATTGCCTCTAATCTGTTGAGCAGCCATGACTTTTATCTGCATGTCTCAGGCAGAGCATGGGAGTTGCCATTGGGTTGACTTAAGGAGGATATAGGTGACAGCTGTCAATCTGGAGATGACATGATCTGTGCCTTATAAATACTTAATTTCACTTGGTCCTTTCATTCCTTTTTGTCACTATGAAGACACTTCATATGTTCTGTCCTTTTTTGTGTTCTGCCCACATGTGCTCCACTTGTTCACTTATTCCTTCTATGTTAACATGAGTCATGGATCACTTACTGATACTATCTATTCCTAACAACAGATAAGTCTTATCCATCCCATTTATTTTTCTTGTTCTCTGTAGCAGAATCAAATACTCTTAGATGAGTATTTCTAAATATTCTTAAATATTTATACTTTATGTATAGTTTTGCAACAGTTATTTTCCCACTTATTATGTTTTGGGTAATCTTTTTTTTTTTTTTTTTTTTTTGCGGTACGCGGGCCTCTCACTGTTGTGGCCTCTCCCGTTGCGGGGCACAGGCTCCGGACGCGCAGGCTCAGCGGCCATGGCTCACAGGCCCAGCCTCTCCGCAGCATGTGGGATCTTCCCAGACCGGGGCACGAACCCGTGTCCCCTGCATCAGCAGGCGGACTCTCAACCACTGCGCCACCAGGGAAGCCCTGGGTAATCTTTCACGATGGTAAATGGACACCTTTTACCCTTTTATCTGGTGCCAAGTAGACCATAGAACAGACACACTGTTGCTTATTTAATCATTCCTCTGTTGATGGACTTTCAGGTGGGTTTTGTTTTTTCCTCCTCTCAATGAACAATGTTACCAAGATCATCTTTATGTATGTCTTCTTGGGTTCTTGAACAATAGTTCCTCTTACTGAGAAGTAAAACTACTGGAAAAATAGGATCTAAATGATTTTTCACTGTAACAATAATGAATTGTTCTCTTAGGGGCTGTAAAATTCACTTTCCCACCAGCAGTGTAGAATAATATTCACTTCTTCAGACTCTCCATCATTTGATACTACCATAGACTTAAAATTTTGCCATTCTGCTGGTGAAAAATGCATTTCATTATTTTAATTTCATTTTAATTTATATTTACCTAATTTGTAGTGAGATTGAACCCCTTTTACATATCAGTTGTCTATCTGTGTTTCCTCTTCTGTAAATTATCTCATGGGTTTTGATACTGATTAGGGGCAAGCATCTTCCCTTCTCTCTCTCTCTCTCTTTTTTTTTTTATAAAACTCAACTTTATAATTGTCCAGACTGTTCTTTATATTTAATCTTATGAATGAATCTTAGGATCATCACCTCAAATTCCATCAAAATTCCTGTTGGGATTTTTATTGAGATTACTTTGAATTAAAAGGTTAATTGGGGCTTCCCTGGTGGCGCAGTGGTTGGGAGTCCGCCTGCCGATGCAGGGGACACGGGTTCGTGCCCCGGTCTGGGAGGATCCCGCATGCCGCGGAGCAGCTGGGCCTGTGAGCCATGGCTGCTGAGCCTGCGCATCCGGAGCCTGTGCTCCACAACGGGAGAGGCCACAGCAGTGAGAGGCCCGCATACCGCAAAAAAAAAAAAAAAAAAAGGTTAATTGAAGGAGAAATGACACCTTTAATATATAACTGTTCCCTTCCACAACCACTGTGGATTTCTTAGGGGTTTTTTTTTTTTCTTTTATGTTCAGTAAATTTTGATCATTTTCTTCATAAAGAAATGTCTTTTACTAGGTTTATCCTTGGGCATTTCATAGTAATTATTGACAATATCAATGGTTCTTTATTTCATAAATATATTTTCATTGGTTATTGCCAGTGTCAGGGAAAGGCTGTGGTTTTATATGCTGATTATGTAACTGGGCAGCTTGCTTAGTTCTTTTCTTGGTTCTAACAGTTGGTCAGTGGGCTCACACGGATTTTCTATGAACACAGTGATATCTGTTCTTTGGGTGACTTGGTAGTATTCACTTGGGGTTAGATTCTCAATGTGCATTTCAGGTTTTTTTCATGCAGTTGGTTTGCTGGTGTTTTTTATAGCTTGGCCAAATGTTGATAATTTATACTTTATCCCCCAAAGTGTGTTTGCTCTAAGTTTTCAAATTGTTTGTAATGATATACGTAATACTCACTTAAAATGTTTAAAATGCCTCTGTATCTTTTGGGTTTTAATGTAACTTTGTGACTTCTTTTTCTTGATCAGGAGTGCCAGAAGTGGACTTATGTCCTTGTTCTTTTAAGCCAGAGTTTGATTCTTTTAGTTATCTTCACGTTTTCATCTGCATCTTATTCTTCTCCTTTTATCTTTATAAGTTCATTCTGTCATTGATTCAGTGAATGTTTACTGAGCATCTGCTCTGTCCCAGGCATAACTCTGGCTGCTGAGGATAAAAGATAACCAGGGGCAGACACATGTGGCCTTCCTCCCATGGAAACCACAGTTTTTTGTGAGGGACAGACAGTGAGCAGGGAAGGAGGAAGTGGAGGCAAAGGAGATTGAGAAGAAAGACAGTGAGGTCGTTGGTGTCCTTGACAAGAACCGATCCAAGGGTGTGGTAAGGACTACAGCCTTATTGGAGTAGATTTGTGAAAGGAGAGAAGTGAGGAAGTAGAGAGAGAGAGGAGAGAGAGAGAGGGATTGTGTATAATTCTTTTTAGGCGTTCTACTATAAATGAGGACGGGGAAGCAGGGTGGTAGGTGAAGGTAAAGTTAAGGGAGAGTTTTGTGTAAGCTGAAGAAAATGGCTAGTAGACAAGAGAAACTATTTGTGCAATGATCACCTCTCTCCTCTTCCATCAGTCATATCCTTGCAGAAGGCTGGGCTTTGGAGAGGGGCATCAATTCTCAGCCCAGTGTACCACAGGGGAGAATAAGTTTAGGGCACAGGTGCAGGTTTATGTTCTTATTTTTCCAGTTTCTTGATTCAAAAACACAGTTCATTTATTTGCAAAATTTTTTCCCAGTAGAAATATTTAAGCAGTCCAGACTCAAATCTGCACAGATTTGAGTCCGGGCTGCTCTCAAATTCTCAAGGATTAATTGGATGTGTTTTTAACCTTTAATTTCCACTGCTTATATCTTTTTGCTATTAATTTCTAATTTTACCCGAATGTAAAAGAAGAACATGTAATTGATGCTTTCTGCTCTTTGGAATGTGCTGCAGTTCCCTGCGTTTGAAAATAACTTATATTCTGTTATTGCTTAGATCTGAAGAGTTTTTGCTCTATATTTTAAACAAGTCACGCATTCATCATACCATTTTGGTATTTCTATCAGTTTGTATACTATGATCATAAAAATTCATGTCATATCTTCTTCTACTAGATACACTCTAGAGAACAGAACAAATTTTTTGAGAGAAAGATGAATGAAGATAACTTACAGAGAAATTGACCATTTTTTAATGCTATAGTCTAGTTCATCTGACTAAACTGAATTTGGTAAAATATCATGAAAAATGTATGTGACAGGGATTTTGGGCCTGGGGCTAAATATTTAGCTAATCTGTTGGCTCTAGAAGAATACGGGATTTGTTGTCTCATTTGTTCCTCCAAAGAGTCACTGGTATTTCTGGTTCAAGGAGTATTTTTATGGTGACATTACTTTGTCATTTCATTGTATTGGGTAAGGTGAGAAAGAGGTGTCATTAGGCTTACTTATGTTGGACTAGCTGTACAGATAAACCCAGAATGTCAGAAGTGCCATATGGCCTTAGTACCAGCTTAACTTGGTCTCTGAGAAGGATGGATCTCCTTAAACAACTAGCATTAATTTCATCCAAAAAATACCTCTATTATGGGCAGACACTGTGCAAAGTGGTTCAGGGAAAGGTCTAGGAAGTTCACTTCATCTTTTATCATTAATATGACATAACTTCAGTCTATCCTTGTTGGAGGGAGAAGGTTGCATCTGATCAGTTGCATCTGATGTCCTCAAAGAACATCAGATGCAACTTGGGGTGATGTTTAGGCCCTGGGAGAAGAAAATGAGTCTTGGAAAAGCTTAACCTCTTAGACCTTGGAAACTGAGGTGATTTAGCCAACTCTGACCCTCCTGTTTCATACGCATAAAAATCCAGTCTTTCCAAGGTGAGTTTTATGAGCTATATATGGACATAGATGTAGGTTATAGGCTACTGTCTTCTTAGTGAAACTTCATATTTGTAAGTGAAGAGCCTCGGGGAAGGAGGCAACTTGACTAGTAAAGCAGTCTCTGAAACCTGTTTTCCAAAATATTACTAGTTCCCCCACCCCAGGGAAAGTTTTCCTCATGGCTATTAAGTTGAGGGATGGTAAATGACCACTCACTGTCTCTCTGCCTCTTGTTCCAACAGGTCCTTTGTCATCCAGCAAATCCCAAGCAGCAATCTGTTCATGGTGGTGGTGGACAGTAGCTGCCTCTGTGAGTCTGTGGCCCCCATCACCATGGCACCCATTGAAATCAGGTATATCCTTTTGTGTGTAGGTCCAGCCACTACTGATGAAGCTGGTAAGGGGGATCGACAGTAAGGAAACCTAGGGGAGAAATCTTAGAGAGGAGGAGATGATATCCTTTCCACTATTAGAGAGAGAGAAGTTGTTAAGGGAGTTTAGTGCCAAGTTTTGAGCTCTGAAATTCAGAGTAAGGAAAAGGAGCATCTTGGAAATATGCCTTAACAACAGTCAACATAACGAATCCCTTAAGTGTGAACGTTTAAAGGCTCAGAAGATCAGAAGGCGTCCGGAATCTTGTCATGGCTTCCATCCTGAGGTAATCTGAGAACACTTCCTACTCTTTTCCCATCAGATTCGCCATGAGAATCTCACAGTAGTCAAAGAACTATAGCTCAAAATTTACTCTTGAGAAAGCAGTCCCTTTCAGGCAAACCAAAGAAGAATATACAGGAAGGCTAATGGTACTCTACTTTCAGCCTCTCAATGCCTTCTTATTTAGTCTGTGCTTAATAGTCTTATCTTATTACATCCATGTATATTTTTTAAAAGCCTCTTTACTATCTTCCCTATTACAAATGTGCTATAATTTTACCACTTTCCACTATTACACATAAAGTAGCTTTTACCATCTTGTTTTACTTCTTTCAAATTGTAATTAAAATTATTTTCCTGCTTACTTTTAGACAGCCTTTTATTTATAAGATATTCATGTAAAGCAAAAGTGGCAATACTAATGTCAGATCAAGAGTCACATGGCCTTCCCTGGTGGTGCAGTGGTTGAGAGTCCGCCTGCCGATGCAGGGGACACCGGTTCGTGCCCCGGTCTGGGAAGATCCCACATGCCGTGGAGTGGCTGAGCCCATGAGCCATGGCCGCTGAGCCTGCGTGTCCGGAGCCTGTGCTCCGCAACGGGAGAGGCCACAACAGTGAGAGGCCCGCGTACCGCAAAAAAAAAAAAAGAGTCACAATATATAAATGTGGAATGATAAGCCTTTAAACTCCCCTAACCACACGAAGTCACAACTCTAAAGGCACTACATTTACACCAAAAGCGACGATCAGAGAAAAATTAAACCTAGTACTAAGAAAGATAAACTTATCACTGATGTAGGTGAATTATGTCCTTCAATGTTGTAGGCAAAAAAAATTAAATATGGCAAGAAAAGTTACAATTTAAAAATTAAGTCCAAGGGGCTTCCCTGGTGGCGCAGTGGTTGAGAGTCCGCCTGCCGATGCAGGGGACATGGGTTCGTGCCCCGGTCTTGGAGGATCCCGCGTGCCGCGGAGCGGCTAGGCCCGTGGGCCATGGCCTCTGAGCCTGCGTGTCTGGAGCCTGTGCTCTGCAATGGGAGAGGCCACAACAGTGAGAGGCCCGCATACCGCAAAAAAAAAAAAAAAAAATTAAGTCCATTCCCCACCTTGAAAAATAGAAAACTTGCCTAGACCAATTACTCTAGGGAGACTGGGAAGATACTCATTTTTTAAAATGCCACCAGAGCCAGCTGAGTGTTAATCTTACCTGTAAATAGCAAATAATTTTAATGTTATTTAAACTATCCAAGTCCTAGAAAATATTTTAAAGTCAGTATAGTACTAAAAAGAATTTGGAATTTATTGAGAATGTTTCCTTCTATATTCGAGGGAGAGTTCAATAACAACATAAGTTGAAAAGGCCTTCGATAAAATTGAGTGATCACCTCTAATAAAAGCTCTATGTAAAGTAGAAATATGAACAATAGTCCAAAAGCAATAATACCACTTCAACTAAAACCAGAACTGCATACATAGCACTAAAGTCACTAGAGTAAAAATCTTCTCCAGTTAATAAGATAATTTGCTTTGGTAACTAGATACATGATAAACACTAAAAAAAAAATCAGTATTTTTTTTCTTTAAGTTTCTAGACCCACTGAGATGAGGTCAGTGGAACAGAATAGTAATTCTTTTTTTTTTTTTTTTTTTTTTTTTTTTGCGGTACGCGGACCTCTCACTGTTGTGGCCTCTCCCGTTGCGGAGCACAGGCTCAGCGGCCATGGCTCACGGGCCCAGCCGCTCCGCGGCATGTGGGATCTTCCCAGGCCGGGGCATGAACCTGTGTCCCCTGCATCGGCAGGCGGACTCTCAACCACTGCGCCACCAGGGAAGCCCCAGAATAGTAATTCTTATGTATGACAAAGGTTCAATTCAAAGGGGAGGGTATAGAATGGACTTGCATGGTAAATGATGGTCTCATAAGAAATTCTAGGGATTGGTCTCATGCTATTGGATTGGAAGAATTAAAGTTGTTAAAATGGCCATATCACCCAAAGCAATCTACAGATTTCATGTGATCCCTATCAAATTACCCATGACATTTTTCACAGAACTAGAACAAATAATCCTAAAACTTATATGGAAACATAAAAGACCCAGAATCACCAAAGCCATTCTGAGACAAAAGGACAAAGCAGGAGGCATAACCCTCTCAGCCTTCAGACAATACTACAAAGCTACAGTAATCAAAACAGCATGGTACTGGCACAGAAACAGACATATGGATCAGTGGAACAGAATAGAGATCCAAGAAATAAACCCACACACCTGTGGTCAGTTAATCTTCAAGAAAGGAGACAAGAATATACAATGGGGAAAAGACAGTCTCTTCAGCAAATGGTGTTGGGAAAGCTGGGCAGTCACATGCAAATCAATGAAGTTAGAACACACCCTCACACCATACACAAAAGTAAATTCAAAATGCCTTAAAGACTTAAATACAAGACATGACACCATAAAACTCCTAGAAGAGAACATAAGTAAGACATTCTCTGACATAAATTGTACTAGTGTTTTCTTAGGTCAGTCTCCCAAGGCAATAGAAATAAAAGCAAGATAAACAAATACTGTATGCTAATACATATATATGGAATCTAAAAAAAAAGGAAAAAGGTTCCAAAGAACCTGGGGGCAGGACAGGAATAAAGATGCAGACATAGAGAATGGACTTGAGGACACGGGGAGGGGGAAGGGTAAGCTGGGAAGAAGTGAGAGAGTGGCATGGACATATATACACTACCAAATGTAAACTAGATAACTAGTGGGAAGCAGCTGCGTGGCACAGGGAGATCAGCTCGGTGCTTTGTGACCACCTAGAGGGTTGGGATAAGGAAGGTGGGAGGGAAACACAAGACGGAGGGGATATGGGGATACATGTATACATAGAGCTGATTCACTTTGTTATACAGCAGAAACTAAAATACGATTGTAAAGCAGTTATACTCCAATAAAGATGTTTGAAAAAAAAATGGGACCTAATCAGACTTATAAGCTTTTATACAGCAAAGGAAACCATAAACAAAGCAAACGGGCATCCTACAGGTTGGGAGAAGATATTTGCAAATGATGCAACTGAAAGGGCTTAATTTCCAAAATATACAAACAACTCATACAACTCAATAACAAGAATCAAACAGCACAATTGAAAAATGGGCAGAAAACCTAAATAGACATTTCTCCAAAGAAGAAGTACAGATGGGCCAATAGGCACATGAAAAGATGCTCATCGTCACTAATTATTAGAGAAATGCAAATCAAAACTACAATGAGGTACCACCTCACACCAGTCAGAATGGCCACCATCAAAAAGTCTACGAATAACAAATGCTGGAGGGGGTGTGGAGAAAAGGGAACCCTCCTACATTGTTGGTGGGAATGTAAATTGGTGCAGCCACATGGAAAACAGTACGGAGGTTCCTGATAAAAGTAAAAATAGAGTTGCCATATGATCCAGCAATCTCACTCCTGGGCATATATCCAGGTAAAGCTATAATTCAAAAAGATACATGCAACCCTATGTTCATAGCAGCACTATTTACAATAGCCAAGACATAGAACTAACCTAAATGTCCATCAGCAGATGAATGGATAAAGACAATGTGGTGTTTATATATAATGGAATATTACTCAGCCATAAAAAAGAATGAAATAATGCCATTTGCTGCAACATGGATGAACCCAGAGATTATCATACTAAGCAAAGTAAATCAGAAAGAGAAAGACAAATACCATATGATATCATTTATATGTGGAATCTATCAAGTATAAGTGGAGTCTAAAATACGACACAAATGAACATATCTATGAAACGGAAACAGACTCACAGATATAGAGAACAGACTTGTGGTTGCTAAGGGTGTGGGGGAAGGATTGGGAGTTTGGGATTAACAGATGCAAACTATTATGGTCTAGAATGGATAAATAACAAGGTCCTGCTGTATAGCACAGGGAGCTATATTCAATATCCTGAGATGAACCATAAAGGAAAAGAAAATGAAAATATATATATATTATATATATTATATATAATATATAAAATACATAATATATATAATATATATGTATCTGAATCATTTTGCTGTACAACAGAAATTTACACAACATTGTAAATCAATTATACTTCAATAAAATTTTTTAAATAAATCAATAAAAAAGAAATTCTAGGGATTGGAGAGACCTTCTTATCCAAGATCAAAGAGTTATAGAAGAAAAACAGATCTATTTAACTATATAAAAATTATAACTTTTTGATAGAAAAACATAACTAAGTCAGTATCCAATTTATAGAACTTGAAAAAATGTTTATAAATCAAAGCATAAAGAGCTCTTTAAATTGATAAGTCAAACGACTGCATATAAAAATAAACCGAGGACATGAAAGATACAATTTACTGGGTGATCAGAAAATACAGGTACCAATGAAATATCTAGCAATAGCCATCAAAAGCAAAAATACCCTTTAGCTCTGCACTGTCACTCCTGGGCATCTTTACCTAAGGCCAGGGCAGGAGCAAGTATCATTGTTTGGTAAGGACCTATATTCAGCACTCTTTGTAGCAGTAGAGAACAGATGAGAAGATGAATAACCATCAATAAGAAAAAAAAGAACTGAATAAAATAGACCTAGAATAATGGAGATAGAGAAATTTCCATCAATTAGTGGATAAAAATCACGGTACAGAAAGGAATAAATAATATGATTTGAGTTTTGTAAAACAGAGCCTCCCTTCCCCCAAATTAAAAGGAAGACACACACAAAACCTTCCATAGCCAAGTATCTGAAATGATCAGCCCCCTGAGATGTGATCTTTTACTAAGAAGGTCAGTATTTTGCTTTTATAAAATAATCACAAGAGACTTCTCTACCAACAGCCCTTTGCCTCTTGAATGTTCTGCATAATAGTATACAAAGAGTCATTTTGAATACGTTGTGCATTGACAAGTGAAATCAGAGATTCTCATTACTAACATGATGAAATGTAGACAAGTCCATTTCCTGGCATTATCTAGGCTCCAAATGATTTTGTTCATACACTGGAGAGCAGGGAGGGATCTGGGGACTCCACATACCTTGGGAAGTTTAAGGCATCTTGGGATCCACCTCGGCTCTAACCAACCCTGCCTTTCCCTGTAGGAGAATGCGAGGGAGTGTGGGGGTGCGCCGAATCTCCAGGCCAAGATGGTCCTTATCCTGCTCCCTCTGCTTTTGATGCTCTTCTCAAGGTGACACTGATGGAGATGTTCTCTTGGCATGCTAAAGTATGGATAAACTGTGAGCCAAAATATGGTGCGACATAGGAGACATGAAATGTAGTCCAACCATCAGCATCTCATGATATTAAACTGTGCGTGATATAAACTCTTAGAGATATGTTGACAAAAAAGTTATCTTTTTACTTTGCCAGTCATGCAAATGTGAGTTTGCTACATTATTATCATCCTTCATCAGAAACGGGACTGCAAGTGGGCAGTGTCCCTTCTGCTTGAAACCCATTGAAACCAATTTAAAACTGTGTACTTTTTAAATAAAGTATATTAAAATCATAATCTCCTGGTTTGGGTTTTATTATCATTTTACTGCTGAGAATACAGAATGGAAAGTACATGAAAAAGTCACCCATTCCAGACGGCAAGAAAGGATGGTTGTTGGCAGAGACTTTACTCTAAAGCAGATTCTAGACAAGTATTTAACAACTGTTTAGATGCTCCACTCTCAGTTATAAAAATATTTACAGAAGTAAATCAAAATATCATCTACATCAGAAGAATTTATTACACAGAGCTCTGAATTTTGTTGAACAAAACTTCAGTAGAAATCATAATTTGGATGAGAACACAAGCTTCCATAATATTAAAGTGTTGAACTATTTGGGAACAGAAATAGTCATAAATCCTAGGAATTCGTTCTGAGGAGACTTGAAGGAGGAAAAGAACAATGACTACAAATGACTCTTAACCTTATTGCTTGAGAATATGGCTTCTGGCTTTCCCCATAAACAAGAGATGAAATTTGGTCTTATATATAACAGAATATGAAACTACCCAGACCTGTAAGCATTTCTAAATTTCTGAACCAAAGGAAACAGTGTCCATTGGATCATGATTACCAAATAACCATTCCAAGAGGAATAATTTCTATGCCTAGGTAGAAACGAGAATGCCTTTCTTTAGAGGACAGACATCTAAAAGTCATGTAGAGAAATCAACTTAAACTCTTTAAAAAAAAAAAAAGCCACATTATCCTGTTGATATTTTAGAAACACTGACGTTATACTACTTTATCCTAAAATGATTCCAGCGTTTATAGGAATAACAATACTACATTGTTATACTTCTTTAAATTACTATTCCTCCAACCCACAAGGTCTTCCTGCTCCTCAAGCATGCTAAGTGGGCACCTGCCTCAGGGCCTTTTCACTTGCTATTCCTTCTTTGTGAGTTACTCTTTCCCCCAGATATCTGCATGCCTTCCTCCCTTGCCTGCTTCAGGTCCTTCCTTCTTTGGCAGTCCACCCTGACCTCCTTGTTTACAGTTGTAACTTCCACACCCCTCCACCCTTCTCTCTTCCCTGCTTGATATTCCACCATAGCAGTTATCACCATTGGATTTGTTTATTGTTTGTCTCTCCCCAGGTGAATATAAACACCAAGAAGGCAAGGATTTTGTTTGCTGTTTTTTTTATTTTCTCACTGCTATATTCTCATCTCCAAGGAGAGAAGAGTAGAGTGTCCGGCTCAGAGCAGACCCTCAATAAACATTAAAGCAAGTAAGCAAGAGACAGTAGTAGTAAGAGCTGTGCTACCAACATAGTGGGTGACTGTGTATACATACCCCTGTGGTATAGTGCCATGTGGGAGTATCCGCGTTACTGCAGAGAGCAAGGAGTAATACCATATTCTCTATTATCCTGCCATTGCTAATTTTTGAAGACTTCTATTTGCAGTATTAATGATTGATGCCAGTCCTATCCAAAGATATCCTATCACAGAACATTTTATTAAAATGTTTGGTTTGCTGCTTATAATTAAGATAAACTATAAAGTAATACAGTTTAACATAGAGTTATATGGCACAATTAGTTATTAAAATTATAAGCTTTAACATTTAATATAATTGGTAACGGATTCAGAATAGAGCTAATCATAGTGTAACAATCTAGCAATATTTTTCCTAAAATGTAGAAAGCTTTCGTTTATGTGAAAATTCATAAAAATATAGAACAATTGCAATATTTATTGAAGGTAGATTAATAAAACATGGCATAGACAAGAATAATGGTGTGATACCTTTATCTGTCCTAAAATTAACAACAGGGCAACTCCATATGCTATATATTCATTAGATTAAGATGACATAGGACACTAAAATAAATAGTAATGGCAGTGGTAAAAACTACTCTTTAATGTCTGAAGTGGTTTTAAAATAAGGAAATGTAGCATTATTATTCAAATTATGAGCAGTATAGCACTACAGGAGATAATACTTCTCTTGTTATAAGAAACTGTATAGTTTAGTAAAATATTAAAATCATAGGCAGAAGAGCACAGTTTTATTACTAGCAATATTAGAGATTGTAATAATTTAGAAGACCCTTGAGGGCCATTTGCAGTGTCTGCCATTTGGAAGTTTTGTGAAGATGCCTCTAATTGGCACATATATGCTGGGGAGCCTGTTGTGGGTATTTCTACTCATGTGACTTTGTCTTATATATCCAGCTTGTAGCAGCTGTAATTCCTGCTGGGGACTTTGCAGGCATCATTTCCCCTAATCCAGTGATTACAAATCCTGGGCAACTTTGCCCACTTGGGAACATTTGGCAATATCTGGAAACATTTTTTGGTTGTCACAATATGAGACAAGAGGAGGTGCTACTGGCATCTAGTGGGTAGAGGCCAGGGATGCTGTTAAACATCCTCCAAATCCCGGGACAGACCACACAACAAAGAATTATTTAGCCGAGCATTTCAATAGAGCTAAAGTTGAGAAACCCTGCTCTAATCCTTTAACAATCGATAAACTTTTGTCTTTACAAATAGATGCCACAGACCTTCTGGATAGCCACGTGGCATCTAAATTGTGCACGTTTGCTCCACCAATGCTAGGAATTCTTTACATAGTGTAAGATGCTAAAATACAGATTCAATTCAGTAGCAATCCAGGTATATCATATCTTAAAATACTCAGATGATGGGGTCCTTCTTGTCCTCCAGGCCTCAGCAGTCTTCCACTGAACACCTGGGAATCCTCGGTCACTGCCTGCTGTTTGCTTCAGAGCAAGGTACTCATGGGGCACTGGCATTTTCCCTTTCACTCTCAGTCTCCCCTCCCCACACCTGTAGGAGGGAGCTCAACTGTCTTGTTCAGTTCTGGATTCCTGATGCTGAGAATTGCTCCTCAACTTCAGTGACACCCAGGAACTGTTTGCTGAATGAATAAATAAACCACCCCCACGATACCATTTATCAAAACCTTCTATTTACAAGTTACTACGCAGAGAACTTTCCGTCATCATTTCCTACATCTGCTAATATTCCCATTTCACTGATGAGGAAACTGAGGCTCAATAAGCAAGTTACCCAAAGTGCTAGAGCCAGTAAGAGGCAGGGCCTTATGCCACACCTTTCCCCCTTAACCATTACAATACTATATACCATATGCATATGTATCAGTACAAGGTACTGTAGTCCCACATGGCAGCAGACTCCAGTCCCCTTGGATAGGTAGGAAGTCAGGATGGCAATACTTTCTAGTTTAGGATACTCTAATTCAGCAGCATTTGGACACACTGAAGGCAATATACAATAGTAGATTATAGTGATATTTTTGTAAAATATGGTTAGAAACAGCAGAATAATATGACACTGTGGCTGTATCTGTAGTATATTCAAAATAAAGTCCTTCCTACTCATATACACATTATAGGTGATGCAGGATGGTTTAAACCAGGAGTCAGCAAGCTTTTTCTATAAAGGGCCAGAGTGAATATCTTAGACATTGTGGGCCGTGTCGTCTGCCTCTGTTGCAACTATTGAACTCTGCCACCGTAGCACAAGAGCCCCTGTGTTCCATTAAAACTTTCTTTAAGCGCACTGAAATTTGAATTTCATATATCTTCACATGTTGCAAAATATTATTTAGAGGTTTATTCAAGTATTTAAAAATGTAAACACCACTCTTAGCCTGAAAACTGTAGACAGTGGGCCAGATTTGACACGTGGGCCACATTGGTCAACCCCTTGATTTAGAAGATTGCGGCTGACAATTTTTAAGGCTCTCATTACGTGATAAATTAGGAATATCCTTGCAACTTACAGGCATGCATGCTAGAATTGTGTCAGCACTATCAGTATGGGAGCTTCTACAGTACAAATGTGACCACACGATTTTTACTTTAACATCACACAAACTAGTACTGTTTGAGACACTGTAAGTACCCTAGTATAATCTAATGCCTTTATATGTATGTAACTACAAACATAAGTAAAGAGCATAACTCACTATAGAGTGCTAGCATTACTGCTACTCGAATTGTAAGGTGAGGGTGTAGGCTGACATAATGTAGTTCAGCACGGTATATTATCATTTCTGTTCCCACAATTATATGTAATAAAGTAAAACATAAAATCACATTGCTGCTGCCAGCATTGGCTGTCTTAAAGCAGTTACTTCCCTCAGCCTATGCTGTACTGTGTGGCCCTAAACTATAATATTGTGTGTCATACTGCTATATCCCACGATGTTGGGCTACCAAGAATCTTGTTAACAAAAGTCCTACCACAAAATCCTATACCAAATGACACCATATTGTAATTACCCTGGCTCTTAATGGCTAACAGTAAACCAGTGATTAGAGATAAATATTTGAGTGGCACCTTTTCAGTAAGATATTGTCACAGGAACATGATATGCACTACCAACTGTAGCATCAAGAAGAGTCCTAAATTATAGTCATACTCTTCTTATATTTATCAATAACTCTATATTGTTCTTGAATGTGCTATTGCATTATGCTACCACATACTCTCCAAGCTATAGCAATAAACTTGGGGTGGAGAGGGGAGCATTTATTGAGTGCTGACTGTGAAAAGCACTTCACAATAATTATGTCACATAGTCCTCACAGTAAGAGTGCACACAAGCCGTGAGAAGGGGCATGTTGGAGATGACAGGTGTGAGGTTCAGAGATTACAGGACTTGACCAAGTCACACAGGCAGTGATGGACAAAGCCCTAGTTATTTTGCCACCTTGTCAACGTTACGTGTCAATTACACTGCCAGTAATGCTGGCACCAGCACTGCTACTGTATTATCCCATGTACTGTCTTAACAGAAAATTTGGCAGCATTATTATTCCACAGTATGGTGCACCAATGACCACTCTACTCTCATTTCAGTTGCAATAACACAGTTATGCTCTACATGTTGTACTTTTTCTAACAATAACGCTGCCCTCCCTTGTCTGTAGTCCTACCTTGCTTCTAGTTATGAGAACAATGCAGCTACTGTGCTAGTGCAGCCTGCTGCTTTAGTTGAAACAGCAAAAGTGCTAATAGGGAGCCCAGTGGTCTACACAGTACTATATCCTATGCCTAGAAAACCACCATTGCGACTGCAAGTTTTCAGTAAAATAGTTAAAGAAGCATCACTGCTCCTTAAAGGCAGGACTGTGGTCTGTGACTTCCTCATTTCACATCACTAAAAGCTTGCAGTTTGCCCAACACACTTAGGAATCACTTGGGTTCTATGCCAGCTCTGATATTGAAAGTAATCCATTTGCTGCACTACTCCACATGATAGTCCTGTAATTTTAGCATTGTTATGATATTATTGCTAAGCCATGTCACACTGGCTTCCAACTTGGAAGCAGTTCTGCCACTACAATAACTAGTGTGTGATATCTGTAATTTTAGCAGAAGTACACAACCAGTCTGACACTTAAATTTTAAGTATTCACAGAATTGATATACCATAATGCATTTTGGTTTAGCACAGTAATAAAACAGAATTCTGAAAAGACCACACATATCATGAGAGTCCTAATATTTGTAATTTGTAGTTTTATATGAGTATCATATATTATTTTGGCTTTCATTAGTATTATTTTTAGTGTTGCTGTAACTACAGTAAGTCACATTTAACATACTACTCTGACGCTACCAAGAGGAATACATGACTATTACATAAGGCACGATCTTTGAAGTCAGACAGAGTCAAACATAAGTTTGAGTCACAGCTTCACAACTTAATCCTTATGTAATTTTGCTCTAAGTACCTGGTAGTTGTAAGTCTCAAGTTTCTCAACTATATGATGGAGCTAATCACAGAACCCAACTCACAGTATTGTCCTGAGGTTTAAATGAGACATATCTAAATGAGAAATACTTCTAATTGCACAAGATGTGGTGATTTCAATAATTATTAGTTACTACTATTTTAATTATTTTTACTATTATGTTAATACTGCATACTCATTCTGGTAATAATACTACTACTAACCTACTTAGAAATAATATTACTATATAATATGCCATCAACTATTTGAACCAATTTTGTAAAAGCAAAGCTACCATCTTATGCTGCGTTGATCTCCACTACTTTCTACTGTTTTAATACTATTAATGGTAATTTTAACTCTTTTCTTTTGTCCACAACTTTATACCATTCTATCCTAAATTATACCTTACCTCTAATGTTGGTAGTTCTCAGCCATTACTACTTACGATAGGCTCTCTGTGATTGAGTCATTTTGTACTGGCTGTAAACTTGACAAAAAAAGGTATTTGTATAGCTTAACCTACAGACTGTTCTATTTTAATTTTACATCCCACTTGGATGTATTAGAGGCATCTCAATCTTGATATGCCCCAAATAGATCTCTGTATTTTATCCTCCAGTCCTGCTACTCCCTCTTTTCTCATCTTGGTAAACAGCCTCACTGTCCCCACCACCATGGCCCAGTGGCATAATCCAAATGCTTATGAACCACCTTTGACTCCTCTCTTCCAATCCCCCAGGAAGTCCTGCTGACTATCCCTTCAAAACATACTCAAGGGCTTCCCTGGTGGCGCAGGTGGTTGAGAGTCTGCCTGCCGATGCAGGAGACACAGGTTCGTGCCCCGGTCCGGGAAGATCCCACATGCTGCGGAGCGGCTGGGCCCGTGAGCCATGGCCACTGAGCCTGCGTGTCCGGAGCCTGTGCTCCGCAACGGGAGAGGCCACAACAGTGAGAGGCCCGTGTACAGAAGAAAAAAAAAAAAAAACACTCAAAACCTTTCAACAATATTTTATCTTTACCACTAACCTTAGTACAAGCCATGAGACTCTCTTCATAGAACAAATGAAGTAGCCTACTCAGAGGTCTCTGTGCTGCTCTTCACTGCCCACCTCCTACCCCTGGATCCATTTTCCTCAGAGAAGACAGGTCAAGTTGTGTCACTTTGCTTATTTTTTTCACTGGAGGTGCACTGATATCACCAACTTACTTCAAAGTGCGTAAAAATATAAGATGTCTTGATGGGTGAATAGAAAGATAGTAAACTGGGTAGCTTTGAGTCAGTTTCTTAATCTGTCTGAAATGTAATCTTCTCACCTGTAAACAGGGAAATAAAAGGCCTCCTTACAAGATAATTATTGGGAGTAAATGTTTTCATGTAGGTCAAGTGTAAAGATGGTTCCTGGCACACAGGAAGCACACACTAATATCATTCGTTATTCAAAGTCATGGTATAGATCTTATACAATCAAAATGAATTTTACTAACAACCAGAACCAGCTCTTGTGCTTCCCATCCAGGCTACCCACAGACACAAGTACAAGCAGAGAGGGCCTTGTCTGAACCTCTCATTGCTCCCTTTTCAAATCTCAAATAAAAATTCCCTACCATGTGGTAGACATCTTAAGTGAATGCAGACCATTGCCCCATGGAAGCATATGAAACCCATTTGGGTGAAAGCAAGTGGCACAAAGCCTGACAAACACCATGGAACCTACCCTAATGAATTGCAGTTTGGAACTAGAACTGCTTTTGGTTTTAGAAAGAATTAAATTATTCTAAGATCTGATGATAGAAAATCAGCTGGTGTGGGAAAGGTGAAAGGTGCTGCTATTCTTGAAAGGACAAGGCCTTTGGAAGAAAATGTCTAAACACGCCAGAATTAAAGTGCAACCTTTGTTTGTAAACTCATAAGATTATGGGTTTAGAATTAATTCGAGTTGAGTCCTTTCCAGTTACCAGTAACCTAACACTTGGATCCATTATGCAATCATGACTCAGTACGTCCTTCAGAACACCACTTTCAGACACGATGGGAATTAGACGGACTTTGTAAATATTTGAAGTTGCTAGTTTAAAATTAATTTGACTTATTTGCTTTCTGGTTGCCAGCAACTTATGAGAGTTGGAGCTTTTTCTTTAATCCTACATATCATTCATGAATCTTTAAAGAATTTATTTGGAAAAACTATAGGGTGGAACTCAGCATACCCATTGCTGAAAATGAAACATTGGTGGTAGGTGATAATAGAGAAAGGGAGAAAAAAAGATGAAATAAAATTTGCCCTTGATGTGTCAATTAAACTTCTAAGTCTAAACACCATAATTCAGTTAGAGATATAGATGCTGTATTTAGTTCTATTGTTGGACCCAATTAATTTTTGTAAACAACTTCATTGAAATATAATTCACATACTATACAATTCACCCATTTAAAGTGTACAATTCAGTAGTTTTTTGTATATTCACAGTGTTGTGCAATCATCACTACAATCAAATCACCCCAAAGGAAATCTCAGACTCATTAGCAGTCACTTCCATTTTCCCCTCTTTCTGACCCCATCCCTAGGCATCCACTAGTCTCTTTTTTTTTTTTTTTTTTTTTTTCTGTACGCAGGCCTCTCACTGTTGTGGCCTCTCCCGTTGCGGAGCACAGGCTCCGGATGCGCAGGCTCAGCGGCCATGGCTCATGGGCCTAACCGCTCCGTGGCATGTGGGATCTTCCCGGACCGAGGCACAAACCCATGTCCCCTGCATCGGCAGGCGGACTCTCAACCACTGTGCCACCAGGGAAGCCCTAGTCTACTTTTTGTCTCTATAGATTTGTCTGTTCTGATCATCTCATATAAATGGAATCATATGTGATCTTTTGTGCCTGGCTTCTTTCACTTAGCATAAAGTTTCTGAGGTTCATTACTGTCATAGCCTGTGTCAGTACCTCTTTCCTTTTTATTGGTGAATAATATTCCAAATGTGACTTGGCCACATTTATTTATTCATCTGTTCATGGACATTTGGGTCTTTTCTGCATTTTGGCTATTATGAACAGTGCTGCTATGGACATTTGTGTATAATTTTTGTGTGGACATATATTTTCGTTTTCCTTGGGTAGATACTTAGGAGTGGAATTGCTAGATCATATAGTAATATCACATTTAACATTTTGAGGGACTGCCAAACTGTTTTTCATAGTGGCTGCATTATTTTGCATTCCCACCAGTATTGTATGAGTAATCCAATTTCTCCATATCCTTGCCAATACTTATTATTATCTTTTTCTTATTATTATTGTAGCCATTCTAGTAGATGTGAAATAGTACCTCATGGTGGCTTTGATTTGCAGTTCCCTGATGGCTAATGAGGTTGAGCATCTTTTCATGTGTTTATTGGCCATTTGTATATTTTCTTTGGAGAAATGTGTATTCAGATCCTTCGCTCATTTTTTAAATTGTACTATTTTTCTTTTCGTTGTTGAATTGTAGCAGTACTTTATATATCTTGGATACAAATCCCTTCTCAGATACATAATGTGCAAATATTTTCTCACAATCTCTGGGTTGTCTTGATTTTTTTTTTAATGGTAAACTATGTTGCTTCCTCTCTTAAATTTCTGGCATCTGACTGGCTTACAAAATGCTTCCACGTTTCTCTGTGGATGTTTCCAAGAATTTCAGACCTCTTGTGTGCTGTCCATAACTGAACTTTGTATCCTCTTTTCTCTTATCCCAGATCTACTTCTTTGTAAGTCTTTTCTATTCAGCCAACAGGTCAGCCAAGGCAGAAAGTAACTTCTTAAATCTTCTTTCTTATCACTCACTTCAGGTCCTCTCATGCACCAAGTAATGTTTCATTACTGTTTGCAGCCAGGTATTTGAAATCCTGATCATCTACTATCAAAGTCTGGATCATGTTTTCATCATGTCCCTTCTAGACTCTTTCAACAGCCAAATCCATGTCTTTGCCTTCCAGTTTGGCCCTTCTAAATGCAAAAACAATGATGACACTCCCATGGGATACTAATGGTTACAATCACTGTCTCTGAAATCATACTTTCTTAGTTCAAATCCTGGCTCTTCCATTTAACCTCTGTTTCTCAATTTCTCATATGTAAAATAGGGAATGATAATAGTCCCTGCTTCATAGGGTTGTGTGAGAATTAAATGAATTGTTATCTGTGAAATGCTATAAACAGTGGCTGGGATATAATAAGCATTCAGTAAATGTTAGCTAATCTTACTATTATAATTAGTTCTTTTTTTTTTACCATTAATTAAAACTTTTCCAAGGCTTTTCTAACCTATGGGATAAAGTTGAAATGCATTGCTTTGGTAGATAATGTGCTCCATGATCTGCAGTATAAGCTGAGAAGAAGCTACTGTGAGCACAAAATCCTTACAGGGGTTTTATACCTTCACTTTTCAAAATGTGATACTGAGTTTAGAATTATCAGGTGTAACTTCTTTCCAGGTATTGTTGCTTTACTACCACTAGAGAACATGTATTGTGGACTTACCCTGACCAGGCAGAATGCTAAGCACCCTATGCACTGTCCACCTTAATTCTTATGTCTGCCTTATAAGGGGGTTAGTGTTGCTATGCCCAACTTCATAGCTGAGATAAATGAGATGGTAAGTCTATTCGTCCAAGATCAGTAGGAAAGAGAGAAACTTGGATATGGTCTCAAGTCTCTTGGACATCATGTTCTAAGCTCTTGGCTCTGCCTGTGGAAATTTCTGAAGATGTGTCCACAGACATTCTCAAAGGCAGTGTGGGAAGGAATTTCAAGTACTTGTATCATACTTGTCATTCCTGAATGGGGTATATCTTCTATCTGGGAAGTCTTTACAATGTTATCCAGACACCTGAAAATTCCTAGGACAAGGACATTTTAAATGTAGTTTCTGAAAGCTCTTGCTAAGCAGAAATATCCCTCCCTTGGGGGTAAGTGCTTTCCTTTGCTGGTTGGACTATGGCAGATTAACTCACTTGGCTGAAGCCAGTGGATCTGAGACCCAGCTTTCTTCCTTTCCCAGAAAGCTCCTCCCACAGGGTGAAGGATCAGAGGAGAATATGAATATTTAGGAAAGTCACCTCCTTCTTCAAGAAGTAACTCAAGGTACTTGGGCATTGGTGAGTGACTCAGAGCTGTCATCTTAATATGCAGAGACAGCACATTCCTAACTGTGTGCACAGGAGGTCTTCATTATCTGAAGATAATTGGTGCTGGAAAAATACTACTGAACATAAATCCATCAAAAAGAGGGACTAAATTCTGAAAATAAACTGTAAAAAAACAGTTACTTAAGGCTTTGAAACAAAGATAACAATCATGAAAAGAAGCTTATTTTATTTCATTTTTAACAAAATAGATCAAAATAGAGGGCAAGATTAAAACTCTACCCTCTTAGAAAATATATAATATGAATTGAGTATTTTTTTTCAGTTGTTCTGACGGAATTGTATAATAGAAAAATTCAGCTTTTCTTGAACTAGTGTAACACTGTCATAAAGTGTCTATCTCTCTCTTTCAAAATTATTCAAGGGTTTTACAAATTTTCTGATTTCTCTTACTGTTTGATATTCAAATCATTCTCATTTAATGCTCCAATTACATCCTCAATGTGGTTGATTTTCTCTTTTGGTTTAACTCTGCCCAATTCTCCTTGGTCCACGGCTTTGGGTATAGCTAACTTGATTCTTCAACTTCCCAGGACTCCCAAGAAATTTTGCATCCTTTGCAAAGTTTGAAATTTCATTTTGCAATCAATTTGCCTTGTATTTGCTTTATGTTGTCCAGTGTTTACATTACAAAATCAACATGAGACAGACCAACAATGATGTTGACCCATTGGGTTGGGACAGGAGCTGATGTTAAACAGAGAGAGCTGTATAAGAGGGGACAGTTTTAAATGGTATTTTTGTGCTATGCCTTTGCTTCCATATGCAAACTCATAATTTTGACACCTCTCATGATGCAAATTTCCATTATTAGCATCTGATTTTCCAAATCTCAGACACAAAGATCCATTCTGGGCTCAGGTACCTTGAATCCTTTAATATTATCTAGAGTTTGCTCCCATGGCTAACTCACTTTTCAGGTGTCAGTTCAATATGAGCTTCTGGAAGGGACCTCCACTGACCACTCCACTTCACCCTTGAATCACCCTTTTGCACGAGCTTCTGTTTATCTCCTTAGTAGCACTTAATAAAGGAGATAGAGATCTGACTTGTCTACTTTCTGATTTCTGTCTCTGAGTCCAGGACATAAGTTTCAAGAGAATAAGGACTTTGTCGATTCTCCTTTACACACACAAAAACTGTCTTAGTCTTTGTTAGGTGGAAAGCAGCACTTTACAGTGTGCAAAGAGGTATGTGGAGAGAGCTTGGAGGCACTTCGTGTGCCCAGTCTCCCCGATCTGAAGAACTTAAACCTCTTCCTTGGTGCCATTGAAGGAACCTTTGCTTCTTTCTAAGATACAGAAGCCAACTGAGACATTTTAGATTGTGGGGAAGCCTTCATGAGGAATTTTCCAGGATTAAGAATTAGATACAAAGGAAGTTATTAATTTATGTACATTCCCCCTACCTAAGGATTTTTGCCTTATTGTCAAATAAGTCACTTCATTTTCCCACTGAAGGAGAAAAGAGACACGGGAAGCCAGATAAACGGTTCATTTGCTCATGAATTTTCATCAGTCTTTCTCCCAGGACTCTAAGGTTTACTTAAAAGGGCAATTTTCTCTACATTTTAAAGGCTAACTAAAATTGGGAATATCATGAGAAAAATGCTTCCTTGTAACTCACGGACCATTACTGGATGATCCAGATCAGATTCTGCTTGGTGCCAAAGGGAGATAGTCCCCAAGTCCTTGAAACAAAGGAATGGTAAAACTAAACAAGATACAGAAAGATCAGGAATCCGTTTTCCATTGCTAAGACCTCAGAAACCTATAAAAGCCATTGTTTTATGGGGAACACTTAGCAAAGCACTGCCCAAGTCCATTTTAAAGGCTTGAAATCCTTTGACATATGGCAGTCATTATGTGTGCTCAGCTGTCTATCTTGCACAACACTTTTTTCTTCCCTCCCCCAAGGAAAGCATTTCTGAGGCCCTACATTTACCATATTTTACAAGAAGCACTTAGTGGCAAGGAAGGCTCAGAAGCAGTCTCAGGAAGAACAGTCCTGGCTAAGAACTCCAGGAGCACCAAAGCATTTTGTCTCAAGTGGGAGCCTTGAGATGAAGCTGTTTCAGATTAGAAGGGGGCATACATTGCTAGTTGGGTTTTACTTTAGAAAAAGGTCTAATGACTCAGACGTCCTAGGCAGCAAAATGGAGCATATTGTCTTGCTTGGCCTTTTCCCAAAACAGGAGGATATGTGGGTGTCATTGGGCTTTTGGGGTGTGTTGGGGTTTCCCAGAGAGCAGGTGATGGAAATGATAGAAAAACAAGTCAAGGCAAACTCTTTCAGGATACCTCTGTGGCTCCCTTTGTTTCAGAGCATGTGCTGTATTCCTCATCACCAGCACGCTCAGGATAAGATGTTCCTGAGCTGTTGGAAGAGCAGGTAGAGACTTTCTGCATAGCCCTCCTCCTCCATCCTTACTGTGGGAACAGTAGGTAAAATATCCATATTGTATTCTAAGAAAAGTCTCTGCAAAGCTGCCTTGTTGTGGTTCTTCTTACCAAAACTATCCAGACTGTCCCCAGGAAGTAAAAATAGTTGAACCCAAGTATGTAAGGCAGTGCAGTCCAGGTTCAGATCAACTATGGAAGCCATAATATGTTCTCGACATTCCTTCTTGATATTGGCCCAAACCAGGATGAGTGAGACCTACAAGAAACAAATGATGCCCTAGTTTAGAGTTTGCCACCCATCAATAAAATCCATCCTCCACACCAGAATGCCTGGAAAGAAATTCACATGGACGTTTGCTTTCCCAAAATGTTAAGAGTTTTTATCAAAAGAGCACACAACACACTTTTATTTTCTGCTAGCGGGAGACCCTTCTTCACCTTTCCTGCAATACCAAACTGAAATCAAACTAAAAAAGGTGGGTCCAGAGAGAGTGATTTCTCATCTTTTACTCATCCCCAGTCAAATTCAGGCTTCCAAAAGAAAAATAAACTCAACTCCAGGAACACTGAGTTGTAGTGTGTTGCTCTTTGGAACCCTTTTGGAGAGATGGCAAAGGGGAAATTGTACTATGCAATACACGACAAAACTATGAATCCTCTGGCCATCCATCTGCTAAGTCTTATGCATCACCTTAGCTGCTCACACCCAAATCTTCTCTAAAAACCAATGTCTCCATCCTTCAGCCAGCTCCTCCCAACTTTCCCTCTTGAGTAGCCACTTGTCTTTTTTTTAGGTTAATTTTTGCAGAAGTTAAATTTTTAAAAAATTAATTTAGCTCTTTTCTCTTCTTCCAATTCTTTTCTCTATCCATTATCCTCACAAGCAAAGTAAATCAAACAGCGAAAACCTTAGAATTCACGGTGAAGGCAAGGCTGTGAATGCTCACAAAAAAGTATACCTATTACTCATCATTTCTTAAACACACACGCACACAGGTTTAGTAGGTATGTGTTCTTTGCAGCGTTATTTATCATAGAGAAACTTTAGAAACAAATACCTCTTAGTCAAATATTGTTTAAATAAATTACACAACATCCTTACGGTTGAATGTTACACAATTGTTGTAAATGTTGTGCTTTCAAATGATTTTCATCACTTGAGATATGTATATGGTATAATATTAAGTGGAAAAATAAAAGCAAGGTAAAAAGTATGAGTAAACATTATATTGCCAAGTATAAATAACTATAAGCATCTTTACATAGGAAGAAAAAACAGAAGATATGATCCCAACATTTTAAGCGTAAGATTATCTTTGGACTATGGAAGTATGAATACTTTTTTGATATATATATATATATTTTTGTAATTTCCTAGTCTTCTAATTCTTCCATCATTTTTATTGAAGACCTTCTAGGTGCTGGAGCTACAGCCATTAACAAGGTAGACACGCTTAACAAGCTAGTCCATGCTCTTTGGCATTAAAGCTTTTTTTTAATACCATAAGCTTCTTGAGAGTAGTATCTCTATCTATCCTAATGTAACATACCCCTAGTTTATCTTTTTGTTCAATATTCATTCACCTTTTTCTATTAAAACAATATCCTAATTTCTCCTTGGGAAACCACTTCTTTCCCATTGTCAGCCAAGTAGCTCATGGGGAATTGATGCAACTCTAAACTCCAGGAGCAAGCCTTGATTGGTTTAAACTATCAATCTCTCCTACTCACATAGCCATGGAAAAAGGAAAAGCATTTCACAATATGAAATTAATTAAATTAGGTGTAAGTAAGGTATAAGATCTTTGGTCATGGTGTTTGCCAAATCTCTTACTGGTCTTCCTATTCCCCTCTTGCCTGCATAGAGCCATAATACCTATTGAGATTAGCATGATCTCTTTAGAACAAGAGATAAGTCTTCCACCCCAAACCCTGAGATGGTGTCCTATCCCACTCAGAAGAGGATGCAAGCACCTTATTGTAGACTGCAAGAGCATGGTGGGGTCCCTGCTCACCTTTCCAAATATAGCTTCCCACTGGGGCCCTGCTTACCATGGCTGGCCTACATACCTTCTTTCTGCTCCTGTCCATCCTCAGAGCCTCTGCGCTTGCTGGGCTTTTTCTGCAGACGGTGGCATGGCTGACTTCTCACCCTTGGGCTCAGATCTCTGTTCCCTCTCAGGGGCACCTTTGACCACCTTGGCTGAAGGGGTTGCCCCACACTGCCATTCTTTCCTATCAAATCACCTCACTGTAGAGGCCTTGAAGTCCCAGCCAGCACCTGGAATTGTCTGCATGTGTCATTGTTTGTTCATTTCTGCAGGAACCTGGTCTCTTTTGTTCAGCACTGTACATACCCCAGGAGGTGGAAGTGTGCCAGCACAGAGTGCTCAGTGGCTGTGAACTGACTGAATAAATGAACAGCCCAGCAATATCTGTGAGCTGTATAGGGTAGAGGTTGTGAGGCACTGCCCATCTGTTTTTGATTTCTTGGCTGTGTGTTCTTAGGTGAATTGCTTCACTTCTCTGGGCTTTAACCTCCCCACCTCAAAAGTGGGATGGAGAGTGCCCACTGGGTAGGGTAATTGTGAAGCTGATAAGCATGAATTAGCATAACTTGGCACCTAGTAGGAAGATAATAAATCTCCCCTCCTACATGGGACCTGGAATTGCAAGGTCAGCATGGAGCTTTTCAGGTTCCTGATGTCATGAGCTTTATGGTCCTCGTTCGGGCACACTTGGATTTCTGAATATGGTGCCACCAGAGGTTCCATGGCTGACCATCCCTTTTGTTCAAATCCTATGTTTTTATTTGAGAGTCACAGGTAGCCCTGTCAATGAAAGAAAAGCTTTCTGTGAGCCACACCACATGTAAAACAAAGCTTCAAAATGAGCCATAAAGGAAAATGCATTCCCTGACCAGCATGGGGAAGAACATTTCAGGGCTGAGAGGTGCCTACGTTTGAAGCTTAAGGGTCCAGCCCAAGTAGAGATCATAGCCCAAGAGAACAGAACAGAGAAAGGGGAAGGAAGGCCTAAAGTTAGCCTGTCACTCCTGGATGAAAGGCTATTTTCTCTGCTACCATGCAACCTGTGGTGAGAGTCCTGGTTAGCTACAAATCAAAGCTGTAGACAGGGAAGATGACCTCACTGGAAAAGCAAATGGCAGCCCTCACTTGTGTTCGGGAATATGTGCACTAGAGAGGTGATCCCAACAGCTAAGCTAACTTGTGGATGATATAAGCCCAATTAATTCGCCACTCTTCATGCTGATAGAGGCAGAGTCAGCCTGGGAAAGGGAGGCAGAGGAAGGTGGCTGCTGTCCAAGACCCCTTCAGAATATCCCATTAGCCGGCAAAACCTCTCTGTAAAGATTTCCCTGTCCCAGAGGAGCAGCCAGCTTTTGTGGACCTGACCAATAGTTACTGCAACAAAACGCTAGGTCATCCAACAAGGCACATTGTCCTAGGAGTTTGCTGCTTTGGAAAGCGAATGATGACTTCGAACAACGGGTGGGACTTAGGTTTACAATATACTCAGAGACATTTCTTGAGGGCTCCCAGCCTTAGCTCTGAGCATCCATGTGATGCATTCATGGCTACTCTCCAGTCTCTGAGACTTGAAGCTACCTGACTGCATAAGAAGCTGGCAAAACAACAGAACTGGGCACTATCGTCATGATACATAGCTTTTTACAGTTCAAAGTATTTCCACATTCATGATCTCATTTGTCTCCACTCTGAGGTAGGCTGGGTGAGTATTCCCATCTCCCTCCCTTCAGAGATTAGGAAATTGAGGCTTGGAGAGGCTAAGCTACTTGTCCCAGACTAGGTAATGGGAGTGCTGGGATTTATAGCCAGAGCTATGACCAGAGCCCATGCCTACTGAACCACATGTGATATATCTGTTGGCGAGGTTTATGCCATGAAATTATTTTAAAGAATTGAATCCTGATTATCATCTGAGATCCCAGATATGAAAATTATGAAAGCAAGCATTCTGGTTTAAGAATCAAATGTCAGTTCCCCGGAGCAAGCCAGTTGACAACTTGAGCGCCATCAGTTGCCCTATACCCTTGGCTCACCAAAAGCAGCCTCAGCATGACCACTGCCTAGAAATTTAAAAGGAGGAAGATGAGCTCGTCTAGAAATATGGAAATCCAGTGGGAGACAATCAGCTAGGTGTGCTCTTCCCCTTACACCCCTTTGTTGCTGGAACTACCCACCCTTCAGTATGTCGGCAGGACCCCCCAGGCAGTACATTCAACACATTATCATATGGGAAAGATGCATGTTTGTTTAAACCAGCAGGTTCTTTAACTTCTATGACTCTTACAACTTCCTAAAGACCCCCAGGCTCTTTGTTGAACTGAAGAACCAAATTAGGCTTAATATGATTTAATGTAAAGGTCTGAATTATGCCTTGCATATACTTTCTGGGAGATGAAAGGACCAATATGCTTATAAAATTCTATTACTCTTTATAAAAAACTTTTAAAATGTTGGAAGTACCTCCTGGCTAGGGAGAGGATTAGATGCCTGGCTTTCAGTTCGTTACTCCTAATATAAACACACGGTATCCCCAGTGCTCAGCATCACTTGACTGTCTTTATACAAACTAAACAGATGGAAGGCCTTGGGCCGTTGTCTCTGAAGTCAGTTTAATGACTAGGGCAAAGTGAGATGTTTTGTCTGATTAAAGGCTCCGCTCTTCAAAGCCATACCTTCTTCCATTTGGGAAATGACAGTGTTTATGGTGCCTGTGCCCAGTTGGTGAATGGACGGAGTAGATAGTAAACAAATCTCTCTTTGTGCCGAAAAATACCAGTGCTGGTAAAAAAGAGGAGGCCCAAGTGGTCCATGTGCTGGCACATGATGCAAACCCAATGGCAAGTGGATCCTTTTGGGATGCTATATGTCAGATACTGGCATCAGATGCCTTGGTGAAGATAAGTGTAAAGGCATGCTGCTTGCAATTAAAAAAATATTTCTAATTTTTAAAAGTGACATATCTGTTACAGAAATTTGGAAAATATAGAAGAGAAAAAAAAATCACCCCCATGATCTTGGAATCCAGAGATCAACACTCTTATCATCTTGTTACCTATGTTGCCATTATTCTCCAACTACTTAATACAAAGTTTTTTTTCTTTGGGATCCTGCGGATTTGGGGGCTTTCTTTTTTTCACTCATCAATATATTGTGAACATTTTTCTAAATCAATGAATATAGATCTCTTTCATCACCTTTGATAATTGTATCTATCATGTGGATGTACCATTTATCATGATTTAATTAACCAATGTGCAATTGGTAGACTTTTAAGTTATTTTCAATTTTTCGGTATTATGAAGGGCTGAGATAAGGAAAGTAAAGTTGCCCTGTGGGAATCTTTTCTGATTGTTTTCTCAGGATAAATTCCTACAGGATTATAGGCTCAAAGGGAATGCACATTTTTTATCTTGACATTTACTGTTAAATCACCCTTCACAGTTTGTACCAGGAACATATTTGTGGGTTCATTCCTTTGTATTCATACAAGATATCATTTTAGTACATTTTCCTCAATTTCAGAGGCAAAAAAAAATGACTACACATTGTCTTTCTGATTGGCTCACTGGCATCCATGTGGAGATGAATGTGTTTTGACTATGTGTGCTGGCCATCAATAGCCCCCCTTTATTGTAAATTTTGTTTTCAAGTTTTTTCTTCACTTCTTATTGGTTAAAGAACTTACTGCTTATAAAGTTATAATCTTCACCTTTCACATGTGTTTGTCATTGTCATTTACTTCTGCTTATAGTGTTGTGTTGTTTTTTGTTTTGTTCTATTTTGTTTTTACTGAGTTCATATACATATCTTTTTATAACTCAACATTTCTCTGTGGTTTCTATATTTGTCTCTATGCTGAGGAAAGCCTCCTTAGTTCTGAGGTTAGAGGGTCATCATTATCTCTTCCATCTTTGAAAGTAGTTTATTTTTATACTTCAGTTCACTTGGGTCTTTTTTTGCCTTTAATATTTTTTAAAGTGCAAATATGGCAAGATACTTTGAATTTCCATAGAATTTCAAGGTCCAAAAGGCAAGACAGAGTCCAGTCATTTCTTTCTGGCAGCAGAAAGGGAAAATAGCATGACCCACAATGGGAAAGAGGTCAGGCTGACTATGCCTCTCCTACTGTATTAAGGTTCTGTGCTCTTCATGAGTTAAATTTCAATCAACTCTTCATGCTAAGAATCACTTTACCATTGGTGACTGACTCATTTAGATCCATCAGCAAGAAATGGTGCCCAGTGTGAACATGAGGAGCCAAGAATTATAGTGCTCAAATTCCCTTCATACCTCTGAGCAGCTCAGGCCATCTTCTTGAGACACCAAGAGTTCAAAACAGGTAAGGGAGAAAGCTGTGCATTTGTGGAAAAGGCAGATCTACATGAGACACATTGCGAGGCAAAGTCAGTGAGGACATCCTGAGAGAATGGGACTTGAGCAGAACTTAGACAATTGGGTGGATTTAATTAGGTGGAACAAAGGGAGAAGGAAAGCAAGATTGGGGGGCCAGAGTGAGCAGAGGTGCAGGGAAGAAAAGGGGACCTGGCCATACAGGCAGGTTTTATTATACAGTCTATTATTATGCAGACACTTTACATTTCACCAAGTGCTTAGATACATGTCACTGCTTGTCATCTCTGAACCTCATTTCATCATCTCTAAAATGGATGTTTTACATCCATCCAAACAATACTACATTTCCTTTAAAATTTTCAACTAGCACTACTTAGTTGAAAAAGTGCATTTATTGGCTTAAATAATGGAAAAGTCCACATACAGCCTTCAGGTGTTGCTTAATACAGGAATTTAAATAATGTCAGTGGGACCTGGTGCCATCCATTTTCAAGTTTTCTGTCATTTCCACCATGACAGGGTCCATATGATCACAAGATGGCAAACAGCAGCTCCCCACCTACATCCGTTTGAGTCCAAGTCCAGGATTCACTCTGATTATACTTGGTCACAAGCCTGTCTATGAAGAAATCACTTAAGAGTGTGGTCAGGCTGATGGGATTTTCTGATTGGCCAGGCCTGAACCATATGTTCTATTCCTGGAGCCATGGATGGAGGCCAACCTGAAACCCATAGCCTGAGTGTCAGGGAATAGTGTTTCTCCCAAGGAAACATGGGGCACTGTTCCCTGGAGAAGAGGGAATTGATGCTGGTCAGGCTAAAACAACAATCCTTTAGACCAAGAACTTTAATGTTTTATGATTCTGTAAATTAACCCTCGGAAGTTGATGGATTGGGTATCAACCATCCCCATGTTACAGTTGACAACATAGAGGCTCAGAGAGATTAAGTAACTTTCCCCAAGGTCTCCCAGCTGGTAAAAGGTATGGCCACAACTCACACTTGGTCTTTTGACTCCAAAGCCAAACCTCAGTGAAAGAATATTTCAGTCAAGGCAGCTTTATGATGAAGCCTGGCCAGGCAGCTGCTCTGTCAACTTCTGACTGGCCAACCGGGCCACACTGTGGCCATCCTCGCCTTGTCCCCCACTGACTTTATCCTGTGAACAGGCTGAGTGAGCAGTCAGCTCTGTGCCTGCCATGGGTTGGTAGGGATTAATGACCCTGAGAAACTGACCTGACAGGTGTGAAAGGGAAATTTCTGAATGTAAACTGCCCCTGCCACATGCAATCATTTGTGAGTCAAAAAGAAGAAAGAGATGACAAATTGGCCATTTTCTGCCCCCTGTGACACAAAGGTAGTAAATCTGGTTTATCTCCTAGCTGGTATTGCCTACTAAAAACAAAATGAAGCATTTAAAGGGCTTGTGTAATGGTTGTTAGGCCAGCAGCGGTTCAAGTGTCTTATCTCTCATAAAGATCCAATTCCAACTCACAAATGAGCCTAATATGAAAATGCCCGCCCTGAACAGCGGACCTTCTTACCAAATACATAACCTTTGAAGTGCTGTCATGGCAGCAGGGGGCAGTGGCCAAGAGCACCGATTTTACAATCCAGCAGATTGCAGAGCTATGACTGACCAGCTCTCTAATCTCCCTGGGCCTCAGTTTTGTCCTCTGAAAAATGGGAATACATAATGGTACCTTCCTCACATGGTTGGCCGTACGTCCATTTTTATTTTTCACTCCATTGATATTTATTATACATTTAGCATGTCATGAGCTGATTTAGAAGGGGATACAGTGTGAGCTACACAGTCCACCTGCTGCCTTCTTAATCCTTGTGGCTTATTAAAAATGCTATTGATGCATAAAGGTGGTGCTGAAAATGTATATTAATCAATAAAACCTCCATATAAATCTAAAATTTATAATAGTGATTAAGTGCTACGAAGGACGGATAAGTGGTGATATGAGAGTGGACAATAGAGAAATCTGACCCAGTCCTGATATGAGTGGGAATTAGCCAGACAAGATTAATTTCCACTCATTTTAGGAATTGGGAATTAATCTGTCAAAATGTAAATGGATTGTACCTTTCCTGTGTCCTTGTCCTTTGCATTGTCCTGGTCAGTGCAAAGGGGCAAGATAAATAACTAAAATATGTAATGAATGAAAAAAAAGCTATTATTTCCAGATAAAATATGTATACATGTATAGAATCCGATAGAATCTACAAACCATTAGAATGAATTTATCAAGATTACTAGATACAAGGATAATATGAAAGAGAAACATTGTTTTTCTATCTAAAATCATTGAAATACTGAAAAACATCATTTAAAACTTTTAAAAAGTAATTTTAAAAATTACAAAAAAGAATTTAAAACTTTAGAAAAAATTTTAACACTTTATATTTGTAGTGGCATTAAGTAACGTCCGATAGCCAGGGGAAATAAACAATGGGCAAGACATCCACATGGAAAATCGTAAAATATTATGGAAGTTAAAGGTGATCTAAATAACTTGAGGGATACATGTTTCATAGATCAGAAGGCTCAATATAGAATATTTACAGAGGTTAATATTAATGATCTATATAGTCAGTGCAGCCCTGATCAAAATTCATTGCCAGTGTTCTAAGCCAAGTATTCTGTTTTATAAATATACCACCATCTATATTTATCCATCTTACTGGTTTAGACAGTTGGATTATTTTCAGATATCTTTGCCTCCATTTTCTTTCATAATCCTGAATGAACATATGTTCAAATGCTTCAGTGCAGATAGGTATGAGAGATCATACCAGTTCAGAAGGTAAAGAATTTTCCGCCTCCATAACCGTGACTTTGGTTCAGCATGGGATGGTTCTTTATCCCACCAACAGGATGGTACCACCATTCTGTTTGAAGAAACCATTGCCATGTCCCAGGTATAAATCAAAACATACACCTTGAACTTTTGAGTGATGTCTTTTTGGGAATGGGCAATTGCTAACTCCATGGGACAGGAACAGATACAGACCATACAGCATAACATAACAACATACAACATAGCAACACCATACAACAAAACCATTCTTTTTGTCTGCATATGAATAAAGCTCCAAATTAGCCCACTCTAGATGTTTACTGAAGTGGCTTCTAAGTCTTTGTACCACCAGCCCCCGTATAAAGATTGTCACATGGTATATGCTTGATAAATATTTGTTGAATTAAAGACCCCTGGAGTTTTTCCCCAGTTTTTTTTTTTTTTTTTTTTTTTTTTTTTTTTTGTGGTACGCGGGCCTCTCACTGCTGTGGCCTCTCCCGTTGCGGAGCACAGGCTCCGGACGCGCAGGCCCAGCGGCCATGGCTCACGGGCCCAGCCGCTCCGCGGCACATGGGATCCTCCCAGACCGGGGCACGAACCCGCATCCCCTGCATCGGCAGGCGGACTCTCAACCACTGCGCCACCAGGGAGGCCCTCCCCAGTTTTGATTGCAGCTGTCTCTTGATACACCCCAGAATTTTCTTCAGTTCTAAATAGTGGGGTTTTTTTTACTTTGTCTTTCTTTTTTATTATTATTATTATTTCTTTTATACAGCAGGTTCTTAATAGTCATCAGTTTTATACACATCAGTGTATACATGTCAATCCCAATCGCCCAATTCAGCACACCACCATCCCCACCCTCCCGGGGTTTTCCCCCCTTGGTATCCATACGTTTGTTCTCTACATCTGTGTCTCAACTTCTGCCCTGCAAACCGGTTCACCTGTACCATTTTTCTAGGTTCCACATACATGCGTTAATATACGATATTTGTTTTTCTCTTTCTGACTTACTTCACTCTATTTGACAGTCTCTAGATCCATCCACGTCTCAACAAATGACTCAGTTTTGTTCCTTTTTATAGCTGAGTAATATTCCATTGTATATATGTACCACAACTTCTTTATCCATTCATCTGTCGATGGACACTTAGGTTGCTTCCATGACCTGGCTATTCTAAATAGTGCTGCAGTGAATATTGGGGTGCATGTGTCTTTTTGAATTATGGTTTTCTCTGGGTATATGCCCAGTAGTGGGATTGCTGGATCATATGGTAATTCTATTTTTAGTTTTTTAAAGAACCTCCATACTGTTCTCCATAGTGGCTGTATCAATTTACATTCCCACCAACAGTGCAAGAGGGTTTCCGTTTCTCCACACCCTCTCCAGCATTTGTTGTTTGTAGCTTTTCTGATGATGCTCATTCTAACTGGTATGAGATGGTACCTCATTGTAGTTTTGATTTGCATTTCTCTAATTATTAGTGATGTTGAGCAACTTTTCAGGTGCTTCTTGGCCATCTGTATGTCTTCTTTGGAGAAATGTCTATTTAGGTCTTCTGCCCATTTTTGGATTGGGTTGTTTGTTTCTTTAATATTGAGCTGCATGAGCTGTTTATATATTTTGGAGATTAATCCTTTGTCCGTTGATTCATTTGCAAATTTTTTCTCATATTCTGAGGGTTGTCTTTTCGTCTTGTTTATGGTTTCCTTTGCTGTGCAAAAGCTTTGAAGTTTCATTAGGTCCCATTTGTTTATTTTTGTTTTTATTTCCAGTACTCTAGGAGGTGGATCAAAAAAGATCTTTCTGTGATTTATGTCAAAGACTGTTCTTCCTGTGTTTTCCTCTAAGAGTTTTATAGTTTCCGGTCTTACATTTTGGTCTCGAATCCATTTTGAGTTTATTTTTGTGTATGGTGTTAGGGAGTGTTCTAATTTCATTCTTTTACATGTAGCTGTCCAGTTTTCCCAGCACCACTTATTGAAGAGACTGTCTTTTCTCCATTGTATATCTTTGCCTCCTTTGTCATAGATTAGTTGACCATAGGTGCATGGGTTTATCTCTGGGCTTTCTCTCTTGTTCCATTGATCTGTGTTTCTGTTTTTGTGCCAGTACCATATTGTCTTGATTACTGTAGCTAATTTTGTACCCTGCAACTTTCCCAAATTCATTGATTAGCTCTAGCAGTTTCTGGTGGCATTTTCAGGATTCTCTATTTATAGTATCACGTCATCTGCAAACAGTGACAGTTTTACTTCTTCTTTTCCAATTTGTATTCCTTTTATTTCTTTTTCTTCTCTGATTGCCGTGGCTAGGACTTCCAAGACTATGTTGAATAATAGTGGTGAGAATGGACATCCTTGTCTTGTTCCTGATCTTAGAGGAAATGCTTTCAGTTTTTCACCATTGAGAATGATGTTTGCTGTGGGTTTGTCATATATGGCCTTTATTATGTTGAGGTAGGTTCCCTCTATGCCCACTTTCTGGAGAGTTTTTATCATAAGTGGGTGTTGAATTTTGTCAAAAGCTTTTTCTGCATCTATTGAGATGATCATATGGTTTTTATTCTTCAATTTGGTAATGTGCTGTATCACATTGATAGATTTCCGTATATTGAAGAATCCTTGCATCCCTGGGATAAATCCCACTTGATCATGGTATATGATCTTTTTAATGTGCTGTTGGATTCTGTTTACTAGTATTTTGTTGAGGATTTTTGCATTTGTATTCATCAGTGATATTGATCTGTAATTTTCTTTTTTTGTACTATCTTTGTCTGGTTTTGGTATCAGAGTGATGGTGGCCTAATAGAATGAGTTTGGGAGTTCCTTCCTCTGCAATTTTTTGGAAGAGTTTGAGAAGGATGGGTGTTAGCTCTTCTCTAAATGTTTGATAGAGTTCACCTGTGAGGCCTTCTGGTCCTGGACTTCTGTTTGTTGGAAGATTTTTAATCACAGTTTCAATTTCATTACTTGTAATTGGTCTGTTCATATTTTTTATTTCTTCCTGGTTCAGTCTTGGAAGGTTATACCTTTCTAAGAATTTGTCCATTTCTTCCAGGTTGTTCATTTTATTGGCATAGTGTTGCTTGTAGTAGTCTCTTAGGATGCTTTGCATTTCTGTGGTGTCTGTTGTAACTTTTCCTTTTTCATTTCTAATTTTATTGATTTGAGTCCTCTCGCTCTTTTTCTTGATGAATCTGGCTAATGGTTTATCAATTTTGTTTATCTTCTCAAAGAACCAGCTTTTAGTTTTATTGATCTTTGCTATTGTTTTCTTTGTTTCTATTTTATTTATTTCTGCTTTGATCTTTATGATTTCTTTCCTTCTGCTAACTTTGGGTTTTGTTTGTTCATCTTTCTCTAGTTCCTTTAAGTGTAACATTAGATTTTTTATTTGAGATATTTCTTGTTTCTTGAGGTAGGCTTGTATAGCTATAAACTTCCCTCTTAGAACTGCTTTTGCTGCATCCCATAGGTTTTGGATTGTTGTGTTTTCATTGTCATTTGTCTGTAGGTATTTTATGATTTCCTCTTTGATTTCTTCAGTGATGTCTTGGTTATTTAGTAACATATTGTTTATCCTCCATGTGTTTGTGTTTTTTATGTTTTTTTCCCTGTAATTCCTGTAATTTCCCTGTAATTTCTAATTTCATAGGGTTGTGGTCAGGAAAGATGCTTGATATGATTTCAATTTTCTTAAATTTATTGAGGCTGATTTGTGACCCAAGATGTGATCTATCCTGGAGAATGTTCCATGCGCACTTGAGAAGAAAGTGTAATCTGCTGTTTTTGGATGGTATGTCCCATAAATATCAATTAAATCTATCTGGTCTATTGTGTCATTTAAAGCTTCTGTTTCTTATTTATTTTCATTTTGGATGATCTGTCCATTGGTGTAAGTGAGGTGTTAAAGTCTCCCACTATTATTGTGTTACTGTCGATTTCCTCTTTTATAGCTGCTAGCAGTTGCCTTATGTACTGAGGTGCTCCTATGTTGGGTACATATATATATATACATATGTATATACATATATATATATATGTATATACATATATATATATGTATATACATATATATATATGTATATACATATATATATATATATATATTTTTTTTTTTTTTTTTTGCGGTATGTGGGCCTCTCACTGTTGTGGCCTCTCCCGTTGCGGAGCACAGGCTCCGGACGTGCAGGCTCAGCAGCCATGACTCACGGGCCCAGCCACTCTGCGGCATGTGGGATCCTCCCGGACTGGGGCACGAACCCGTGTCCTCTGCATCGGCAGGCAGACTCTCAACCACTGCGCCACCAGGGAAGCCCTATATATTTTTTTAATTATTTATTTATTTATTTATTTTTGGCTGTGTTGGGTTTTTGTTTCTGTGTGGGCCACCCTTCATCGCGGTGTGTGGGCCGCTCGCTGTCGCGGCCTCTCTTGTTGTGGAGCACAAGCTCCAGACGCTCAGGCTCAGCAGTTGTGTCTCACAGGCCTAGTCACTCCGTGGCATGTGGGATCCCCCCAGACTAGGGCTCAAACCTGTGTCCCCTGCATTGGCAGGCAGACTCTCAACCACTGCACCACCAGGGAAGCATATATATTTATAACTGTTATATCTTCTTCTTGGCTTGATCCCTTGATCATTATGTAGTGTCCTTCCTTGTCTCTTCTAACATTCTTTATTTTAAAGTCTTATTTTATCTGATATGAGTATAGCTACTCCAGCTTTCTTTTGATTTCCATTTGCATGAAATGTCTTTTTCCATCCCCTCACTTTCAGTCTGTATGTGTCCCTAGGTCTGAAGTGGGTCTCTTGTAGACAGCATATACATGGGTCTTATTTTTGTATCCATTCAGCAAGCCTGTGTCTTTTGGTTGGAGCATTTAATCCATTCACGTTTAAGGTAATTATTGATATGTGTGTTCCTGCGACCATTTTCTTAATTGTTTTGAGTTTGTTTTAGTAGGTCCTTTTCTTCTCTTGTGTTTCCCACTTAGAAAAGTTCCTTTAGCATTTGTTGTAGAGCTGGTTTGGTGGTGCTGAATTCTCTTAACTTTTGCTTGTCTGTAAAGCTTTTGGTTTCTCCATCAAATCTGAATGAAATCCTTGACAGGTAGAGTAATCTTCGTTGTAGTTTCTTCCCTTTCATCACTTTAAGTATATCATGCCACTCCCTTCTGGCTTGTAGAGTTTCTGCTGAGAAATCAGCTGTTATCCTTATGCGAGTTCCCTTGTGTGTTATTTGTCATTTTTTCCTTGCTGCTTTCAATAATTTTTCTTTGTCTTTAATTTTTGCCAATTTGATTACTATGTGTCTCAGCATGTTTCTCCTTGGGTTTATCCTGTATGGGACTCGCTGCGCTTCCTGGACTTGGGTGGCTATTTCCTTTCCCATGTTAGGGAAGTTTTCGACTATAATCCCTTCGAATATTTTCTCTTGTCCTTTCTCTATATCTTCTCCTTCTGGGACCCCTATAATGCAAATGTTGGTGCATTTAATGTTGTCCCAGAGGTCTCTTAGGCTGTCTTCATTTCTTTTCTTTGTTTTTTCTTTATTGTGTTTCACAGCAGTGAATTCCACCATTCTGTCTTCCAGGTCACTTATCCATTCTTCTGCCTCAGTTATTCTGCTATTGATTCTTTCTAGTGTAGTTTTCATTTCAGTTATTGTATTTTTCATCTCTGTTTGTTTGTTCTTTAATTCTTCTGGGTCTTTGTTAAACATTTCTTGCGTCTTCTCGATCTTCGCCTCCATTCTTTTTCCGAGGTCCTGGATCATCTTCCCTCTCATTATTCTGAATTCTTTTTCTGGAAGGTTGCCTATCTCCACTTCATTTAGTTGTTTTCTGGGGTTTTATCTTGTTCCTTCATCTGGTACATAGCCCTCTGCCTTTTCATCTTGTCTGTCTTTCTGTGAATGTGACTTTTGTTCCACAGGCTGCAGGATTGTAGTTCTTCTTGTTTCTGCTGTCTGCCCTCTGGTGGATGAGGCTATCTAAGAGGCTTGTGTAAGTTTCCTGATGGGAGGGACTGGTGGTGGGTAGAGCTGACTGTTGCTCTGGTGGGCAGAGCTCAGTAAAACTTTAATCTGCTTGACTGTTGATGGGTGGGCTGAGTTCCCTCCCTCTTGCTTGTTTGGCCTGAGGCAACCCAACACTGGAGCCTACCTGGTCTCTTTGTTGGGGCTAATGACAGACTCTGGGAGGGCTCACGCCAAGGATTACTTCCCAGAACTTCTGCTGCCAGTGTTCTTGTCCCCACGGTGAGCCACAGCCACCCCTGCCTCTGCAGGAGACCCTCCAACACTAGCAGGTAGGTCTGGTTCAGTCTCCCCTGGAGTCACTGCTCCTTCCCCTGGGTCCCAATGTGCACACTACTTTTTGTGTGCCCTCCAAGAGTGGTGTCTCTGTTTCCCCCAATCCTGTCGAAGTCCTGCAATCAATTCCCACTAGGGTTCAAAGTCTGATTCTCTAGCAATTCCTCCTCCCATTGCCAGACCCCCAGGTTGGGAAGCCTTATGTGGGCCTCAGAACCTTCACTGCAGTGGGTGGACTTCTGTGGTATAAGTGTTCTCCAGTCTGTGAGTCACCCACTCAGTCTGTGAGTCACCCACCTTAATCAAATCAAATTAAGGGATTTGATTTTACTGTGATTGCACCCCTCCTACCATCTCATTGTGGCTTCTCCTTTGTCTTTGGATGTGGGGTATCTTTGTTGGTGAGTTCCAGTGTCTTCCTGTCGACGATTGTCCAGCAGCTAGTTGTGATTCTGGTGTTCTTGCAAGAGGGAGTGAGGGCACGTCCTTCTACTCTGCTGTCTTGGTTCCTCTCCTCTTTCTTTTTTTTTAATTGAAGTATAATTGATTTACAATGTTGTGCTAATTTCTGCTGTACAGCAAAGTGACTCAGTTATACACATATATACATTCTTTTTTTATATTCTTTTCCAGTATGGTTTATCCCAGGAGACTGGATATAGTTCTCTGTGCTATACAGTAGGACCTTGTTGTTTATCCATTCTAAATGTAATAGTTTGCATCTACTAACCCCAAACTCCCAGTCCATCCCTCTCCCTCTCCCTCTCCCTCTCCCCCATGGCAACCACAAGTCTGTTCTCTATGTCTGTGAGTCTGCTTCTGTTTTGTAGATCGGTTCATTTGTGCCCTATTTTAGATTCCACATATAAGTGATATCATATGGTATTTGTCTTTCTCTTTCTGACTTACTTCACTTAGTATGATAATCTCTAGTTACATCCATGTTGCTGCAAATGGCATTACTTTGTTCTTTTTTGTGGCTGAGTAGTATTCCATTGTATATATGTACCACATCTTTATCTATTCATCTGTCACTGGACATTTAAGTTGTTTCCATATTTTGGCTATTGTGTATAGTGCTGCTGTGAACATAGGGGTGCATGTATCTTTTTAAATTTTATTTTATTTACTTATTTATTTATTTTATACACATGTATCTTTTTGAATTATAGTTTTGTCCGGGTATATGCCCAGGAGTGGGATTGCTAGATTACATGGTAGTTCTGTTTTTAGTTTTCTGAGGAACCTCCATACTGTTTTCCATAGTGACTGCACCAACTTGCATTTCCACCAACAGTATAGGAGAGCTCCCTTTTCTCCACACCCTCTCCAGCATTTCTAACTAGTGGTTTTGATCTTTCTTAGACGAGGGATCTTACTGAGAGTCTGATGAAAGCCATGTACTGTCTCCCCAGAGAATAAAAACATTTGTACAAGTGCATATTCTTATTGTGTCCTCTAAACATGAACCCAGGAAATCCTTGGACCTCAGGTGAAGAACTTCTGTCGGTCCTAGGATAACGTAACTTCTGATTGGCACTGACAGTCTGGAGGCAAGTTTTGAGAGGGGGTCTAGGGCTGATGCATTTCCAGAAGGAAGAGCACCATGTGCCCTGGAGGGGGCTGTGGCAGCCCAATGCCAGGTGTTTGCCATCCTTTTCTAGATTTACAGGTCTATTTTCCAAACATACTTTGTACCCCCATCTCTATACCTTCCCTCCAGGTGCTGACTTTACCCGGAATGCCATGGGCTTTCATGGGAGGCAGTAGAGATCTCAGAGTAGGAGATAAGAACACAGGCTCCAGAGCCCAGTGCTGGCTTACAATTTAATTTATGCCTACTCATGCCTTGACCCATCATTGGGGCAGAACTTCTTTCAACAGAGTCGGGGTGGAGGCAGCAACTGTGAGAATAACACAAAAGAGTTTAATTAAGTTCTCCCAGGACACAGGGTCTCTGAGAGCTGATGAAGGGGAAGGGACCTCACCTGGCTGTTTTCTTTCCTGGGTGCTCACAACCTTCATAATATCGTTTAAAGTTAAAACAAAATACAGAAGCTTAGTTAATTTATGTCCACTTCCGACACTCTGTTTAATACATTAACTGTTTCCTTAACTTATTGGGTGATTTTGAAGACTGGTCAAAGAGCTTGTTGTCCAGATGACATTTCAGCTTTTTATTACCAGTTTTACTTTGAAAAAAGGAAGAAAAAAATTGCAATATTAAACTGATCACAGATGAAAACTTTTATTAGTGGAAAAGGGTTAAAGAAAGCCACATAAGCATCTTCTCAACTTTTCGGTACTCAGGGACTGGTGCCCATTTCAAACGTTAATTATATATGAACAGTTGGATCAAAGTTGCTCTAAATGAGCCTTGAAGTTCATTACATTCTATGAAATTTAAAGTCCTGAGAAATAGTTGTGCATAAATTCTCTACCCAATGCAATAGACAAAATTTCATGAGCATGTGGCTCAGAGTCAGCTGGTTTAGTATCTTTAGCTGAGAAGGGTGATAGCCATCAAGATTAAGGAGAGGGTAAAGAGCCATTTCTATGAGTTTCAGGGTGGAAGGAGGGTGGGGAAGTCAGGAATATAAGAGAACAATATGACTGCCTTAATCATACAGGTTAATCCATGGAAGGTCCAGATTCAGTTGTAATACCTTGTGAATTGCTGTTGTTTCAATAACAACTAAATACAATACTAATTCCATGATCTTGAGAAAATCACTTCACCTCTTCATTACTTTCACTCCCCCTTAGGCAAACGGGACGCAGTTGTGGTACACATACTTTATAGGACTGCTATGAAAAACAGAAACATGAATGTAACATGTATATGTATAGGAAGGGCAGGTCACAAGCTCTCCCTTAACAGGAGCTCCTTTTATTGTTATTATTGAAAATAATAGAATTGGTCTAAAAGTTAAGAAGACTTAAAGCTTAAGCATAGATGACACATACCTGATTCAGATCCAAATTAGATCAGCATGTGCCAGACACTACTGAATGTGTCTCATTCATTCATTCCTAAAGCATGCTCTTTCTATATCAGGTAGCAAGTAAAAGTTCATACAAAAGAGATTGTTCAGATTAGAGTCAGGCCCGGAGCAGATGGCTACATGCAAGTCACGTCATTGGGGAAGAGCAAGTGTGCTCTCACTAAGCAGTAGTGATTGATCTGTCCCATGGAAATAGGTAGGTTGGGTCCAATGACGCTACACAATGCAGAAGCTCAGTTGATTAATGATCTACCAAAAACCATGAAGGGACCAATGATTAATCTTTATTGCTTTCATTGACGATAAGAACATTGCCAATTCAGTTGGAAAAGATTACTGCAAAGGGGTGTGAAACCTTGAAACAGAGACAAATGCTACATGCCCAGAAGCTAGTTTACTTCAGCAAAAGGAAGATATTCATCATAGGATTACCGTCACCGAAAGAGAAAGACTCCAAAATAAAGGTAAAGAGAAAACTAGCTTTCTCACAAGTGTATAAAGCCATGCCTAAACAGACAATGGAGGCAACACTGTTCACTGAAAAGAGAGGCCCCAGAATTAATGAGAGACTCAGTGAGGGCCATTGGGTCAAAAATGACACAGGGGACCATGGCAGTTAATCGCCATTAACAATGCCTGAGGAAGCAGCCCTGGAATTATCAAGATACAAACCAAGAGGAAACCTGAAATAGCACTATTCAGGTCCAGGCATGGGGACATCACAAAAAACTCCGGGGATGTGATAAAATAACCTTCTTTACTGTGCTAAGGGCAAGAGTCAGAGGCAGTCTAGATTTCAAATCTGGAAAATAAATATTACATGAGAGCTAATGGTTGAGCCAGCTGGCTAGGAGACAAGACCAGATTTAAGGATACTCACTTCTTCCCAGCTGGAGAAGACCAAAGCCTATTCGCTGCTTGTTAAGACGTGTGACTATGAAACAGTGAACATCTAGTGTAAGGTCAGTGTTGTACTGGGGTCTAGGTACCAGCTCTGAGGAAGGGCAGTGCAAGTCAGTGAACACATCTGAAATCCTCGACAAGTGTATGGATTACCTTTCTAATCGAGCCATGGATTCTTAGGAAAAGCAGTTCTTACTGGAATATTCAGGTAGACTCAGGACTACACAGTTACCTGGGGATGGGGGCAAAATTTTCGTCAAAGGTGTAGGATTATAAATAAAGTGTTTTCTTTCATGGAAGATATAGGCAAGTTAGAGCCTCATTAACAAGCAGTAACTTAAGCAAAAAAAAAAAACTGCAATTATATATTTTTATACATCCCCTCTCCCTGATTTTTTTGAATTTTATTTTATTTATTTTTTATGCAGCAGGTTCTTATTAGTTATCCATTTTATGCATATTAGTGTATACATGTCAATCCCAATCTCCCAATTTATCCCACCACCACCACCCACCCCGCCACTTTCCCCTCTTGGTCCCTGATTTTTAATTTGGCTTTGGGACTCGAAAAATTTGCCACTCATGTTGAAGATCTTGGAAACAGCATCTATTGCCAAATTGAACATGAGGATATAGGCAAAGTGCACCAATCTTTATGTTTACAATTTCATTTGAAAATCTGGGTACTTAAAATTATACCCAAAGTTTCCTCACAAATTCATATTGTTGCTGTATCTAAAATGAATTGTAAAGAACAAACATCAAGTTAATGAAGAGTTTTGTTCATTAAACTTGGCTGCATTACATTTAATATATATAGTATGGGCTGAAGATGAAGAACTCAGAGTCCAAATGTCTGGGGCGGCTTCCCTGGCGGGGTGGTTGGTTGGCTAATGGGACAGGAATGGAAGCTTCTTCCGCAGCCTCATCCACATCAATACCAGCTAACTCCTTTCTCAGCTAGTGTCCCTCAGAGTTGTCTGGTGAGTATTCCTGACATTTTCTTTATTAATTTCCAAGACATTTTCTTGGAAACATAAGGAAAGAAATTGCAGGAGTATGATTCCCTTAAAGAAATGTTTTGTTTTTATCCTTGAGAAAAAGTTTCTGAATATCCTCTGTGTATGCAAAAATATTTCAAGTTACTATTGACAAAATTAGGTACTTTTATTTTCTTTGCTTTTTCATTGCTATACTACAAATGTTTGTATATAGATGAGAATGCTGTGAGTTGAACTAACAACAGGAATGGCACAGCCAGGGTCATGGCGGTGTAGTAGAAGACGGGTCAGGGACTAGGTCATTCAGGGTCTCAAGGGCACATGAGAAGCCGTCAAGACTTAATCCAACTTATGTTTTAAAAAGATGGCTCAGGGGTCAAGATACATAAGAGGCTCTTAACCCTGGAGAGATTTTTTAAAATACCGATGCCTGGGCCCTACCTTAGACCAATTAAAGTAGGATCTCTGTGACGGGGTGTTTTGAGGGCACTCTGCAGGTGATTCTCATGTGTAGCCAGAGCTGGGATCCATTGAGAAAAATGGACCTCTCACAGCATGGGGCCTGGGTAGGCTTTTTTTCCCTGCTGGTTGGGGGACATTTAATACAAAGGAAAACAATTAACTGAAACCTCTCACACCAGTGCAGGTGTTAGGTTTACTCAGAAAGTCAAGCACAAAGGCATTCTAATCAACAGCCTAAAATGCGGTATCACCTAAGTTTGATAGATGTCAAAAGCCGGAAAAAGCCTAAGGAATAGAAGGAGCCTGTGATATTAATTATGTATCAGCCAAAAACAACACCATTCAGCATACCATGCCTCCGCTGTGTACTCCTGCTTCAAAATACATCATTTGCCATACACACATCAAACTATTCCCGCTAAGGCCCTATTAGGGAACTATTTGGGGCCATGTGGAATCAGTTAAGTCCCACAATGCTGTGAACTACTGTGCTGTGAAGCTGCCTGAGTCGTTCTCCAACTAATGAACCATATCATTAATTACAGTCACCTCAAATAAAAACGCCTGAAAGGCAAGCATGATACACACAATAAATAAAAAGGTCGTGATTTGCAAAGGGGCCAGCTCATTCTGAAGCAATTGTCTCTTGTTTTCCTGGGCTGTAATTGGAGACATTAATTTGATTTATCACATTGGGCTGGGAAAGATCTTGCAGTTCCAGTAGATTAGAGAGTTGTGAAATCTGTGGCCCCCCAAAGTGCTTTCACCAAGTGCAGACAACGCATTTCAGATCGGGTTTATTATTGAAGTGACTCCTTCCAAAGAGAAAGATAAATTGCAGAGAATAATGCTCTCAAAAACCTTGTCCATCCATTTTTCAAAATGACATTTCTGGTTTTAAAAGGTAAGGGCAAATTAAGCAGCTTCAGATACTACTAACAAAAACAGATGAAAATCCTTGAATTATTTTATTCGATGATAGTGATTGTGAAGTTCTTTAAGTAACTGTAGCATTCTTTAAGAGAAACAAGCCTCTGTTGTTAATATTCCTTACGAAAAGGTTGTGTGGGTGTCTGTCTCCTTTTCTGTTGTTTTGCGTGTGTGTGTGTGTGTGTGTGTGTATTTGCAGTTGATTTTTTTATATAAATTCAAGGAAATTCCTTAATGCCTAATTTATCTGTCTAAATATTCACAGGATGGAAATTAGCCTGTTAAATACATTATTGTAGCAATAGCAAAAACAATTCTTTGTAATTCTGTGATGATTCTCGTTTAAAAGGTAGAACATCAGCAAGTAAATATGAGTTATTTATTGGTCATAAAAATAAAAGAAACAATATTAGCCTGTTTATTCACAGCAAAGAGCCAGTCTGCTAACTTCAGGACCACATACTAATAATAATGACCATTTATTGGGTGCCTACAGTGTGCTGGGAACTTGGCATCAGGTGGCACCTCTTTACACCCTCCACAAGTACAAGCCATGAGTTCTGGGAGGGTGAGGGGACACATCTGTTTTGCTCACAATGTAGTCCTAGTGTCTGGTACATCATAAGTGCTTAATAATATTTGTTGAGTGACTAAGTGAAATATCTCGGGTCTCGGGCTTTCCAGAGTTTGAGCGTGACCTGGGATGTTTTCATTTTTTTCGGATTACTTTTATATTGAAAATGTTGGGGACTTCCCTGGTGGTCCAGTGGTTAAGACTTCGCCTTCCAATGCAGGGGGCGTGGGTTCAATCTCTGGTCAGGGAGCTAAGATCCCACATGCCTCTGGGCCAAAAAATCAAAACATAAAACAGGAGCAATATTGTAACAAATTCAGTAAAGACTTTAAAAATGGTCCACATCAAAAAATCTTAAGAAAAAGAAAAGAAAATGTTGTAAAAAGGTGTCATGGTACCTGAGAAATTTTCATAGTCTCTTTTTTTTTCTTTTTTTTTAAATTAATTTTATTGGAGTATAGTTGATTTATAATGTTGTGTTAGTTTCTGCTGTGCAGCAAAGTGAATCAGTTATACACATATCCACTCTCTTTTAGATTCTTTTCCCATAGAGGTCATTATAGCGTATTGAGTAGAGTTCCTTGTGCTATACAGTAGGTCCTTGGTGATTATCTATTTTATATATGGCAGTGCGTATATGTCGATCCCAATCTCCCAATTTATCCCTCCCCCCCTTCCCCCTTGGTAACCATAAGTTTGTTTTCTACATCTGTGAGTCTATTTCTGTTTTGTAAATAAGTTCATTTGTACAGTTTTTTTTAGATTCCACATATAAGCAATATCATGTGATATTTGTCTTTCTCTGTCTGACTTACTTCGCTCAGTGTGACAATCTCTAGGTCCATCGATGTCACTGCAAATGGCATTATTTCATTCTTTTTATGGCTGAGTAATATTCCATTGTATATGTGTACCACATCTTCTTTATCCATTCCTCTGTTGATGGACATTTCGGTTGCTTCCATGTCCTGGCTATTGTAAATAGTGCTGCAGTGAACATTGGGGTGCATGTATCTTTTCAAATTATGGTTTTCTCCAGATATATGCCCAGGAGTGGGATTGCTGGATCATATGGTAGCTCTGTTTTTAGTTTTTAAAGGAACCTCCATACTGTTCTCTGAAGTGGCTGTACCAGTTTACATCCCCACCAACAGTGTAGGAAGGTTCCCTTTTCTCCACATCCTCTTCAGCATTTATTGTTTGTAGATTTTTTGATGATGGCTTTCTGACCAGTGTGAGGTGATACCTCATTGTAGTTTTGATTTGTGTTTCTCTAATAATTAGTGATGTTGAGCATCTTTTCATGTGCTTTTTGGCCATCTGTTTGTCTTCTTTGGAGAAATGTCTAATTAGATCTTCCGCCCATTTTTTGATTGGGTTTTTTTTTGATATTGAGCTGTTTGTATATTTTGGAGATTAATCCCTTGTTGGTTGCTTCATTTGCAAATACTTTCTCCCATTCTGTGGGTTGTCTTTTTGTTTAAAGAATGAAATTAGAACATTCTCTAACACCATACACAAAAATAAACTCAAAATGCATTAAAGACCTAAATGTAAGACTGGATGCTATAAAACTCTTAGAGGAAAACATAGGCAGAACACTCTTTGACATAAATCATAGCAAGATCTTTTTTTTTTTTTTTTTGGCCTCACCGCACAGCTTGTGGAATTTTAGTTTTCCCTGACCAGGGATCAAGCCCGGGCCCTCTCAGCATTGAGAGCATGGAGTCCTAACCACTGGACAGCCAGGGTATTCCCAGCAAGATCTTTTTTGATCCACCTCCTAGAGTAATGAAAATAGAAACAAAAATAAACAAATGGGACCTAATTAAACTTAAAAGCTTTTGCACAGCAAAGGAAATTGTAGAGTCTCTTGCATTTCCCTTCTGGCCCCCAGGATTGTTTCTAAGGTCTAAATGTACCACCTTTTGTGAATAGAAGACCTGTTCAAGGCCCTCATTCTCCTCTGTCCTCTCCCTGCCCCTCACCTGCCCCATGACAGGACTGACCTGCACCCACGCAAGAGGGTTTCTGGGCAGGACAACATTATACAACAGTTTTCTTGTAGCCCCGTCTGTGCCCCAGGTCCTGAGCCCAACTCACCCTGCAGGATTTTATGATCTGATAATCTGGAACATTATTACTATTTTGAGGATAATTTTAGCCAAAAAGACATGATCTGGGTTTAGTTGAAAGTCCCATTAAGCAGATGTACTGGGAAAAGGATGGTGTCAGCAATTTGCAGAGGGGTGGGAACCTTAGCCCAACAGAGGGGAGACCAGGGTTCTCGATAGGGAGACCATCCCAAGGAGGATTCTTTGGAAAGTGAGAGGAGGGGTTACTCGTGATGCCAGGGCAGCTGGCTAAACCTGGGCTGTGTCTGAGGAGGTCACGTGGTAGGGCTTACTTTTTTCTTTAGTTCCTTCCCATTTCCTGTGTCTTTTTGAGCACTGAAAATCACATTTGTTTGTTGGATCTTGAACCCCTCCAAGGATCTGGTGAAAGTCATGACCATTCTTCTTGGGAAAATGCACAAGTGCAAAGACCCACAAAACTGTGTTTATGAGGTCTAGGGGTTTGTAAGTCATCTGACCCCTGTTCATGGGTCTGAAATCAAAGACCTCCTGAACCTTGATGTGTCTTTTTTTTTTCTTTAATAAAAATTTTTTTATTGAAGTATAGTTGATTTACAATATCATGTAGGTTTCAGGTGTACAGCACAGCGATTCAGTTATACATATATATATATTCTTTTTCAGATTCTTTTCCCTTACAGGTTATTACATAATATTGAGTATGGACATCACAGATATTTTCATTTCATACTACAGTAATTGTAGATATCTCCAAATATCATTTACTCTCTTGCTCCTTTAGATTTACAGTAGTTATGAGACTTGTGGCTAGATTTTGTTGTTTCTTTTTTTAATTTAGTTTTTTTTATATACAGCAGGTTCTTATTAGTTATCTATTTTATACATATAAGTGTATATATGTCAATCCCAATCTGAGTTTCAAAACAAGTCTTTTACACCATAGTGTGGCATTCCACTTCCCCCGTATTTTTTTTCCTTCCCTTTTCTAAACCACAATGTTACCTTAGCAGACAGAATATTAGACCAACATGCTGAGCCAATGGATGCCAAGCCAGTGGTTTTCCAGAGAAAAGAGCCACATGAAAGCCCTCTGAGCTGCATCCGTGTATTTGTAACTGTTTAGTGGTTGGGGGACTAGAGAAAATAACAGCCAATAGGTATAACATCTAAATTCACAGAGAGGATAAAAGCAGCCAAAACTATAAAATGTCTCCACTTTTGGAAATGAGCAAATACTTGAATCCACTGAGGAGCCCAATTATTTTCATTTCAGTTTTATCAGAGGACTGTATAATATCTGAATGTATAAGGAAGGTTAAAAAAGTCAAAACAAAAGAAGATTGAGGGGGAAGGCTGGAATCTCAGGGAGATGTCCCAGGAATGTGGAGACATTTCCACTGGGTTGAATGGGGATCAATAATTGCCTAGAAAATGTCTCCTGGAAGCACAGTGGTATTTAATTAACAGAGTCTCCATTCACAAGAAAAGTGCCGGGCACCTCTGCCAAGAGCCTGTGTGATGGAGGAGAAGGCAGGGACATTGACTAGGTGAGGAGTCCGACATTGACTAGGTGAGGAGTCCTTTAAGAGGAGGAACCATCTATCAGTTCTATTTTCTTTGCCTTTCAATGGAAATATTTCTAGTTGTCATGAGAAATCTCTGGAGTCCCAAATTAGGACGTCCTTCCTTGCTATAACCTTGGGGCTGAATGAATCTCCTACCACCATTCCTCCTCGGCTGGGTGATCCCCATAAAACAAACAAGAGATGGGCAATTGACTGCCCTTGTGACAAAGCCATGCATGCAAGAGGAGGCCCTGTGGGGGCCCCATGCTTCCTGCCGCCTCGGACACCTTCTGCTCTTGGAAGTTGGCTGTCTGGCGGCAATTCTGTCAATAATTGAAAGACAGCCTCACTTGTCGGCTAGGTGAGTGTGTGTATGCATGGGCTTCAGGGAGGGACATGAGGCCTGACAACCTTGAACATGCCCCTTCCAGATGACACTCAGAGATGCAGAACTGTAAGAAAGGAAAATGGGGGACACTAGAAGTTTTCCACATTTGTTGATCCAAGCAAAAGAATTTGATCGCTCTCATGGTTTAGCCCACCTCTGTATCAAAAAGCAAATGACCATTTTGCAATGCCTATGAAATAACCCTGTTTAAATAAAAATTAAGAATAGATACAAAAATCTTTAGGCAAACCACTGATGGAGAACTAGATATACACGTGACAGTAATGTATGATCCTACAGGTACTTGTATCTCATAAGAGGAAAACCTATCACTGTCATGACCTTAAGTAGAGATTGATCTTGACATATGTGGTGGTGGAGGCACCAGGCATGATGTGCCCCTAATGGAAGGCAGTGGGAAGTACCTAGCATTGCTTACCAAGTATTCATGCCAAAAACACTAGCGGGATTCTAAAACCAGGTTACAGGAAATGGGGGAGAGGGGATAGAGGAACAAGTTTATCAACACCATGAGGAACCAATTAAACAAATCTAGAAGTGGGGCATTCTACAGGACAAGTTGGCCTGATTTCTTTAACTAGTTTAAATGTCTTAGGAAAATAAAGTAAGGATTGTGGTGAGGGCCTGTTCTAATGAAAAGAGACTCAGTAGGAATAATACTCTAAGAAAATGTATGACTTTTCATCTTAGACTGAACAAAAAAGTTTAAAAAGATATTTGGGGACAGTGAGGGAAATGGGAACATAGACTGGGCTTAGATGGTATCAGGCAATTATTAACCTTGTTAGGAGTGATGCTGACTTGTGGTTGTGTAGAATAATGGCCTTCGTCAGGGATTCATACTGAACTATTTTAGGATAAAACATCTTGATGTCTGTAATTTACTTTAACATCAGAAAAAAAACCCAAAAAACAGATGACTCAAAATGGCAAAATGTTAACATTACTAAATATAGAAAATGGGTTTGTGGATGTTCATTATTTCATTCTCTACTTTTCTGTTTGTCTGAAAAGTCTTAAAATAAAAAGTCCAACAAGTGGGAAAAAATTTAAGTGCATTTGCTAGAAGAGGGTCAAGACACAGAGGGAAAAGGGGCAGCTAATGGGAACATCCATGTTACAACTGGGAAGTAATGCCAGAGGGAACACAGTTAAGTGTGCAGCTTCCATTACATAAGCCTCCCCTCCCCTCCCCTCACTGCTTGAACCTGGCACGGCTTCCCACTACCTGTAGGGTGAAGTCCAGACTCCCAGCACAGCCCCCAAGGGCTACACCAACAAGCCCTGCCTGCTTCCCCAGGTGCCTTGTGCCCCCTTTGCCCCATCACTACCCCAGACACTATGGTCTCCACTCAGACCCTCTGTGCCCATGACTTCTGTCTTTACCACTGACCTTGGCATGCGTCGTTACTTTCTCATGGAACACACCATCAACACGCCTCCATGCAACTCTGTTCAACCCTGCATCCTTTCCCGTGCCTCAGTCTCATTCACTTCAGTGTCAGGAGGAGCCACACCTCCCCAGTGGATGCCAAGAGATGAAGAAAGAGGCTCAGACCATGCCCTCTGACATCTACAATATATCAAAAAAAAAAAAAAAAAAAGAATTGCTTCAAAAGGGTAACACAATCATTTATTTAAATTGTTTAAATTTAACAAATTGGTTTATTTAATACACACAAATATACTCATAAGACAATGGCCATATGTATCTGTATCATCATTTGGGCAACAAAGCCAAATTTAGATTTGAGTGTGGAGCCAGGACCAAAACATTTGCACCCCATAAGCTATACCTTGCTGTATTGTCACTGCCAATTTACATTCTTCTTCCCCCTTTAGACTGCAAGCTACATGAGGGCAGTGCATTAGTTTTCTACTGCTGTTGTAACAAATTACCACAAACTTAGTGGCTTAAAACAACACAAATCTTATTATCTTGCGGGTCTGTGGGTCAGAAGTCCAGTATGAGTCTCACTGGGCTAACGTCAAGTTTAGGCAGGTCTGCCTTACTCTGGAGACTCCAGGGAAGAATCTGTTCCTTGCTTGTTTGGGTTGCTGGCAGAATTCAGTTCCTTGAGGTCCTACAGCTAGTGGTCATCTCTAGACTGATGGCCTTCTCAGCTTCTGAATTCATTGGCTAGTGGTCTCCTTACTCCATCTCAATGCCAGTCCTTCTCATGTCTCATCTCTCTGTCTGAAGCTGGAAAAGGCTCTCCACTTTTACAGACTCATGTGATTAGACTGAGCCCACCTGGAGAATCCAGGATAATTTCCCTGTCTCAAGGTCCAAAACCTTAATCATACCCCCAAAGTCCTTTTTGCCATGTAAGGTAGCATATTCACAGGTTCTGGGGATTAGGATGTGGACATCTTTAGGGGAGCATTATTCTACCTACCACAGGCAGTGACCAAGATTTTCTTGTTCCTGATATTAAATGGTTTTGATATTATTATTATTATTCTACATTACTCTTATTATGATCCAGCAAATTGCAAATCAGATGCTCACTTATGTAAACAGGACAAACAAAACCATGACAATGATGGTTCTGAATGGGGACACATCCCATCCTATGGGCACTGGGGCATCTGGTGTATGCAGATAGTTACCTGTGATGGTTCTGGAATTAACTCTGTGATAACCACTGAGTATCTTTATTCCTGATGGTAGCCAAGAGACTCTGAAAGCCAGAGCAGGGGGTGTATAGAGTTAAGTGTTTGGGATAATTAAGTGAAATGACCCAACCCTTTGGTCTCATTTATCACAGCCTGGTAACAGTCCAGAAACAAATTCCTTTCTTCTTGCAGGTGCAGCTAAAGTCTGTCTGATAGGTCTAGATGAAAGCAGATTTTAGCCTTGAATTAATGGGACCATAGTTGTTCATTGCATTAGATTTGGTTTCTGAGGCCAGAACAGTGATAGGAGCTTCTGTAATGATTGTCCAGGCACAGACATTGCAGGGTTCTCACCCCTGGATCTCTGGGAGCCAGAGGTATAAGGGATGCTGGCTGTTCATGTTCTACACAAACATATTCATGCCTGCTCTTCCCAGGCTGGAGTGGCAGGTACCAGCTTCCACCAGTCCTGCTGGACAGCCAAACACATTTCTCCCCTTCCCCCTTCCAAAACCTCTAAATACAAGTCCAATTTTTATTGGACCTGTATCCATAATCAAATGATTAAAGAATAGGGGAGACATAGAAAAGGAAATACCTTTCATCTACATAGTGTGTCTGAACATTCCATCTTACATACCCATGCAGTCAGGGTTTCTCTCCTGGATGGCGTGACTGATTATGGGTGTGCCTTCTTAGGAAATTAGATTCAGAGGGAGCTTTAGAGATCAATCTTTTGTCCCCTCAGCTAGATTCTGCCAAAAGGCTAAGATTGCATTAAAATACTTCTCAAAATCTTCAAATTATGTGCTTTGCCCATGGACATCAAACTAAATAATGGAAACAATTATCCAGGTAATTTGATGTGAAAGTATTTCTACTCTTCCCTGCTGTGTAGATGTGGGTATTACATTACCCCTTACCCTCTAACCTAATGTCTTCAGCCTGTAAATCACAAGTTTCTCACTTCATCTGAAGGTGCTTTGAGGAAATTCGGGAGGGTGAGAATCAAAATACCACCTGGGTCAAGATCCACTCTCCATAACCAGAATAGATCTCCTCCTAGATTTAATGTCTCCTCAATTTCCATTGCTTTGGCAAGATGTGTATAAATCCGACCCACCATGGTATTAGATCTTGGATGAAGCATTGTGGGTCAAATGACTCATCCAAGAGCCTTCTGAAGGCTAAATGTTTAAACAATGAGGAACAGTAGAGGAAATTGGGGTTGGTCTTGGGCATGAGTCAACTTTGTGGTGATCTAATTGGTGTTTCTAGGGGTATGAGGCAGTCTCACCAAATTGATCTAGACAGCCTTTTCCCACTGGCAACACAAAAACTAAATGACATAATTCACAGTATAGGAAATTAGGAGCAGATAGGAAATGCACACAAGACTACTGTATTTCTTCCAAAGGGAATGCACATATTGAGTAGATTACTAACGAGGATCCTCGAAGTTGGCAAAATCAATTCATTCAAGAGATAGCGGCAGACTACTGGAGAAGATGAAGGCCAGAATATAAAAGCAAGGAACTTAAAGAGTGAAATATGACAGGGGCCTATTTGGTCATCCCATTCCTAGAATTTCGTTCACTCCTTTAAGGTCAACAATACTGTAATTTAACATTGACATGTAAGCTAATGGATCTTTGCTGTCGAACATTCAACAGTGAGCTGATGTCTTAATTATTTTCCATTGCCTATACCAGACCTTTTTTTCCATAAATTTGAATGAAAGAAATTAAGTTGAAGCAAATTACTTGTAATCACCCAGAAATTTGGGCTTATGGAAATACTTTAGAGCAAAGCACAAGAATAGGTTTCTCCTTTGTCAAGTCCAGCACATCTTTAGCAGAGTGGTAGAACTATCTGCTTCTCCCTTGAACCAGAAAAAGAATAGTTTTGGAGCTTCATGACTATGCTAAACTGGCCAAAATTTACTCAGCAGTGTCCACAGACAGCCATGTCTTTCAACACATCCGCTTTTGCCTTCTTTGAGAAAACATTGGGAAACTATAGATAGTCTTGTAATGGAGACATTTTTTTCTCTTAAAAGTAAGGATGATGAGTGTAGCATTTCCTCAGCTATCCCGTGCCAATGGAAGACAAAGTGAGAATGACATCCGTTGCACAGCTGGAATTACAAGCGCTTGAATTTCCCACAAGGACCCAAGCGTTGCCTGCCTCTAGGAGGACCAGACAATCACGAGTAACCCCCCACCCCCTGTTGTCCCCTTTGGGAATAGCTCAAGTGAGGATGCAATAGAAGCTTACTTTAATTTGTCTGGGTGAAAAATGGTGCCAGGGGCCACTTTTCCCTAATAGAGTTTTGTACCTGCTCTCTGGTCTTGTTCCTAAGTAGCATATCACTGTAGAAGAGGGGAAGCAAATAAACGAATTTCCAAGTCCTTTAATTGTTCAATAAACCATGCTGGGTTGATCGCAGTTGCTCTGTGACTCCTCTCTTACTTCCTGAAATGCCTTCAGAGCATGGCGCAGAGGAGTGGCTTATGGCTTAGATCTGGAATGGTAATATATCAAGATAATGGATTCAACCAATAGATTAATACTGGTTTTATTGGAGAGAGTGACTTTTTTATTTAAGTTGAGATACTGACATATAACATTGTATTAGTTTTAGGTGTACAACATAATGATTTGATATACGTATATATTGCAAAATTATTACCAAAATAAATTTAGTTAACATCCATCACCACACATAGTTACATTTTTTTCTTGTGATGAGAACTTTGAAGACCTACTGTCTTAGCAACTTTATTAAATATACAGTACACTATTGTTATACCTTGCTGTACACATTGTATCCCCAAGATTTATTTATCTTATAAGTGGAAGTTTGTACCTTTTGACCACTTTCGCACATTTTCCCCCACCCTCCAACTCCTGCCTCTGGGAACCACCAATCTGTTCCCTGGATCTATGATTTTTGTTTTTTGGTTTGTTTGTGGTTTTTTTTAGATTCCACATATAAGTGATATCATACAGTATTTGTCCTTCTCTGGCTTATTTCACTGAGCATAATGCCTTCAAGTTCCATCCATGTTGTTACAAATGACAAGATTTCCTTCTTTTTTGTGGCTGAATAATATGCCATTGTGTATATGTATGTATGGGTATATATGTAATGTTTTCTTTATCCATCCATCCATTAGTGGACACTCAGGTTGTTTCCATGTCTTGGCTGTTGTAAATAATGCTGCAGTGACCATGGGGTGCAGATATCTTTTCGAGTTAGTAATTTCTTTTCCTCTGGATAAATACCCAGAAGTGGAATTGCTGGATTATATGGTAGTTCTATTTTTAATTTTTTGATGAAACTTCATACTGTTATCCTTAGTGGCTGCACCAATTTGCATTTCCACCAACAGTGCACAAGTGTTCCCTTTTCTCCACATCCTTGCCAACACTTGTTATTTCTTGTCTTTTTGCTAATAGTCATTCTAACATGTCTGAAGTAATATCTCAGTGGTTTTGATTTGCATTTCCCTAATGATTATGATGTTGTGCACCATTTCATGTGTCTGTTGGCCATTTTTATGTCATCTTTGGAGAAATGTCTGTTCAGCTTCTCTGCCCACTTTTTAATCAGATTTTTTTTCTACTGAGTTTTATAAATTCTCTAAGTATTTTGACCATAACATTCTCAGATATATGATTTGCAAATATTTTCTCCCATTAAGTAGGTTGCCTTTTCATTTTGTTGATGGTTTCCTTTGGTGTACCGAAGCTTTTTAGTTTGATGTAGTCCCAGTTGTTTACTTTTACTTTTGTTGCTTTTGCTTTTGGTGTCAAATCTGAAAAATCATTGCCAACACCAATGTCAAGGAGCTTACCACTTATGTTTTCTTCTGGGAGTCTTATGGTTTTAGGCCTTACATTCAAGTCTTTAAGCCATTTTGAGTTGACTTTTGTTTATGGGTTTAAGATAGGGATCCAATGTCATTCTTTTTCATGTTGCTGTCCAGTTTTCCTAACACCATTTATTGAAGAGACTATCCTTTACCCATTGTATATTCTTGTCTCCTTTGTTGTAAATTAATTGACCATATGTGTGGGTTTATATTTGGGCTTTCTATTCTGTTCCTTTGATCTGTGTCTGTTTTTATGCCAATGCCATGCTGTTTTGATTATTATAGCTTTGTAATATAGTTTTAAATCAGGATGTGAGATGCCTTCAACTTTGCTCTTTGTTCTCATGATTGCTTTGACTATTCAGGTTCTTTTGTAGTTCCATACAAATTTAGGATTGCTTATTCTATTTCTGTGAAAAATGCTATTGGAAAAGTGCTCTTTTTTGACTCACTGGAGTCAGAGGGCTCACTTGAGAGTGGGGCATGATAGAGGAGGGGCTCTGCCATTCATTTCTCTTTGGGACTGATGCCTAACCTGAGAGGTAGTAGTATTTAGTAGTTAAAAATGTGCTAGAGTCAAGCCAACTAGGATTATTGTGTGCTTAGGGGAAATGGAACCCTGGACAAATACTTAATCACTCTGATTGTTTCCCGATTTACAAAATGAGCGTATTAACTACCTTGTAGGATTGGTCTGAGCATTAAAAGAGATAATTGAAATGCCTAATTCACTACCTGGCACACCATAATCTCTCAAAAATTCTCTTGGTCACCACTTATCCAAAACACTGGAGAAGCCTTTGGGCTTTTGGATGAGCAACTGTTTTGCATTGCTCCCACCTATGGGAATCAGATATTTTAAACACAGGAGGGATGCCAATGTTCTGATACTGGGAAGATTTTCAGAAATCAGGACAAACTGTACATGATGGGTTCCACAATTACAGCCCAACATTTGGAGGCATGGTGTGTACGAGTAGCCGGTGATAATTCTCAAAGGCAGCAGCAGTGCAGTTCAGGGCACCATTTGCCTGTCAGTTGTAAGAAGCTACAGGGCCTCCCGAGTGGAGTCTCTGATAAGAGAGAGTAGTTACAGGCTCATGAACATGATTAAGTACCTTCTACTTACTCTCAATAGAGAGTTAATTAAATTCAGTGTATATTTCCTTGACTGTGTTTGCCAAAGCTGCAGAGATTCTGAATGGTTATAGCTGCAATTATTAACATAAATAAATGATTCTAGGGATGATATTAGGAATTACAATGACACTTGGAGTGGCTAAGAGAAAACAGTTACAATGCAGACAATATTAGGCTTTTTCCCTTCTTCCTAAAACTGGTAGTGGCATCTAGCTCTTAACAGCTATATCCTCGACTGTTTAAAAAATTCCCTCTTTCTTCTACTGCCTCTGTAAAAGGGGTCATCTTACAATGTCAGAGCAGTATCACGAGAATGAACAGCATTATGTTAATGGAGAGGTGACAGAGTAAGGGTGATTGCTATTTTCTTCTTTATCTCTTTTCAAATTGTCTGCAATGAACTCATCGAGAGCTTTTTTGTTTGGACCAGAAGCTCTGAATCACAAAAATATGGATTTAAACGCTAGTTGTGCTTTTTTTTTTTTTTTTCTTAACCTTTGGTTCTCCGTTTTTGCATCTATATAATGGAGGAAATGACACTCCCACTTGTGAGGATTATATGAGACCATAAAGATATAGAAAGTGCTTGGCACAATGCCTGGCACACAGGAAAGTGGTCAGTCAATGGTAATCATTATTATGTTTTGGTTTATTGCTATTATAATAATAATTATTATTATCTTTACTTGAAGAAACAAACATAAATGAAGACAAAAATGAAAATGAATATACTTTAAAATGTCAAATAAGAATACATTATCAGGTAAAAAGGGAAAACGTTTTATTCCCTGAAATGTAAATGGGACACGGCTTATTTAATAAGGATAGTTTTATTCCTGCATGATGACTGGCAGCTAAGTCAGCCTTTCCCCACAGGTAAGCTCATTTGATCTCTGTACGATAGGTCTGAGTGGTCACTGCCTTCTCACTTTGCAGAAGAAACTGAGCTCAGAGAGGTAAAGTTAAGCCCAGAAACTAAAACAGACTACGACCCAGTGTCTTTTCCCCAGGCATTTTACACAGAATGCTGCTGGCAAGGTAGGGTCAGCTATCAATGTATGCACTGCTACGAGGGGGCTGGGGGCTGAAATTCAGTCCCTGGGTGAAACTGCATTCTTTGGAGGCCAGGCACCTTTTCTAGCACAAGGGCTCTTCACATGCCAGGTCATGTGTTCAAAATGCTGTATACGCCCAGAGGGGGCGCCTTTTGCTTATTCAAACAAAGGAACACTACTGGCTAGCTTGGCACTCAGCCAGGCTGTAGCTCCATTTCTATAGTTCCTCTTTGCGGTGGTCGGGGGAAGAGGGGGTGTTACTTCTTTTTATTGTAGCAATGCAACTGTCTTTCCCATTTGCTTTTTTTCTTCCTTTTTTCTCTCAGGATACAGAATGGTGGTGCAGGTTTTGTGATTTTGTGTGTGTGTGTGTGTGTGTGTGTGATTTTTACATCCTGTCTTTGAATCTTTTTATTGGGTTTTATCTAATATGAAATGCTTTTCCTATCAATTAGACAGGGTATTTAAAAGATTTATTTTTCATCCACATGGTTCTTCATTATTTACAATTCTCTGTGAGTTGAGTTTATTTGAAAACTTGGGTATCTCACTTCTCAGACCAACATCCAAGTTGTTTCTATAAATAAAAAGCCTGGAGTCACTTAACCTAATTTCAAAGACTCCCCTACATGAAGGTAAATGGAATAGTCTGGAGTTTTCTGGTATTAATCTATGATTTTATTTTAAATAGTAGTATTATGTTGCCATCTTATTTTATCATAATTTTTTTATGTTCTGGGATCACTCTTGAAATGAGCAAGGTTATAATAATAAATGATAATTCTTAAGAATGCTAAGGCTTCTCTAATTTCTGCTTATTTTTATGAATACTCAGGACAATATTGTTTCATTTTCTAACCTTATCATTTCAGGCCAGCCAAAGCTGCAACACGCTATTTGCAATCCTGGGCATTGAGGCCATCCATCACGTAGCCTGGTGGGTCTTGACTTGGCCAGGAATAGGGTCATTCTGCACTGGGCTTTGCTCTTGATCAAGTATGTTGATGTGAGTCAGACTTCTCTTAGAAAAGGCATGAAGTCATGTCCCCCCCTCTGAAAATGTACTTCCTCCTTCAAAGAGCTGAGAGCCTGGCATGGGAACTCATGGGTATCTGAGTTCATTTCACAAACAGTTTCTGTTATTTGTGTGATTGTGAACAACTAGGGGCTGGGTCTGGGCTGGGTCTTATCCATTGTTGTATTCCCCACCCTACTTGGCACGGAGCTTTGTGACAGGAAGAACTCAGTGTTTTCTGAATGGAAATGAAATAGCCACCAACCTCCAGTAGAATATAACAACCACAATAAATGCAATGGAAAGAAAGAAGGAATGGAGCATTACTTTTAAGGGAAGATATCATTTGTTCATTTATTCATGCATGCATGCATGCATTCATTCATTCCTTTCTTGCCTCATATCTGAAAGATTTTAAGGCAATGACGTAGGAAGACTTGAAGGCTCCAGCATATGAGCTAGGACCTGCAGAGTAGGTAAATTTGGGGTACAGAGGTCAGGAAGAAAAGGCAGGAGGAATAGCTTTTGTAAAGGCACAGAGGTTGGATGTTGAAGGTTTGGCTTGGGGAGGTGTGAGAAGTGTCCTCTGGCTGGAGCTTAGGGGTCATAGAAGGAAGCAGTTGAACAGAGTCTGGAAAAGGAGCTGGAGTCCAGTCATGGGATTGTTGCTCACTGTCCTGCCCCAAGGAAACTGATGACAAATGAAGGATACAGCACAGTTAACCAGAGAGAACCCCACTCTGCAGTCAGGCAGTCCTGGGCACATGATTTCACATTTCTAACTCTTTATGCATTTGTAAAATAGAGTGCTAATAATGGTACAAGAATGCAAGAGCATCGTGCAGGTTAAAGGTGGCTGGCATAGACAGGGATTGGCATATAATAGATGCTCAATAAGGGTAGGTTACCCTGTGTCTCCATTTCTAAGCAACTCTGATCAATATAATTGTCTTCTGACAAAGTACAAGTTAAAGACTATATCCTAGATATATTTTCAAATAGCAAAATATCTGACTTAATTTTTAAGAACCACAACGTTTGGTTGGTCATTCCTGGAGTAATCTGGTTAGTTATTGATTAATGGTGTCCTATTTCTTTTCTTAGCAAATTCCTGGCCTCTGTGGTATTTTCCCCACACTTACGTCCTTTGAAATCTATCAGTCTGATCCACCTGAGCCCACCCTTCCCAATGTCCTCCACATGGCCTCCCTTAACATGCAGAAATTTTTACTCACACCTGAGTTGCATTTTAAATTGGCCATTTGTACCTTCACATTGAAAAATTAAAGGTCATTTGCAAGCACTGCTTCCATCAAAATTTAATAGGCAGTTATTTTCCACATACACTTGGAAGTAAAAACAAAAGCCAAAGAGAAATAGTTTTTGTTACATGGATGCATTTAAAATTATATTTTAGCATTTTAATTATCCTTTTCAGAAAGCTCTCACTTTTTCTAAACAGTGAAACTCAGGCTCAATACAAAATTTTATCCACAATGAACAGTATAATATTCATATTTGCATTTCCTATATTAGATTTATCTAATATAAGTGGGAGACCCTTGTTTCCTTGGTCACATGATGATGAGGTAAATGTAAAATGCTTTGTGAATATTTTAACCATTTAGACAATCTTAAGCAATAGCTGTGATCATTAGTGCTGTCACCAATATTTTGACTCTCCTTTTTCCACACATATGGCAAAACTGAATTTCCCTACTTCCAGGAAGCTAGGAGAGCCAAAGGACTTGTTTGGCTAGTGAAACATGAGTGGAAATGATGTGTCGCTTCCAGGTGGAAACCTTTAAGAGCCAGGGAGTAACTTGCTATGTTCCCTTCCCTTGATGAGGTGACTGCTGATGTTCCAGATGGTGGAGGCTCTAATAGCCTGTGCCACCCACATGGACTAAAATCCCCAGCTATACCAAGTAGGACATGTGGCACAAGTGAGAAATAATCCTTTGTTGTTGTTGTGTAACTTTTTATTATGAGATAATTGTATATTCACATGCAGTTGTAAGAAATAGTTCAGAGATCCCACATACCTCCCATCCAGTTTCCCCCAATGGTAACATTTTACATAACTACAGACCAATACCACAACCAGGAAACAGACGTTGATAAAATCCACTAATTTGATTCAGATTTCACCAGTTTTACGTGCACTCATTTGTGCGTGCTTGTGCATGTGTTACTTAGTTCTATGAAATTTTATCACTTGTGAGATTTGTATGGCCACCACACCAGAGTCAAGATACAGAACAGTTCCATCACAAGAATCCCTAGTACTACCCTTTCATAGCCACAGCCACCTCCCTCCTTTCTTCCTTTTCCCTAACTCCTGGCAACCACTAATCTTTCCTCCATATCTACAAATTTGCCGTCTTAAGAATATGTAAATGGAATCATACAATATGTAACCTTTAATTACTTTTATTGTGGTAAAGTATAGAAAACATAAAATGTGCCACCTTAACCAGTTTTTAGCAAGTGTTCAATTCAGTGGCATTAATTATATCCACAGTGTTGTGCAACCAAATGTGTAACCTTTTAAGGTTGGCTTTTTTTTTCACTCGGCAAAATTCCCTTGCAATCCATCCAGGTTGTTCAGGAAAGATACTGGGATGATAACACCCAATGCTCAGGTATATTAAGAGGAAGAAGAGGAAGAGGGAGGAGAGGAAGGAGAGGGAGAAGAAGAGGAAGAGGAGGAGGAGGCGGAGAAAAAAAGGAAAGAAGCAGCAGCAGGCACCATGGAAGTTTTCCACCTGAGATTTGGCTATTCCTCATCTTGAAATTTGGCTGCTGAGTGTCTCTGATGCTAATGGGAAGCTTATGAGAAGACGCTCATCCTGAATGAATTTAAAGTTCTTTGAGTTCAGTTGGTATTACTTAATCAACATCCCTATACAAGACTATAGCCAATTAATGGAACTGTAGGTATAAAACAGATGGTCCCTCTTTTCAAAAATGGAAAACACTCCTTTATGCCCCCCAAAGGTAAGCATCCTTTTACCATCATGACCCTTGTAGATTTGTAAACCCATCCCAGCTCCCAGCATGCTCTTCATCGAGCATCAGGAGCAAGAGAGGATAACCACTTGCCAGGAACTGTGCCAGGCTGTAATTCTCTCTTCAAGGAACTGCTTGCCAGGAGAGCTGCCCATGCTGGTCATATTTTATTAGCTTCCAGTCACCAAGCAGCTATTTGTGACAAAAAAAGTCTCCCCATCCTTAATTGGATTTGGTTTCAAGCAAATGAAATGGTGCCTTGCCACTCTCTGGCAGACAGAGTGGTTTCTCAAGGCAGAGATTCGAGCTATAGAGACGGAATTTAGAGAACCAGAGGGTGTAGGGCTTTGAGTCTGAGATGGAGCATGATGGGTGTAAGGATGTGCTCCACTCGGGCTGTTAAAGCCGCTTGGAGCTGTGAGGCTGGGAGCCTGAGTATCTTGATTCCAAGAGCATCTGTTTTTTCTCACCCACTCATTCAACACTCAGTGCCCAGTCTGTGAACCAGACCTTTCCAAACTAGAGAGGCAAAAATTGTACCTTCATGTGGCTTGCATTATACAAGAGAAAGAAAGAAAGATAACCAAGTCATATATAAGCAACTTTATATAGTATGTTAGAAGGTGAGAAGCACCGTGGACAAAAAAAAAGGTAGAGCAGAATGAGGGGAATTGGGATTGTTGGGGGTGAGCAAGTGGTGGCATTAAGAAGGTGGTTTGGGCAAACTTAAGTGAGACTTGAAAGGGGCGAGGGGTTAGCCAAGAGTAGCTGCAGGAAGAACACTTGAGGCAGAGGGAATTGCTGGAGCAAAACCCGGAGGCGGGAGCTGCTGGCACATTCATGAAAGAGCAAGGAACACAATGTGGCAGGAGTCAGGAGAGCAATGGGGGAGTGTTCGGACATGGGGTCAGAGGACAGATGGACCCTAAATCATGCCAGACATTGGGAAGACTCTGGCCTTTCCTCTGAGTGAAAGGGAGAGTCATTGAAATCTGACAAAATGTGTACTGCTTTGGTTGCTTTGCTGGGACCATGCCTTAGGGCACAAGGGTAGAAGAAGGGAGCCATGTTTGGAGGCTAGAGCTCCAGCCTAAGAAAGAGGTGGTCATGGCTTGGACTAGAACAGAGGGGAAGTGTTAGAAATGTCCGAATTCTGGATCTATCTTGAAGAGAGAGTCAGCAGAATTCACTTTCCCGTGCATTGGATGTGAGAAACAAGAGGAGTAGAATTTAGATGACTCTAAGGATTTTGGCCTGAGCAACTGGAAGGCTGAGCTGGGGAAGGCAGAAGGTAGAGCAGCTTTTGCAGGGGGGTCAGGAGTGAGTTTTGGATGTGCTGAATTTGTGACATCCAAGTGAAGGCAGTGGATAGATGAGTTTGGGGTTTGGAAGAGAAATCTGGTCTGGAGAAGTTGGGAATTAGTGGCATATAGTTGACATGTGGGATCACCAAGGAGAGTGCAGATGGAGAAGAGGTGAAGATTGAGCCCAGGATGGTCCAGCGTGAAGAGCCAAATGAGATAACATGTGGCAGAACACACATTGCATATGTGTGACACATAGTAAATGTTCAATGAATGTTACCTGTGATGGCTGTATTTATGATTTTATTTATTGTATGCATAGTGCCTGCTTGCTTTTTGTATCAATCTAAGAAGCGATGACCTTGAATATATCTTTTTTCTGGCCCTTCAAGAGTGACAATTCAGTTCCCCAAAAGTCCTTGCTGTGGCATAAATAGATACTTGTTAAAATTAGGAGGAAGTCTGAGACTACCCGTAGTGATCACTAACCATTTTCAAATATTTAAAGTGCAGCAGGCCCTGCATTAGGCCTGAGGAAGAGCACAGAGATGACTAGGAGGACACAACTGCTATCCTTAGGGTGTGTGCAGTCTGGTGGGGAGACACGGAACTATGTATTAAGTGTTACAGGGCTACAACTAAGTACAGAATAAAAAGAAAGAAAGTTTAATTATGAGTTCAGGGTTTAAGATAAGATGGTTAGTAAGTATGGGTGAACATGGACATTTATTCACACATATAGATCAGTACATATGTATGTTTATTGGCTTTTGGAACATGCAAACACCTAAGAAGTGTAAGCATTAGATGATTGAACTAATGGGCAGTTGTAGAGACTAGGCGAGCAGAGAGGCAAGTTCAACGATGTGTCAAACTGAAAAATCTGGGAAACAATGGAAAAGAGTTTTCAAAGAAAGGATTCAGGTCCCGCCCAACCTTCTTTGATGTTCTGCCAGCTTCCTTCAGAATCCCACACTCATTCACCTTGACCTGGGCCTCTGACTTTCACCAGTCTGACGAAAGTACTTTGATCTGCTTAAAAACAGGGTCTTGGAAAGGTGATGAGGTTCCAAGGGGGTTCTTGGCAGACAGTCCTTGCAGGCTGCCAGCCTCCAAGGCAGTTTGGGGTCCTGCTGCTGTTGGCTCCAGCAGTGTCTCCTTGGTGAGGTCTGGAGAAGACTGTGCATTATTCTTAAATCCTGAATCAAGGGGGGAATTGGATCTCAGGGTGGAAAGTCGGGTTCCCGTTGGAAACTCTGATGTCACAGTCAAATTCGCTACTGTTCACAGTTGGGTTCCCCATTTGACAGCTGAGGCTTGAAAGAGAATCCTTTTTGAAATCAGAAAAAAGGAACACATTGGGCTGAATTTCAGGAAATGCCCTAATGATGAAATCTGGGAAATGGTAAACATGCATAGCAAGGGAAGTGGTAGGAGTCCCAAAGCTTGAGTCATTCAAAACCATGTTGGAGACATCACTGGAAAAAAGTTGGGGGAGAAGGGGCCTTTCTTAGTGGAAAGTCTATGACGCACCCCCCCCAATGTTATAGTGGCACATTTCTAAGAGCACTTGACGGAGACACTTCCAGATATGTGCTATTTTCTTCTGCATCACACACTATCTACTTACAGCACAAATAAAGCACAAACTTTCCATTTTCTCATGTCCTAGTCATCATTGTCTCTTCAAGTCAGAGTTCCAAAAACAGCTTCAGGAACAAATATGATAAAGAAAAATAGGAAACTCTAGTTAATTACCAATCAGATCCATAGATTATCTCATTGGAACCCCAGTCTGTCCCCTAGGTGGGCAATCTCTTTTTGTAGGTTAGATTATTGAAATTTAATGAGGTTATGATTAGCCTGGACTTCTGACTTCAAATCAACTCTTGTGGTTATTCCTGCTCCCTTTCTCTGCCTCTCAAGAGAATTCAGGGGACAAATCCAACCCCACGTTGTTGTTGTGTGTGTGTTTTTAACTTATGAAAATTCATTATATTAAAGGAAAATGTACAGTTTATTAGAAGATAAAAGTACTCCAAACCAGTTACCCAAATAAAATTTTCCTTTGCCTTAAAACATGGCCTTTCTCCCATGCTCTGGCATTTACAAAAGATGTGGTCCTGGTTTGCTCCAAAAAACATCCCTCCTGAGTCGGTGATTGACACGCTTTTCTGCCTCTCCTTAGATCATCAATAACCTCTTTCCTCTTGTGCATCTTCAGTTTTTCTCCAGTGGGTGTTTCTCTACTCTACAAACCTGTTCAAATAGTTTCCACCCCAAACTCACTCCTGTCTTGTGCTAGATTGGTTTTAACCTCCTTCCCACTCTCTCTCACATTCCTTTAACTTCTGAACTTCTTTATAAATGAAACATACACCATGTTCCTCCCTTTGTTTTCTCCTTAATGCCTTACAGACTAGCTTCTTCTCTATCCTCTTTTGAGATGCTCGTGGAAGGCATCATTTAACTAGTGACCTCACTTCTGACTGAAGAGCTGATCACCACAGCCTTTTTGCAACCCCCATCAAATGATGTTTCTGGAACACAGTAACTGTTTAGTTCTTCTTCTGTTTCCCTTTTTCTATCCTCTTTTATAAATACACATTTCAAAGTGTCTATTTCCCAGCAACTTTATTGCTTATAAATACCCTTAGAAGAGCATCCTGTCATTCCAAAGGCTTGACTTTTACTTCTATATACATAATCCCCTAATCTGAGTCTTTTATCTTAAAAATTCTACTGAAATTTAGATCTTTGCATATGGAATTCCTATGAAAAAGAAAAACCTAAAGAATTTACCAGCCACTTTTAATTCACTACACCCCAAACCAAGATCATTTTCCATGACCCCACCTTGGTAACACCATCTCAAACTCCTCTCCTGGGCTTGAATCCTTGAGGCATTGCTGACCCCTCCTCTCTTGCTCCTTATACCCAGTAGCCTGTTAACGTCCCTATTCTGCCTCTTAAATGTACACACATCCCTTCCTTTTGTTTTCCACTGTGCTAGTTCAGATGCTCATCATTTCTCACTAAGCTATTGTCACAGCTTCCTGATTGCTGACAGTGATAAAAATAGCTATTTTTTATGAGAGCCTACTGTGTTGAGGCACTGTGCTGAGCAGCCTGTGAATATCCACAACACTGTGAATTACCCACTGCTGTGATCCCCACTTTACAGTGGGGAGCCAGCAGTTCAGAGGCAAAGTACTTTTCCAAGGTCACATCATGTACATGAGGAAGAGCCATGACTCAAATTCATTTGAGTGTCAATGCCTGAGCTTATATTCCCAGTGCATATTGCTTCCCAACATAAATTTCAGCCTGATAGTCAAAACTCTACAAAAGGTGGTCTTTTCCCAATTTTCCAACTTCCCAGTTTCCAGTTTATCCATTCCTTCCACTCTAGGCTACTGCTTTTGCAAAAGATGGTCCCTTACTCTATACTGCTTTCCTTCCCATCACATCAACCTTTGAGACTTATCTAAAAACATACACCTTCCCAAGAAGACGCCACAGGTATCCCCACTTGGCATCAATCTCTCCCCCGTGTGCCCTACATGTAGTTTGTCTCAGCACCAGAGAATGATTTGCCTGCCCTAGTGTTAGTTGTGTGCACACATGTCTGTGTCTCTCACTCGTGTCTCAAAAACAGGGGACGTTGTTTAATTCTTCCCACCCCCCACCTCAGTGCCTAGTGCAGTGTCTGGCACGTGACAAGTCTTCAATAGGTTTTGGCAGAACTGAATAACAGGCGTGTGTGGTTGGGGTTTGGATGACTAATGGTGGTGCCAGGTGGGGAATGAGATGGTAACTGTGGTCAGTCTACTGCTTCTGAGGTACATGCAGATCCCAAAGGGTCTGTAGGCGTCATCATCTACACAATGCACCCTGTACCGCCAACTTATAACTGGAGCCCCATGTTCAACTTCCATAAAGCTTTCTATTCAATAAGGGGCATTAATTCCCTCTGAAACAATTCTTTCTGTTCTTAAGCTCCACCAGCAATAGTGGCAGGAATAATAACAATGATGAAAGCTAACATCTACCAAACTTTGCGTTTATAATTTCCGTTTGATCTTCAGAACCATTGGATGAGGTGGGTACTGCTATTTTCCCTCTTTTTCTGGATGAGAATATTGAGGTTCAGAGGACTGAGCCACTTCCCAGGATCACTCAGCTAGTACGTGGTGAAGCCAGATGCAATCTGACGCCCGCCCACACTCTTAACCACCCAACCGCACCATCTCTCTAGAGGCCTGACATTAATAAATGTTAGTTTCTCTTCCTCCCCCTCGCCGCCCCCCGCCCCTCAACCAGCAGAGTTGAGAAACAGCAGCCTTAGCTCGGCACAGCTGATGGTTCCTGGCACTCTGCTTGTCCTCACGTGCCTGGGCAGGGCGCTTTTACAGCCGGCTGCTCGTGTGAAGTCGCCCACTCACATCCTGGTCATCGTTAATCCCCTCATTAAGCTCCTCGCGAGGAGGAAACAGTGGGAACGGCCATGGCTCTGTGCAGGTTGGGCTCCCTCGGAGATGGGACGTGAAGTCTTGGCACACCATTGGCCTTGAGTCACTGGGAGCCCAAGCTGTGTACCAGGGAGGATGGCAGGAAACCACAGGCCCTGGTTGCGCTCTTGTGGCCACAGTCTTTCGAGAGGCTGCATGACTGTGGTGGTTCAGCTGCTCCCCGATGGCCGCCCCCGACCCCCGGCAGCGCTGGGCCGTGTTTATCTTGGCCTGTTGGCGCATAGAACCCTTCCTGGCTCCGTCGGTGCTACTGAGGGAGATGCATCCGCTTCCTGAGGCTCTGCTCCCTGCTCTGGTAGCCACAGCCATTTTGTGCAGCTCCTTCCTGCTGTTGGGAGACATGTTTATGGGCAGTTGGGACATAGGGACTCTTCACCTCGGCAACAGTTTCTCACCAAGCCAACAAATGGTCTTTGAAGTGGTCTTCTTTCCTGAGTGAACAGAACATTTATCCTCCAGCAACAAATGCCCTTTGTTTGGCTCCGAGGTTCACCCTATCTTGATATGAGATGGTGCCTCCAACCTCAGCCCCACCCACGAGTCTTCCACTCTCATGCTGACACACCTCGTCTCTTAATTCATTCCTGTTGGACTCAGTGCATGAAAAATTCAGTATCTGAAACATTCTATATCTGTCTTTTTCATTAAAAAAAAAAGTTTCCTCAACTTATTTAGCTGTTCGTATGTACACTGTACTTTGTGATGCCCACAAGAGGGTGAAACCCAGTTCTAGTCATCAAGAACCTAGGGGAGACTTGAATAACTATGAAAAGTTGGGTAGTGTTGCACCATGATCAGAGCAAGAGTGGAGTTGGGTGTGAAAGGAAGCCCACAAGTAAGTCTCGTCTCTATGGTGAAATGACCAGACAAGTTTCGTTATCCTCAACCATAGAGCAGTTGAACATGCACGTCTCTCTCAGGGCTGCTTGCGAGGATTAAATGAGACAGTGTCATATCAAGCAGTGGCAGAGTCTCTTACACTTAATTAACACCCCGTAACTGGAAGCAATTATTGTTTCTCACATTTAGGATGTGGAAACATGCACAGGGCATTACCCTAATTTATAAAGCCTCTTTTTCCAAAATGAAACTGCACAAAATCAAGGTAGAAAACAGCTTCAGGAGTCCACCCAAAGCAAGAAAACTATAACAGTTTTTGCTGAGATAGCTATACAAAACTTAAATCATCGAGTTCTTTGTAGAAGCTCATCTGAACTTATCCCTTTGGGATCAAAGACAGATGGCAGAAAGTTTCCACTTAATCCAGCTTCCAAACCTTCCTTCTGCTGCCGATCATGGAACCAGTCAGCCTCTCCACATTGAGAACACCCCAAGAGAAGGCCCTGGGATGCTCTCCCATCACAGCCTGACCTGCAATTACTTCATAGTTGGACATGGCTACCCCAAAGAGGTTCCAACCATGAATGCATCTTCAAAGCATTTAGGCCTTGTAGACCATGAAATTGTTTTTTTTTTTTTTTAACATCTTTATTGGAGTTGTAATTGCTTTACAATGATGTGTTAATTTCTGCTTTATAACAAAGTGAATCAGCTATACATACACATACATCCCCATATCTCCTCCCTCTTACATCTCACAACTCTGTTTACAATAGCCAGGACATGGAAGCAACCTAAGTGTCCATTGACAGATGAATGGATAAAGAAGATGTGGCACATATATACAATGGAATATTACTCAGCCATAAAAAGAAATGAAATTGAGTTATTTGTAGTGAGGTGGATGGACCTAGAGTCTGTCCTACAGAGTGAAGTAAATCAGAAAAAGAAAAACAAATACCGCATGAGATTGTATTTTAACATGTCACCCAGAATTCTGATTCTACTTCTATCCCTACCTGGAAACTCACTTTTTCCTCTCAGGTTGCATCCTACAGACTTAGAAAATACTGAATGATAGCTACCCTGGCTCATATGCTCTGAGGAAAGGCTTGCACTCTGGCCAGGCCAGTTTGAACGCAGAGCCACAAGTACTGACTTCTGAACCTCCCCTAATGTGTCTGTTTGGCACCTTATATATTTTTGCCCAAGGCTAAGATCTGTTCTCATTTTCTCTAGATCTTTTTATGCATCCCTAAAAACTGCAAGTTGATGTAGTCTAAACACTTGAATTTGTAGCAGCTGCAAGCTTACCTATTTGAAGTCTGTGGGTGAGACTTCGTCCTTGGAGGACATATCAAAAAGCAAGGCACTGAAGTCATGAGAAGTACCTAAGGTTTTTTTTTTTTTCTTTTAAGTGAAAAGACTGAAGTCAGCATATATCTTCATTCTTTAAGGTTCTGACCTGGTCCAGATGTTTTCTAGTTTGTCCAACATTTTCAGGCTTCTTTTCTGTGGCCATAGGTGTACAGAGTATAGATTTGACTTTCCTTTGAATTTCCTGCCATTAATAAGGTTCAGGGTCAATATAAAATATGCATTGAATATCTAGGTACATTTTTCAGAAAGCACTAACATTATTCTTTATGAAACACAATGTTTGGTTTCATAAAGCTAACCTTGGAAAAGGTTAGCTTGTTTAGAATATGCACCTTTAAGGAAGCTGAATATTTCTTCCTTGATTTCTTCCCTCCCCCCCTCCCTCCTTCCATCCATCCATCTATCCATTTCTCCATTCAACACATGTGTACACATTTATGTTAAGCATCTTGGCTCACATTTATGTGAGCCAAGCAGTGAGCTAAGTATTAGAGATTTAAAACAGAATAACACACAACCTGAGTTTTAATCTAGTAGGGACGAAAAAGATGTAAAGTTAAACTGGGAAAATGATGTAAACAAAGCATGAGTTCATTGGAAGAGTTGTACTGACAGATGGGGAAGAGCTTGCTTATAGAATCAGACAGACCTGGACTTGAAGTTAGCCCTACCACTAACTAGCTCTGTGTCCTTGGGCAGGTTATTCAACTCTAGTAAGACTTGCTTTCCTAGTCTTAAAATGGGGATCACAATAGTATCTACTTCATGGAATTGTAGTGAGGATTTCTGAATGAAATGAGATAATCACGCAAAGCATTGAGCACAGTTCTCAGCACTTAGGAGGTACTCAACTTTTCTATCATTAGAATTAGAGATAATGTCTGAGAAAACCTTACTGGAGAGTTAACATTGGCCTTGACCTTGAATAATGAGTAGAGATTTGCCAGGTAGAAAAGGGGGAAAGATATTGCAAGCAGAAGGAATAGCATGAATGGCCTGGAGTCATGAATGTGTGTGACATGGTAGGCGACAGTCAGTGTGGTCAGACAGAGAGTATACGTGGGTGAGAGTCAGACTGGATGAATAGGGCAGAAGAGTTGGAGAAGAACCTTGTATTCCATGGTAAACTTCATGCTTTATACAGTAAACAATGGAATGTAGCAGGGTAGTACTCACTCCAGAAATAAGGGGATGGAATCCTGGAGCGGGGGGAGAAGAATAAGAAACAGTTTCTTAGCTGTCAATTAGCCTCCTAAGCTCCTAAGCTTTAAGTTTTGTTGTCCACCCTCAAAACCTCAACGACTATCAGATATTTTCCAAAGTAGACCGAGGTATTTGGCAAAAGATTCAGCAGGCCTCCTGCCTTTCCTCTTCCTCTGCCACTGCAGACACACCTTCATGGTCTTCTCTGATGCAAGTAATGAAGGGCTGAGAATTGGGGATTCTGGAGTCTCTGGGTAAGACTAGTGGGATAATGGTTGAACAAGATGGTCTCCAGGGTTCTTCCAGTTCTGAGTCACAATTCCAAGCCACAAAGATTCACCAACCACCTAAATTAAGTAATAGGTTCAAGGTCACACAGTGAGCAAATAGCAGAGCCATCATTTGAACCCAAGTCATCTAGTCCTAGACTCTGCTCTTATTTCTTTCAAACCTTATTCTGTCTCTGTGCTATTATGCCCAACAATTCTGTTCAGGACAAGGATAATGTTCCCTGCTTGTTGTCATTTGTATTTTAAGGACTGCAGTTGTTCTCAAATTCAGACTTTTAGAATTCAGTTTGAGAGCAAGTGGGTTTTGTGGTCTGTTTAGTTAAAATTCTAGAACACAGAGTCTTCAGCTTTTCTTCCTTAAGGACTAAGGCTTGCTCTGAAAAGCATCATGGGGCTGAACCCCATTCAAAATATGGGTGTGTTTACAGTATATCTTCCCCTGTAGTGTGGGTGGGCCTCCAGGCAGGAGGCCCCTGGGGAGGAAATTCATTAGTCTCATTGATCCTCTTGCCACACTCAGGGTGGCCAGATTCCATTATTTTGCAGCACAGGTGAGGATGAGAGGGGGGTGGGGGGGGAGTGTGAGAGAGAGTGTGTGTGTGTGTGTCTGCCTGTAATAAAGTCCATCAGCTTCAAGCAAGGCTTCTTTTCCTCTTGGAAGTTCAAAGAGCAGAGGTGACATATCCTGTTTTAAATTGAGGATGGTATTTTCAAATACGTTAAAACAGCGCTTATTATCAAAGGGTAAAAAGGAATATGCTTAAAGGTAATAATACCTTATTGGCTTAGAGGCACCTCACTGGCTTTAAAATGCTTTCTTGGCATGGAGTGTAAATGTTATTGGCTTTGAACTCACCCCTGAATTATGCAAAGCTTTTGTCCCTCTCTTGACTGCCAAATGTTTCTGAATCCCCCTCAGCAGTGTCTCGCTGAGAAGCCACACTGCCGGAGACCATCGGGCGGCTGTAAAATCTGACAGCCTGAGTGAGGGAATCCAAATCTGTTTCTTATTGAGTAACCAAGATGCTTGGGTAACTCCACAGCCAGCCGTAGATCGCTTTAATGGACAGCAAGGGACATGTCATCTCGGTAGCATCTGCATGGAGTATCTTCCTGGACCAGTCCAGGCTGAGGAAGGTCCAGGTGTGGCTGTGCATTTTTTGTAACACCCCTCAGATGTGAGCAAAGCCCACCACCCCACAAATCCTGGGCTTTTCTAGGACCTCTTCTATCATGAACTTGGTATCTCAATCTTTGGAATTCGAGAATTGACTTAAAAGGTAACTTTCTGGTACCGAGCACTCTGCTCTCCTTCTAATGCTGAATTCACTTCATTATCCAAGCTCTTTAGTCTCTAACTTACAGTAAATAATTGTCCACAGCTGTTGCGAGTTGGTTTATCCTCCAATAAAGGTCAGGATGGCTGACTAGACATCAGAGGAAAAACTTCTAAAATTTGGTGTTTAGACTAACTTACATCTATGTTTATCTCTTTTGTGTTTGTTGTAACTAAATAGGCAAGTGTGGGTTGTGGTTAAAACATGACCAGGCAACCTGGATGTCATGGTTTTCTTTCTCGTTCTAGTTAATTCTGATGCATGTGAAACTCTCTCCATCGTCCTATGCCTCCGTTTCCCCAGCTGTCACGCGTAGATCAGTAGTCACCGGTTTCTTTCGCAGACTTCCTCAGGGAGGTTAACGGGGATCCACTTGTCCATAAGCTGTGAAAGCAAATACTGGAGACCAGTTTTCTTTACAAGACGGAGGGAGGGCCAATCCATCTCCATTGCTTGACAGGCTTCACCTAAAGCCGAATCAGTCACAAACTCAGGACTGCTGGAGCTCACAATGAAGACAGAACTGCTCCACGTGAAAGTTTACCTTTAACATCAGGAGGCCGAAGAAGCAAAAAGAAACCCTGTCCCAGCAGGAGGTGGGATCCTTCGGTGCATTCCATTTCCCGGGGAACTGGGAAATGAGGGAAGGCTTCTGCCACGTAAGTTTCCAGATGGGATTTCTGGTCTTGGCTTGTGGTGGGGCCCACACAGGCTCTCCAGCTGTGTCCTGGGATCTCTAGCGGGAGGCCTAGCAGCAAGATGAAGCAGGAGATATCCTCCCAGGGATAAAAATTTATTAGGTTAAAACCTAATGCAAACACAAGTTTCTCTGGAAACACCAACACAAGGAGCAAAAGGATAAGCAAAGATGATTCCAAAGAAAATGTGGCCCATTGCAATGAATGGTTAGGGAGGAGGGGAAGCAAAGTGTGGCAAACTGTAGGCTGGGAACAAAGAACAAGAATCTGAAAGTTTCTACAAAGGAAGCTCCTGACCCCCCCACAGTTGGAGACATTATCATCTCATGCCTAGAATATTTCTAAGGCTGCTGAATAGGCCTCTCTGACCTCAGTCTCTGATCTGTTGAATAGTTCACTCTCATCATCAGGCTAATTTGGATATCGAGTAGGAGGAGCATGGTATAAAGTAGAACCTCGTGGAGTCAGACAGACCTGGAACTATAAGAGTTACCTAAGGGGACTTCCCTGGCGGTCCAGTGGTTGAGACTTCGCCTTCCAATGGAGGGGGTGCGGTTTCGATCCCTGGTCGGGTAGTTAAGATCCCACGTGCCTCTCGGCCAAAAAAACAAAACGTAAAACAGAAGCGATATTGTAACAAATTTAATAAAGACTTTAAAAAATGGTCCATGTCAAAACAAAACCTAAAAAAACAGTTATTGAACCTCAATTTTCTTACCTATAAAATGGGGATAATAATAATACTATCCCCTTGTAGGACTCTTATGAAGGTTGAATGAGATATTGCCTGAAAGGTACTTAGTATACTACCGGGCACATCAGAATTCTTCAATAAATTGTAATTGTTACCCCTCCCAGCACCATCACTTCCCAGCTTACAACCCTTTCATCACTCCCCATGGCATAAAGGCTGAGCTCCTTTTGTACAAACTATGGCTCCAGCTGGCTTTCTGGACCAATGCTGTGCAGTAATGGAAATGTTCTCTCTGTGTGCTGTCCAATATGGTAGCCACTGGCTACACATGTGGCCACTGAGCACTTGAAAAGAGTATGACTGAGAAACAGAATGTTAAATTTTATTTAATTTTAACTTATTTAGTTTTAAATAGTCATGGGCAGCTACTATATTAGACAGGGCAAGTCTTAGACTTTTGCATTTCCCTTGGAAAGCATCCATTCTAGCCAAATGGATTTTTTCACCTCTTGCTTTTTTCTTCTAAGCCTTCAAGTCTACAGGGTGCTGCATACAGCTGTGTGGTTTGTGCACCGCAGAAAGATGCCTAGCTGAGGGGAAAGTAGGTCCTGAAGCTGAGCCAGTGCTTGGCTTATCAACATGCTTGTCCTGATGTGGGGCTATGTCTGCAGGGAGGATGGGCCATTTTTTCTAATTCACCTACCCAGAAGGGGGGCCTTACTCAAAGGTGCCTTTATGCCAGCAGTGTCCCTGTGTACCTGCCCTCCTGCTTATTACCTCTCTGGCCAAAACTATCTTGTCTTATGAGACTAGCCCAAACTCCTGCTCACTCACTAAGCTTCTTCCTCCTCTAACCTTCCAGAAGTTTCTTCATCTGTGAGACAAGATGGAGGCCAGTGGCTAAGAGTTCAGTTTCTGAAGTCATGTGCCTAGTTGGAATCCCTACTTTGTCACCTATATGTGACTTTGGCCATGTTATTTTCTCTCTCTAAATATGTATTCAAACTATACAATGGGACAACAACAATAGCACTTCTCTCGTAGGATGGTTTTGAGAAGTAAATGACAAAGTGGTTAGGTTTGTAACATGGTGCCTAGCTCAAAGTGAGTGTGGATCCCATGTATATACTCATTCTTTCAATAAATATTTATTGAGCATCTACCACATGCCAGACACCTTGTCAAGCTCTGGAAATCCAATGGTTAGTAAACACAGATAAAACCCTTGGCCACCTAGAGGTATGTGGGGATACAGGTGATATTTCAAATGATGACACAAACAACTGTGGTACTTCAGTGAGGACAAGTCCAAAGGAAAGATTCCTGGTGCTGTGAGAGCCTGTGGTAGGTTTTCTCCTACTCAAGGAGGTCAAAAAAGAGTTTTCTGAGGAAGGATTCTTGAGCTGAAATTGGAAGGAGGGTGAGTAGGTGTTGGCTAGTTGAAGAGGAGAGGGAAGGGTGTTCCGGGCATGGGGAATAGCATATGCAAAGACCTTTGTGGGGTGGGACTGAAGAGCCCCCAGATGGAAAGAAACAGAAAGGTCAAGATGGGACATGGTATGAGTCCAGGCTGCAGAGGTCAAAGGGGCAGCCTGGGCAGGGTCTTATAGGCATTGGAGGAAGATCAGAAGAATGTCATCGTCTGTTTTTCTTCTCCACGAGACCTCTCTGGCTTCAATGTGGAGAATTGATCAGACGTTACACAGGGTAGAAGTAGGTAGATCTGGAAGCTACCGCAGCCCTCCAGGCCAAAGGTGGTGGTGGGGAAAGAGACCCTAAAAATGTTTGGATTTGAGAGCTATTATTATGTTCCTCTCATCCAAGAATTAATGACATACTATTTTTTTGATGGTTAACACAGTTTCATGTTTCTGTTTTTTCAAGTCTCCTATCACTGTCTGAAATGCTCTGCTCTGTCATTCCAATTAGAGGATAAGATCTTTGTAGGCAAGAGTTATTTTATATTGATATTTTATTTGTATAACTTGCCTGGCACCCTGCTTACAGTAACTGTAAAAGGAACATTTGCTAAGGTGTTTTCTGAATTTCATGTACTAGTGAGAAGGGCAATAGCATGAATGGCTGAAAATTTGGGAGGGTTGTGGAGTATGAGATGACAGAAATCTCTTTTTATCTGTGTTACCAGAGGAACCATGCAAAACCACTAAGGAAGACAAAGTACACAGTTACCCCAACTGGAGGAGGACTTCTTTTCCAGATGGGCAAGCCTTACCCGAGGGAAGTAAGTAAAACCAGCATGACAGTACTTACCCCCCAATGTACTTGCAATGAAAGACAAGACCTAAAAGTGATCTTCACATGTGCTCTACATACAGAGGTTGGTGTTATTACTTACTGAAACAACACAAAACAGCTCATTCTTTCTTATTCTCTTCGCAACTTCAAACTTTTAAATACTTTAGTCTTTTGTTTTCAGGGGAAAGCAGTAGAAATCCCAACTCAGGGTGACTTAAGTTAGAAAGAAATTACTCTTTCAAATAATAGGTGGTCCAGAATCTGCGTGTTCTCCAGGAAGGTCCATGAGCTCAACTGTGTGGTCAAGGATGAGATGCTTGCCCATTCTGTCCTGTAGAGCATCAGCCTCAAACCAAAGCTGATTCCCTTCAAAGTCATAAGGTAATTAGGGTAGCCCAGACAAGGTCTTGTTGGCATGGAAAGGAAAACTCTAGGACAGCAGATACAATAACACGCATCCTTTCCCATCTCTATTGGAAGAAATGGAAAGTTTATCCCCATGCCACAAACTTAAACTCATCCCCTTCAGTCTGATTGGGTCAAAAAAGGCCATGCGCCTGTTCCCAGACTAATCACAATCTCCAAGAAAAGTCCCATTCTCTGACTGACTTAGAATAAGATTGATTTACCCCTGGAGCTGAGGTTAGAGAGGTTTCATGAGCAAAACTGGACATGCATTCACAAGGGAAAAAGGGAAAAAGGTGTTGGAAAGGCGACAGCTTCCTAGGATGAGCTGCTCTCTAGCAAAACGAGATGATTTTATAACTCACTCCAGTTCCACTTCATTCATCCATCCATTCGTCCACTCACTCATGAATATTTATTGGGTGCTTACTCTGCACTGGCTCTAGGCAAGCTTATTGAGGCATCTCAAGAATTTTTCAACTACCTCTGCATATATTTTTTCATTCACTTGCCACATATGGAGGCAAGTAGCCATATAAGAGACCAACCTATTCACGTGGCACATTTTTAAAAACCCATGCTTCTAACACTCCGTTTTTACATTCAGATCTTCATAAATCTGGATTCCAACAGGACCAGGTCACGATATCATTTTGGGCCATTGTCAAGGAGGATTTATGATGGTTGTGTGCATGACCCAACCATATGCTGTGTCTGTGGAAACACTTGGGTTAACCTGCTTTAATGTGTGTATTGAAGACAAAGAAAGTTACACCATACCCCAGGAAAAACACAACATGAAAAATTCCCCAATTTATCAGTGAACTGCCTATAGAAATAATGACCTTCTTGGTAAAATCAAGACATGATGAAAAATAATTAATAGATACTTCTTGAAAAAGACATAACAATCAGAGGATCTGGAAGCCAGCTGTCGTAACATTTCTTGAGAAGAAGGTGCATTTTATTGGCTCCGTGAAACCTGTGCCTTTAGCCCCTTAGCAAAAGGCCAGGAAATGCAGACCCGATCCACAGATAATGCTGGGTTTTTTGTTCTTATATCCTTTCAGCACAGAACCCAAGTCTTGGGAAACAAGGTATGATTTTTGGAACTGAACTGATCTGATCTTTTCCTGTGCCTGATCTGAGAAATCTTGAGTGTCTTTCATGGTGATCTGAGAGAATGGGATCCCTTATCTTCACACACATAAATCACTCAACTTCTTGGATGAAGCTGGGAAAGAAGCCTACATGATATATACAAAGGTACAAAGATTAAACAAAATACTGCATATAGAGAATACCAGTAAGGGAAGGTGATGGGGAGAGGGGTTGACTACAAAATGGCAGCATGAGGTTATTTTTTAGAACGATGAATCTGTTCTATATCTTGACATGGGTGGTGGATACATAACTGTGTGCACTTGTCAAAAGTCATAGCTCTATACGTCAAAAAGAGTTACCTTTAATATATATTAATAAAAAGTAAATAAAATGCCCCCACACAATTTTTAATTAATAAATCCCCAAGTGCCAAGCTAGATTTTCATAATAATAATTTAAAAATACAGCCCCCAGCTTCAAGGAGGTAATCGTTTTGGGGGACAGACATGTAAAATGTTAGCTTCCTCACCATCTCCATAAAAGGTCTCTTCACATACACTCAGCTCTCTGATTCTCAGATTTGTCACTCTCCTGGCCCCTCTGCACAGGCTATTCCCATTGTCTGGAATATTCTTCTCTCTTTTTCCCTGCAGTTGGTTAGTTCCTCTTGATCTCTTGGATCTCAGCTTAGTCACCTCCTCCAGGAAGCATTTCTGGAAGGCCTCTTCCCCAGGCTCAGGTGTGTGTTCCTTTTGGGTCCTCCTCAGCACCTCCCTGTGACTCTGCTTACGTGCCTGGTGCTTCCATGGATTGTGGGTTGATGAGGGTGGGAACTCTGAGTCTTGTTTGCTTGTGTAGCCTAGCACCCAGGACAGTGCCTGGATGGTAAGTGCATGATAAAGTTGACAGTGTGTAATGAACAGTAGAGAAATAATTTTTAGTGGATGGCAGGTTAATGACAGGATGATAGAGAGATTCTAAGTGAAGAATAAATAAGGCCCACCCTGACATCTCTACTTAGTTGTGGTTCTTGACCTTGGCAAGTAACAGGAGCCAACTTGAGCAAACTTACACAAAATAGAGACTTTATGGACAGGATATCAGAAGAACTCTGAAACTCAAAAATCATTGGGTTACACGAAAAAATAGAACCAACGACTGAATAGCTTTTGGAGACCGAGGCAGTGTTTTTTCTCCACCTCTAATCTCCATTTTATTTTCCTATGGCTCAATTTCATTCCTCCCTCTGATCCAACTTCATTCTCCTCTGTCCCTGGTGCACATGTTGGAAAAAGCCCACCCAAGAACTCGATGTCCCTTTTCCTTGAAAGTAACTAGTCCAGACTAATTGCTATCTGTAAATCCCAATGTCAAAATCCTGGAAGGAAGAATCTGGTTGTTTCACTTGGGGCCAGATCTCTACCTACACATCAGAAAATGCTGTCAGGGTGTGGATTCCCATGGCACACACATGGCTGCCAAATTGACTCTGTTCTTAGAGAAGGAGTGTTATTTTGGGGTTGAGCAGACATGCCAATTGGCCACCACTGTTATGACAGACAGACTTATTAGGTGACCCCATGATCTTCATCTCCTGGTGTTTGTGACCTTGAGTGTGGGCAAGGCCTGTGACATGCTTTTATCCAGTAGAATATGACAAAGGTGATATATGTGATTACAGGTATATGATTTTGTAACATAAGATTGTAGCATCCATCTTGCTGCAGTCTTCCCCTCCCTTAATTTGAGGTGGCAGGTGATCATGTTGGGAGACCCTACATGCTAGGAACCGAGGATGGCTTCTGGTCAACAGCCATCAAGAAACATTAAGTCCTCAACACTATGGCCACAAGAAACTAAATTCTGTCAACAACCTGAATGAGCTGGGGAAACCATCCTTCCCTAATCAAGTCTCAGATGAGATCCAGCCCAGCCAATACTTTGACTGCAGCCTCGTGAGATCTTACTTGGAGGACCCATCTAAACCATGCCTGGAAATTCTGACCCACAGAAACTGTAAGATAATTAAATGTAAGCTGTGTGGAGCTGCTAAGTTTGTGGTGATACTGTTACACAGCAGTCAAAAACTAATAAAACCACACAATATTTTTCAATTAAAAGTACATAAAAAGGCTCACAATTTCTCAGTAAAAACCTATAAAGTAACCTTCAAACTAAGGCCACACTGTTCTGGGTGGTCAAAGAATGGCACAAGAGCCACATCTGATGGTCAGTTGCAGAGGTGATCTGAGCCTTCAGCAGGAAGTCACACAGTAGAGGAGGTTTAATGTTGATCCCCCAGCCCCTGCCAGGATGCAGATGTTTTCTCTTGGGAAATTTGTTCTCAGGACATGGAGTGGTGAGCTCACATGGGGGCTTTGAGGTATCATATTTAAGAAGCCAGCCTCAGGAGTTCACAGTGGTAGGGAGCCCAGAGGTAGCAGGTCGGTGGCCCAGGGAGAAGTGTGAGGTGGAGTAGCAGGAAGGGTGAGGCAGCCAGAAGCTTCTGTTCTGGAGTGGTGTCTGCAGTGTAGCTTTACTCTGCCTGAACTAATGGTGGGCTCAAAGATGCTGATTTCTGACGCTGCTAAGTTGGGAGTGCAGGGAGGGTTTCGGTGTTGCACACACCTGCTTCAGGGCACAGGTTTTCATCTCTCAGCTCCAACTTTAGTTACCATAGGAAAGAGAGCTAGTTTCTTCTCTTCCCACAGAGTAGGGAGTGACCGTAATGCTGGAAATATCCACAGGATTGTCCCAGACTTTACTGACAAAAATTGCCTATGATGCTTGTTAAAACTCCAGATTTCCAGAACTCTCCCTTGGAATTCCTGCTTCAGCTGGTCTAGGCTGGGCTCAGGAATCAGGTCTTTCATCAAGCCCTCATGTGACTTGTGTCATCAGGGCAGTTTGGGAAGCTTCTGTACATGACTGTTTGTGGAATTTGTCCAGCATGATGTCAATGGTTCTTACCCTATGTTGGAGAGGTGGCCACATTCCAAGATTAGAGTATGATGCCCATTTGAGACCACCCCCCTCCCCCAATCCTGAGTACTGCATAGAAAGCTCAGAGAAGCCCTACAGCAAAGGATCCGTAGATACACTTCCCAAAGGGACTGGGTCAGGGGCCTGCCCTAACTATCCCCACTGCCCACCCACACACCCAAGGAAGGTACCCTCCAGGAGGGCGTCTTCTGCTAAGACTCTTAGGGAAATAAAACACATGCACCAAAACCGATGTTCACAGACAGAATGCACCTGAACCTTCATGGTCTGGGGGAAGTCAGCCAAAACCCCTCACCCTTCCTGCCCTGTTTGTCCTTGTTTCCTCTGGACCAGGCAACCCAGTCAGGCTAGCTCCTGTCTCGGCTTTCGTCTCTTTTTCTTCCTCATCAACCCGCTACCCTCCCCACTAAGACGCCATCCTTAATAAGCCCATCTGCTCACATGCTCCAATTCTGAATGACACCTCTGTTGGAAAGGGCCGGCAGAAGCAGCCTCACTTCCCCTTGGTGTACACCAGGAGAACTGTGAACAGGGGAGGGAGCCCAATGTGATCTTGTAAGGCAGCGGAGGATGAAGTCTGACTTTCAAGAAAAGCTCTTTTGGCTTCTGAGCTCTCTTCTGTCTGGCTTTGCCCCTCCTTCTCTGGCCAGTCCTTCTGGCTGCTGGCTGTGGCCTCCCTGAGACCAGGCCAGGCAGCCCTGAAATATTTGCTATAAGGGCATGTCCAAGGACAGGCAGGAATTGACAGCCTCTATTCAACAAATGGACCCAGCACAGCTCCTGGCAAATAGAGGTGCTCCAGACCCCATAAAACCACATGGCTATTTGGTCTCCAAGAGGCATGGCTTGCATAAACACAATTAATGAGTCAAAAGTAATAAAAAGCAGAGTTCCTTTACTCCTGTATTTTGAAAATAAGAAAGAAGATGCAAATCCTTGCAATACTTACTACAATCCCATTTCTTGTCTTCTACCTTCCCCAGACCCTGCAGCTACACTAGAACCACCCCAGCCCCCAACAAACACAGAAACACACACTCACAACACATACACATGCATGTGGACACAGCATACACATCCGACATGTACACGTGAACATACCCCTGCCGTCCTCTGAGGAAGGCACCTTTCTTCCCTCCTCTCCCCCTACACTGGGTGCTTTATTGTGGAGACTGACTCAGCCTCTCCCACCCTCTAAGTCAGATTCTGTTCTCTCACAGAGGATGCCTGAGGGAGAGAAACGGAGGACCCACCGTAGGATTCTCTCCACCGGGCTGGGACAGAAGATGGACCTATGAATACTTTTCAGCCCATTTATCCCATTACGTGCACCATTATTACAGGCAGGTGAGAAATCAGATATAGCCAGCTGCTTAAAGACAGAACATTCTGATACCTGGAGGTGAGAAAACTAAACTTTGCTTCCACTAGACTGTGAGCTCCCTGGTAGGTGGCCCTGTGCCCTATGGTCTGCATTTCTCTCTAGCGCCTAAATCATGTGTCACACTTGGCACTAAATCTCCCGGAAGGAATCATGTATTGGGTGGTTATTATATACAGGCAGGTAATTTACACGTATTATTTAATCTTTGCTCCAATCCACATCATTGAAGAGTATGAGTTCTAATATAATAATACTAGCACTTAAGTACCTATCTAGTCCTTACCAAGCATTGTTCAGAGTTTGTTTGTTTGTTTGTTTGTTTGTTTGTTTGTGTGTGGTATGCGGGCCTCTCACTGCTGTGGCCTCTCCCGTTGCGGAGCACAGGCTCCGGACACGCGGGCTCAGTAGCCATGGTTCATGGGCCCAGCCGCTCTGCGGCATGTGGGATCTTCCCGGACCAGGGCACAAACCTGTGTCCCCTGCATCGGCACGCAGACTCTCAACCACTGTGCCACCAGGGAAGCCGTGTTCAGAGTTTTTAACAAACATTAACTCATTTAACCTTCACAAGAATGCCAGGAGGCAGATGCCATTATTATTACCTGTTCACACGGAGGGGATGTAAGGCACAGTGAGGCACTGTACCTTGGCAAGGTGATGGTAAGTAATGGAGCCCTGATGGGCGCCCTGTCCCGTCCTTAGCTGAAGTTTGCCTGCCTCTCACAGTGTTGTGGGTCAGAGCACAGTTACTGGATCTGGACAGCTTGATCTGGAGGTTAACCCTGCACTTTCTAGCTATATGAGCTGAAGTCACTTACTTAACCCATTCAAGCCTGTTTCTTCAACTGGACAAAGAAGATAATAGAGGTTTTAAACTCAGAAACTTTCTGTGAGGACTGAGTTAATATATCTTTCTAGAACCCTGCTTGGCATGTATTAAACCTTTCATGAAAAAAAGCCATTATTGTTAATAATAGCACCAAGTTGTAGTTGAGAAAACAGAGGACCAGAGAAATTAAATCACTTGCTCAAGGTCACACAGCTAGTCAGTGGTAGGTATAAGGTGGAAACCTAGGTTGACCTGCCTTTTAGCCTTGTATTCTTTTATCTAGCAAACTTGCCACTACATTTTCATTGAGATCCAGGATATGAAAGTACAGCAAATTGTTTTGATAGGTCATCTCTTCTACGCGAGTACCACTCTTGCGCACAGCCAGCTGCCAGTGACACTGGACACTCTAGGATGCCTGTTCCCAATGCTGTGGATCATCAACAGAATTAAATCTAAATGTCAAATTACATCCTGTCTGTTTGGCCTTTCCTAAACACACATAAAACTAAAATCTTTGTAGACTGCTGTGCTATTTTCCAAAGCATTTTCCAGATGCGTTATTCTCCCCACCTTTGCTGCACAAGGTCCCTCAGGCATTCTCTGCAATATATGAATCTCCAAAGGGTTGCAACTCAAGTTTGGAAAACAGGCTCTGAGTGTCACGTACAGTTCCTGAAGGAGTGGCTACTGTGAGCAAAGGTGTGTTCTCCAAACTCCAGGTCACTACTGGAGAGAGGTAAGCTGAGCCCAAATTAAAGGAAGCCTTATTTGCATTTTGGGGAGTAAATTCATTTAACTCGTACATCCCTATCCCTGAAAGTGATACACGTTAAATGCTCAGTTGCTTCAAATTAAACTTTAAATTGTTTCAAGAAGATGTTTTATAACTAACAAATTCTTAGTGAGTTACATCCAAAGGAAGAGGTGCTAAAAATCAAACTGGCATATTTGTATATCTTTGCCTTTTTTGGTTGATGTCAAAAGAATAGCCATATCTTCCAACAAATTTATCAGACATGATTTTGGTAAAAGTTTTCTGGGAAGAACTGGGAATTATCTTCCCATTGAGTAAAAGTTTAGTACTGCTTTATTTGCATTTAACTAATTGATAAATAGTATCTGCTCATAAATTAAAATGAAAAATACTATTGTTAGTAAGTTAGAGTAGTTGATAAAATGTATTATGTATATGAATAGACTGGGGGCTGGAATAGATCTATATAACATTTTCACTCAGAAATAAGGACCATCATAAGCAAGAGAGCTCCAGCAAGCTTTAAAGCATGGTTTTTATTAGGATTGCCCATGTTTCTGGTGTAGGAGGAAAATATAACTATGCATACAAAGCACATGGCATTGACTTAAAATGTCACTTGCTTATAGAAAAGTCCAAATTAAAACCAAATGAAACAAAAATGGATTAACAGATAATTTTCTTAGCCAGAGATGGATTCTACCCTATATTTATTAGTTGACAAGTGTTTTAACAAAGTATCTTAAATTACCAGGACTATTAAGATGTCCTGTTACATCCCTGCAACATAACCTAATATTTTATGATTCAAAGATCCTAAGTACAAATTTTTTTCCTAAACACAACTGAAAAAAAGTAAAGACTTTTTAAAAGTTAAATAAAAATATAAGGGCATCAGTGGGATATTATATTTTAGAGCAACCCTTGGAAGATCTTTCTGTGATGTCAATAATCAGTTCCTGATGTATCTGCTTTTTTAAAAAACTCATCTTCCTGTATCTAAAATAAATTTAATAAGAAAAAATCGAAGTCCTTCTTAATCTTTTGTAATTCAGACATTTTGGATCCATTGCACTAGGAAATGCTACTTTTTAAAAACGTATTTGATAGTACAGTCTATTAAAACATTGCTTTTATTGTCTCAGGGAGAAAACTTTCTCCTTTATTCCAATGATCAGTCTGTTAAAGCTCAGTGATTGTTGGAGAAACGATAAGGATTTTCAAAAACTCTGCCCAGGAGGACCTTCAAGATGGCGGAGCAGTAAGATGTAGAGATCACCTTCCCTCCCACAGATACATCAAAAATACATCTACATATGGAACAACTGCTACAGAACACCTACTGAACATTGGCAGAAGACCTCAGACTTCCCAAAAGGCAAGAAACATGCCCACATACATGACCGTGTGGCAGACAGGGTCTTGGTGCTCCAGCCGGGTGTCAGGCCTGAGCCTTGGAGGTGGGAGAGCTGATTTCAGGACATTGGACCACCAGAGACCTCCCGGCCCCACATAATATCAGTTGGCGAGAGCTCTCCCAGAAATCTCCATCTCAACGCAAAGACACAGCTCCACTCAATGACCAGAAAACTCCAGTGCTGGACAACCATGCCAAACAACTAGCAAGACAGGAAGGAACACAACCCCACCCATTAGCAGAGAGGCTGCCTAAAATCATAATAAGTTCACAGACACACCTAAACACACCACTGGGCTCAGTCCTGCCCACCAGAAAGACAAGATCCAGCCTCATCCACCAGAACACAGGCACCAGTCCCCTCCACCAGGAAGCCTACACTACCCACTGAACCAGCCTTACACACTGGGAGCAAACACCAAAAACAACAGAAACTATGAACATGCAGCCTGAAGAGGAGACCCCAAACACAGTTAGCTAAGCAAAATGAGAAGACAGAGAAATACTCAGCAGATGAAGGAGCAAGGTAAAAACCCACCAGACCAAACAAATGAAGAGGAAATAGGCAGGCTACCTGAAAAAGAGTTCAGAATAATGATAGCACAGATGATCCAAAATCTTGGACATAGAATGGAGAAAATACGAGAAACGCTTAACAAGGACCTAGAAGAACTAAAGAGCAAACAAACAATGATGAACAACACAATAAATGAAATGAAAAATTCTCTAGAAGGAATCAATAGGAGAATAACTGAGGCAGAAGAATGGATAAGTGACCTGGAAGATAAAATAGTGGAAATAACTACCACAGAGCAGAATAAAGAAAAAAGAATTGTGGACAGTCTCAGAGACTTCTGGGACAACATTAAACACACCAACATTCGAATTATAGGGGTCGCAGAAGAAGAAGAGAAAAAGGGACTGAGAAAATATTTGAAGAGATTATAGTTGAAAACTTCCCTAATATGGGAAAGGAAATAGTCAAGTGCAGGAAGCACAGAGAGTCCTATACAGGATAAATCCAAGGAGAAACACGCCAAGACACATATTAATCAAACTGTCAATAATTAAATACAAAGAAAAAATATTGAAAGCAGCAAGGGAAAAGCAACAAATAACATACAAGGGAATTCCCATAAGGTTATAAAAACATGAGAGACATGAAAAGATGCTCAACATCACTATTCATTAGAGAAATGCAAATCAAAACTACAATGAGGTATTACCTCACACCAGTCAGAATGGCCTTCATCCAAAAATCTACAAACAATAAATGCTGGAGAGGGTGTGGAGAAAAGGGAACCCTCTTGCACTGTTGGTGAGAATGTAAATCGATACAGCCACTAGGGAGAACAGTATGGAGGTTCCTTAAAAAACTAAAAATAGAACTACCATATGACCCAGCAAGCCCACTCCTGGGCATATACCCAGAGAAAACCATAATTCAAAAAGAATCATGTACCACAATGTTCAATGCAGCAATATTTACAACAGCCGGGACATGGAAGCAACCTAAGTGTCCATTGACAGATGAATGGACAAAGAAGATGTGGCACATATATACAATGGAATATTACTCAGCCATAAAAAGAAATGAAATTGAGTTATTTGTAGTGAGGTGGATGGACCTAGAGTCTGTCATATAGAGTGAAGTAAGTCAGAAAGAGCAAAACAAATACCATATGCTAACACATATATATGGAATCTAAAAAAAAAAAAAAAGGTTCTGAAGAACCTAGGGGCAGGACAGGAATAAAGACGCAGACGTAGAGAATGGACTTGAGGACACAGGGAGGGGGAAGGGTAAGCTGGGACGAAGTGAGAGAGTGGCATGGACATATATACACTACCAAATGTAAAATAGGTAGCTAGTGGGAAGCAGCCACATAGCACAGGGAGATCAGCTTGGTGCTTTGTGACCACCTAGAGGGGTGGGGTAGGGAGGATGGGAGGGAGACACAAGAGGGAGGGGATATGGGGATATATGTATACGTATAGCTGATTCACTTTGTTATACAGCAGAAACTAAGACAACAATGTGAAGCAATTATACTCCAATACATATGTTAAAAAATAAATAAATTTGCAATAGTAGATTTTTGGAAAAAGAAAAACTGTACTGGCCTGTTGTGAGATACTGATGAGATGATGCATGTAAATACTCAGCAGTAACAGACACATGCTAAACACTCAGGAAAGGTTTGTTTTTTAGTGAACTTTATGGGTTCTGTTTGTTCAATAAATTTTTTTTTTTTTTTTTTTTTTTTTTTTTTTTTTTGCGGTACGCGGGCCTCTCACTGTTGTGGCCTCTCCCGCTGCGGAGCACAGGCTCCAGACGCACAGGCTCAGCGGCCATGGCTCACGGGCCCAGCCGCTCCGCGGCATGTGGGATCTTCCCAGACCGGGGCACGAACCCGTGTCCCCTGCATCGGCAGGCGGACTCTCAACCACTGCGCCACCAGGGAAGCCCAATAAATATTTTATCTTTAAAAACAAACAAACAAAACTCTGCCCAGCTTGTTCCTATGATATAGACACTGTCAGTCTGCTGGGATCTAGTGATGTTAGAGGCATAACTGAACACAGTAGAGGTGCCTACTTCTTACAGGTTGATTACAGCTGCCTTGGGGAGTTTAGTTTTACTCAATTTTCTGCCTCACCTGGAGCCCAACATGCATCCTATTTCCTTTTCCTACCAAACCAGTTTAGAAGAACATTGGACACACCCACAATGTTTGATCATTTTTGAGGATTCTTAGAAAACCAAGCCCAGTATTCTGAGAAATGTGAACACCTGGATGAAGGGAAGACTCAGATGAAGGGATGAGTGGGAGCTCCCTGCAAGATCTCTGAAACTGGCAGCATTTAGCTGAGTCACTGGTAAGGCAGGTCTTAGAACCCTGCATGCATTTGCCCTGCCTATCCTCTTGACAAAGAAGCTTCTACCTCTTAACAGGTATTTCCACAAACTGCCTGTCAATCTTCCTGGTACTGGTTGATACTGACCAAGCCTTTTCTTGGAAAACGTAGGACTCTTCCTTACTTAAGCTATGGACAAAACTCAAGATACCAAACATATGCAGAGGAAGGAAATGGTAGCAACAGAATAACAGATTCTGTGGCGACATATTAGATTCTTGTGGGCTGTGTACACAGTTTCACCTGGGTATTCATTTTTCCTGAGACTTAATTTTGCATCCTGAGTGTCTAAAGGTAGAGGATAGATCCAGATGATCTCCTGCAGTTCCTTTCAGCTTCTGGGTCTTTGAGCATAGAGTTTAAATTAATTTTGTTCTTCAGTGGAATTACTTATTTCTCTCCTATGAAATATATGATATGGCAGAAGAATGAATGGTTCTGGGGTTTATTACCTCTTTCCTGCTTTAAGAAATACCCTGGATTCCCCTCGAGGGCAGGGGTAGTACCTCATTCCTCTCAGGATCTGCATGAAGCAGGGAGTCCAGCATATTCTGATCTGATTTGAAACAGCATGTTTTGATCACTGGGTTGTTAAGTTCCTTACAAACGTGAGCTACCCAAAGAGGGCTAAGGATTTAGTCTTTTTTTAAAAAAATCTTTATTATTATTATTATTTTTTTTTAGTTTCTGCTTTATAACAAAGTAAATCAGTCATACATATACATCTGTTCCCATATCCCTTCCCTCTTGCATCTCCCTCCCTCCCACCTTCCCTATCCCACCCCTCCAGGTGGTCACAAAGCACTGAGCTGATCTCCCTGTGCTATACGCTGCTTCCCACTATCTATCTACCTTACGTTTGGTAGAGGATTTAGTCTTTTAAAGAGTAGAATCTTTTAAAATTATGTAGATCTATATATCCTGACACAAATCTCTAAGATATAGTCTTGAGGAAAAGGAAGTGTTGAACAGTATTTACAATTTTATCCCACTTATGTGTTTAAAAAAGAAAGCAACCTCCAAACTATTTGTTTCCTTAGGTATATATCTCTGAATGTGACTACATAGAGAAACAGCAGCAGCATAAAGGCTATTCAACGCGCTTACAACAGTGCGATCTCTGGGAAGAGGATAAAATGCAGGGAAGAAACCTGACATTCTCTGACGTATTTGTATTTTTAACAACCAAGGAGTTATTTCAGTACTTGTGTTCTTAAAAATAAGCAAAAAAGTAAAAGGTCAAAGAAATTTCAAGCCATCCAGGGAATTGAATTCAAACAGAGAAAATAAGTAATAGATCAAAGTTGCATGGCTTATGAAAGCAAGGAGGAAATGCACAAAATGCCTCTTAAAACAAGATCAGAGAGATGTGGAGAGGGTACAGTTGGGGGCACTTTTCAAATGTACTCTGGAATGTGATATAAATTAGCAGAAGTCACCCTAAGTGCACCAAATGCAATGCGGAAGCAGAGTCATTTGGAGGAGCTACCTATTCTAAATACAAATCTTAAAGGAACATGCTTTAACATGGATGTCAACAAATAGATATATATTTAAATTGAAAATAACTCATTATTTTTATAAATTTCCCTTTTGGGATGGATAGACAGTGAAAGAGATATTTATGGTATACAAGGATAACTCCATATAAATCTTTTAAATATTTTGATACTAATGTTTTTCTGATTTATAAATTATCTAAAAATTTTAATGAAAATCTCTTCATATAAATGTTTAACAAAATATTTACAAGGAAAAATTTCATCATGGCTGAAAATGGAATTTTTTCACCAGCCTAGCAATATCTCTTTTTCTATACTATTTTGTTTAATTAATACAATATTATTTTATTGTAAAATATTTCAGGGTCACTGAAGAAAACCAGAAGTTACAGAAATTAAGAAAGTTAGGAAAGAAATTAAAATACTCATAATTTAAACAGCAGTATCAACCTTGGATTATATCTTTGCCAACCCTCTTATGCATGTATGTATCCATGTTACAAGAAAAGATATTGTTTTGGGGCTGCCCTGGTGGCGCAGTGGTTGAGAGTCCGCCTGCCGATTCAGGGGACACGGGTTCGTGCCTCGGTCCGGGAAGATCCCACATGCCACGGAGAGGCTGGGCCCGTGAGCCATGGCTGCTGAGCATGTGCGTCCGGAGCCTGTGCTCCGCAACGGCAGAGGCCACAACAGTGAGAAGCCCACGTAACGCAAAAAAAAAAAAAAGATACTGTTTTGCAAAAATCTTTTTAACTTAATGTACTGAAACATTTTTTCAGGCTAATAAATCATTAGATATTTTAAAACCTGGGGACAAGAATGCCTCCTATCTATCAAAGTACTCTAGTCAAGAATTCAGTCAATAGAAATCTCTGGTTGTTCTGAGCAATCACATAACTTTTGAATGTCCCTTTATAAAGCATTCTCAAATAAATCACTTCATTTGATCCTCCCAAAATCTGGTGAGGGAGGAGGAGCAGGCACTGTTAACATCCACGCATTACAAATGACACAGCAAACTCTGAGCGTGATAAAACAACTATTATTTGAACTGGAAAAAAACAAAAAACAAAACCCAGCGTTGATTTTTAAAAAATGTTCTGTTCAGTGAAGGGGAAAATCAATCAATAGTTTCATATTATGCGACTGGCCATATGACAGGATTTTTTTTTGACCTCCCAACCAGCTATTTCTATGTGTATTATAGAAAATACTGATAGTACATCCTGCAAGGTTTTTTTTGTTTTGTTTTGTTTTTAATTTTTTATTAATTACTTTCCCTGTTTTAAAGAAGGACCAATAGGAAGGCCCCCTAGTGGCCAGTTACCGATTCTATCTCTCCTTGGTCAGCACATCCAAAATGCTTAACTAGAAACAGTCCTGCACGGGGCTACATCTCTATTTAAGCACTATTATTAGTCAGAAGGACTTTTAAAAACCAGCTTTTCTCACAAATGGGTAAAACTCTACAGTTGAAACATTTATTCTCTTTTAATAATTCTTTGTCTTTTCTATGTTTACAAACATAAGAACTCCTACATAAAGCTAAGGCAGAACAAAAGCATATTTCTGTTTCTCTCCTTACTACTATATTTGAAGGTTTTGCTTTTTCCTAACCATTTTTTTTTCTCCAGGAACACTCACCCAAAGAACCTGTCATGAGATACTACTACATACTTCACACTGGAATGTCTTTATTATCCATTTTTTCTCCAATCTGAGTTTGCCTCAGGGAATGGTAGCATAGTTTTAAGTTGATGTATTTGGAAATAATCTATTTTTGAAGTATAAGATTATTTAAAAGAATAACAGACTTCATTTTCAAAAATACTAAAACATTATTTGAGGAGCATTGAGGTGAATGTGATATCACCAGGAATCATAACACTGAAAAACGTTAGCTCTCCAATCTTCATAACAAAGCAACAATAACAATTTATATTTTTTTGAAAATAAGGCTTTTTCATCTGGGAAAAATGATGTCAAATTGTACATATTTTAAATATCTTTCATTAATATTTATTCTCCTAAAACCCATTCCCTTAAAAACAAAATTAAATATCTGAAGCCTTTCCTGTGATGATAGAATATTGCGTTTTCTGCATGAAATGGAAACGTCTTAATCATCCTTTAAAAGGAAGCAGTAAAACCAAAAACATACAACCCTCAGTCAGTTATACCTTTGGATAAAGAAACTCTTCTTTCAAGATTCACATTTCCTCTATGTACTAATTGAGGTCCATGGCATTTCAGTGCATGTAAAGGCAAATGAAAGGCAGTGATGATGGACTAGTGATGGGTGAGTTTGATTTTGTGATTCTAGCACTCTCCCCTTGGTTCATACAGTTTCTTCTCACTAATCTGTATATCTAATTTCATTGTACTCCTTTCAATAGGTGAGTGACTTTGATCATTTTTCAAAGATGAAAACACACATGAGCTGTGTGTATTAGTGTTTTTCTGAACCCCTTTGTACAGAATTATGCAAAACAAAAGAAGACACATCTCTCCATTTCCAAAACGTAGCTCGTGTTTCATCGCTAAGTTTGTATACATCATCATTTCTAGAAGCTCCTTCTTGTGTTATCATTGGTGGAATAGTGGGATAGAAAGGTAATTCTGGCCATGGAAATTATTGCTAGCATGATTATTCATGTACACAAAAAGTAAAGACTTCCTATTCAGGTATTTTGATTATTTTCCAAGTGATGACTGATATTATACACTTTAAATGGGAAAAATTTAGAGATCATTCGTGGCTCAATTAAGAGCCAAAAATATCTCCTTAAATGTCCTTTGAACTCAGTTAGGAGTCCCCCACCTCCCTTTGTGCATTTGTAGGAGATAACATTAATATGAAATATTGCTACTTTGTTTTGGGCTTCAGCTGTGGAGGAAGTGGAAAATTTTAGACATGTTAACCCAACGGACTAAAGAGATGGTCTCTGTGCTTCTTTTGTGTGGGATGAACGATCAGCCCTTACACACTTTCAGGTTCCTACTTTCCCCAACCAGCCAGCAGCCACTGCACGTACAGACAACAGACCTTGACGTCTTTGCTGTTAGAATATATAATCTCCCAGAGTTAGAAGTGGAAAATGGGAGCCTCCAATCATAAGCTCATAAAAGGCAATTTCATTGTCAGAGTGGTGGACTGAGTAAATATAGAAAGGATTTACTGTGAAGTTCTATAGTGATGTTGGCACCAGCACACTGTTGGGCAGCATTCTATCGCCCAAATCCAGGAACTAGTACAAACATTGAACCACTGCATTCTCAGTGACAATAACAAGAGTGGCTTGATGATTGGCTGGCATGGCCACAAAAGACACATGCTGGCATGTTTTGGAACATAAATGATAGATCTGCTGCTGGGAGTTTATAATTATTTAATCAAACCCAGACTGTAGGACCTGAAAGGACCTTTTGTGTCCTCCCAAGAGCGGAAAAAGGACAGAACTCAAATGTTGACAGACTCCAGGGGGACCATGAGAGACAAGGGGCCATGTGGGTGTGTGCTTTCTCTGGCCAGCCAGGGCCCATCCCTGGCCTGGTGAAGGGTCCCTTCCCCTGGGTCGCATCATCCCCCAGTTGGGGCCATCCTCTTGATATGCTGATGGAAGTGGAATCAATTATACTTCCTTTCATGGAATGAAATTTTTGTCCTGCTCTGAACAGGAAATCACTCATTTGATCCAACTCTTTCTCCTTAACACACACGCACACAAAAGACTTGTGCCAGCTGCTTGCTTATGCATACATAGTTTTCAATCCCAGAAATAATGGGGTGGAGCAGAATAAAAAGCTCCACCCAATTAAACCTCCACAGCCCATGTTTGGAAAATAAAATGATGATTACACCATGATCATGATATATCCCCTTACCCTGGATGTTTGGAGAACAGGGTCTGAGATGCCACTGGACTTTGCTCTTCAAATCAGCTTTTAGTTCCATCACAGCCTGATGAAAAATGAAAGGAAGGGATGAGGCTTTCACAAGCAATTATTGTGTGTTTTGGTGGAAAGAAAACATTATTATTACTATTTTAAATTTATTTTATTTATGTATTTATTTTTGGCTGCATTGGGTCTCTGTTGCTGTGCGCGGGCTTTCTCTAGTTGCAGCGAGCGGGGGCTACTCTTCGTTGCGGTGCGCGGGCTTCTCCTTGCGGTGGCTTCTCTTGTTGTGAAGCACGGGCTGTAGGTGCGTGGGCATCAGTAGTTGTGGCTCGCGGGCCCTAGAGCACAGGCTCAGTAGTTGTAGCGCACGGGCTTAGTTGCTTCACGGCATGTAGGATCTTCCCAGACCAGGGCTCAAACCTGTGTCCCCCATTGGCAGGCAGATTCTTAACCACTGCGCCACCAGGGAAGTCCCGAGAACAAATTATTAAATTAAATTAGCATTACATTTCATTCCTAGCTCCTCAGAGAATTGAGAATTTAAATAAGGTACTCTAGAATTTGGTTGTGACATGTAAACTTTGTTTCTGTTTTAAAGCTCCAAGAAATGGAATGGTGATGTCATGAAGGCATAGTTGTTGGGTTTGTTTTTTTTTTTTTTTAAGGATATTGAGTTAAAGCAAACCAGCATTAGGGAAAATGAATTCAATGTGATCTCCATATAACTAATCAACGTGTTAATTCCTGAAGCTTTCCTCAACAGAAACCTTCCATTCTGGATATCAAATTCTTCATTCTGCTTCTGCCCGCTCCCCCTTCCCTATTTTTATTTAATCTTTATATACAGAAATGTTTTAGAGGGTGGATGCTACCAGCAGAGCAGACAGTAATTCCTCTCTACTCTTCCATCCTGGAACCCTACATACAGTGTTCAAACCAGGGGTACCATATCACTTTTTAAATTAGCCATATAGGTATTTTTTCTAAATACAAGGTTTTCTTCTCTATTAAGAGCCACAAAGATTATACAAGTGACACAAGTATACATTTTCACTGTAAATAAAATAGAGAAAGAGGTGAGAGCCCTCCTTTATTGCCCCCAAACCCAATCCTACTCCCCAACCCCAAGGGTAATCATCATTAATAGATTGGGTGTGTAAATTTTTTCCCCCATATGCTTTTTGTAAGGAATAAATTTCAGAAACAAAGTATGGAAAATATTTAACCTTCCACCACTATTATTAAGTTTTGATGTTTAAGAGGGAAAAATGCCCAAACACATAAAAGTGGAAAATCCCCAAACAGTTTGGTAAGATATGCATTTATAGATTTCTTCACTCTGTTGGAGAAGTCTTCCAAAGGTTTGACAGACATACTTTCAAACACATGTAAAGACATCTCTACTTCTAGAAAATAAACTAAAAATGAGGTTGATTTCTTTAGAAAATACAAAATCTTTTATCAGTTTACAAAGGGGGGAAAAGGGGCTAGAAGGAAAAAAAATTAAACCATATTTCAACCACTCAAATCTCATGTTCAACCAGTTTTGTCTTTTTCTTTCTGCAGTGCAGTGGCATCATTCTTAAAACTCATTTTGTGAGTTTGGGTGATTTTAACCCAGTCTCTTCCCATGATATAAATGTACATTTAAAAAAATGTTTTTTGGGGCTTCCCTGGTGGCACAGTGGTTGAGAGTCTGCCTGCCGATGCAGGGCACATGGGTTTGTGCCCCGGTCCGGGAGGATCCCACATGCCACGGAGCGGTTGGGCCCGTGAGCCATGGCCGCTGAGTCTGTGCGTCCAGAGCCTGTGCTCTGCAACGGGAGAGGCCACAACAGTGAGAGGTCCGCATACCGCAAAAAAAAAAAAATTTAAAAAATGTTTTTTTAATCAGCATTTTAATAAGATAATAATCTTTTATCCCTTCTTTATATACCTCCAGTAATGCTACAATAGTTTATGTAGAATCTATAATTAAACAAAAATGTGGACCAAATTTAAAGGTTGCAGTCAACACTCCAATTTTGTTTTATAAATGAATTGAGGAATTCAAGCTGGCAGAAGACATTGGGGTGATGGGATGAACAGTCTGCTTGTGTATAAAATGATTAAGCAAAAATGATAATGAAATTATCCACAGAGTCTTGCATTTTCCCTTTCCTGCCCTATGAAGACGCCTAAGAGTTTCATGCTCATGTTGTAAGCATGTTCCCTGACTAATAACTTATGTTTACAGTTGCTAGCCTCTGCTGAATTTCTTTAAGGGCATTAATTATCAAGGGTACCATTTTCTATTGCCTGTCTGAGTAAGCTCAGGAACAGGATGACATTTTAAGTACACCTTTAGGCTATGCTCTGTCTTCACATGATGCTAAATTCAGAGAACAAAAGACAAAACCAATCTGAAAAACCGCCAAGCTATTTGCCTGGCACCACAAGTCAACAGGTCCAGCCAAAGGATTGAATGCTCACATTTCATTTGCTTTTTAACTGAGATCCTTTTGCAGACAGGGAGAGAGAGACTCAAGAACTCTGTAGCAAAAGACATGTGATCATTCCACTTCAGAGGGTGCTGTGAGTGAAACGAAATATCCAGTCCCCAACATTGAGGAACACACAACCTGGTACAGAAGATCAGACAAACTGCATAAGATTAAAGGATAATTCTGACCAAGGGTGATAAGAAAAGATTCAGGTTGTAAAGTTGCAAAAGAACTTCACGTTAAGAAGTATTTATATGTTTGTGGGTTTTTTTTTTCTGTACTATGTTCTTTGTCCTTCTTTTGCAGAGAGATGTAATTGAATGATAGTTCAGTGATTTGCAGTTCAGCTAATATTTTCCCCCTGAAGTTCAAGTTTTCTCTAAATAGCTTCATTCAAATCATTCACCCAATTCAATTCACTCAGCAGCAGTTTATTTATCGAGCAATTACAATGTATCAGCAGCAATATATTAGTGATGTAGTGACAACAGTCAGCAGGACAGGTGCTGGGACAGGTGCTATTTCAAGGAGAGCAGAGGAGTTTGGAAATAAGGGGTAAGTATAGAGACGGAGAGAGCTCACCAGTTTGGGGAAGCAGGAAGTAACAGAGGAGGTGACATGGAGATGGTACACAGGGCAGTGACACTTAGAACAGGAGCGAGCAAGGGAAAGGGAAGGGAGAAGCCAAGCAGGGTGCGTGCAGAGGAGGTCCCATATTCACCTCAATGGGAAACAATATTGCAGTGGTGTTAGAAGCCCTAGATCTTTGTCCTTTTCTGGAAATCTTGAATGTGAGTGTCACTTGCTCATGCATTGATTCCATGAACCATGATTGGTTCTCCATAGACAGGGATTTCTCTGGGGCAAATCATCACCATATTTCCAAGCACATAAACCTCGTCTGGCTCTGAATGAATCAAGTAGTGTGAATCAGCATAGTGTTTATCAACAGAGTGCAGTCAGAGTATGATTCATGGTTGTCAAGTTTGCCAAAACAAAGGGAAACAATTTTCTAGAATCTTCTATGCCCAGTACCACAGGACATGGTTGAAAATCTGTATTGGTGGAATATCTCTTTCTGGCTTTGCTCATGCCATGTTACTTGAAAGAGCTTGGCTTCACGGAGACTTTCAGAGACAACAGCCAGTGAGTGCGCCCAGCCCTCCCAGCGGCTCTGATTTGCAGGGCTGAGCACACCTCGGAGGTATCACTGGCTCCTTCATAGCCCTGGGCTTTTCCACACCTGGAGATAGAATTTTCAGAAAAGATAAGGAATGTTTTTGTAAAATTCTTCTAAACTGGCTCCTTCCTCTATTAGAAACCTGGTAGTTTCATACCCAGGGAGAAAACTTCTTTGCTGCCTAATCTTCAGTGTTTTAAGAGTTAAGGTGGCATTTATGGACTCAAGTCAATCTTATAAAGTTGAAAATGAGCCCACACCATCTCCTTTTAGCCTCATTAATGAAGAAAATTGGCTGAACTAGACTCTGAGCTGAGTTTTCTTTGAGTTAAAGGAGAACCAGGTACATCATCTCAATAGAAGAAAGTCAGCCTTCTGTCGAAACTCCAATCTATTTAGTTACTGAAGCCTTCCAGGGGAGAAGGGAAAACTTCAACTGTTGCAGCATGGACCTTTCCCAAGGGCCTCCAGTATATGTTCTGTGCAATACCAGCCATAAAGAGGAAGGGGATGGAAACTAGAACATGAGGGCTGAGGACTAGAGAAGGGCTGACAAATGGATATCAGTTCTGATTGATTAGTGGTTGCTGCTTGAGCACTGGGTTGGAAGGATGGGAAAGTTGCATCTGGGGTCATTGGAAAGGGCACCATGATTGATTATCAATGTCTGCCTTCGGTACAGAGAGGGATGTAGCTCCAGATGCAATCACCTACACTCGCTGACTATTGCTAACATCCCTCTTGCTTAAACCTTCTATGGGTCTGTGGAGGCAAAAATATTATTTGGAAACAATTGATAACTTTTTCAAAGACATAAAGATATAAAAGGCTACAGACTGTAGATACTTAAGTGGTACAAGAGACTAGAAATAAATTAAGTGGCATGATATTTAGCAAATGACCCATATGGAGATGTTTAGGGGGTCATTTGCACACTTTCTAACTGAGTATTATAACTATCCATGCTAAGATAGTCATGTATGTATGGAACATTAGTTTAGAGTGAGCTGAAAATATTAGTAATGATGATGGCCATAATAAATAATAACAGTAACAACAGCTAGTATTTACTGAGCATCAATTAGATGGCAAGCCCTCTTCTGTGTTTTATGTATACATGATATCATTATTTCTTGGAAAAGCCCTTGAAGGAGATACTATTATAGCCTCATATTAAAAATGAGGAGACGGGCTCATAGAGGTAAAATAAGTTTACCAAGTTTGCAGAGCTAGAAAGTGTTGGCAGAGTTGTGATTCATAGTGAGACAGTCTTGTTGTGAATGACCAAGTTTTCAGTATTCAGCACAGTATTTCACTACCCTCATGTCTCATGTAGAGTCAAAGGTCAATGTTTTGATAATAAACAATAATACATAAATAATAATACAAAAAGCCTTTTTCATGCTAGACAGAAGTTATGCAGAGGTAATTTCTACACAACAGAGAAATTTTCCTTTCATAATCTCAGAGATTCTGCCTAACCATAGTTGAATACCTCTAAACAGCCATCAGGACTGCATTAATGATTTGATTTCAATATTCAACATGGATGACGTCTAGAAGATCATGGGAAGTAACTGAAATCTGTGCAGGCATGTAAGAATAATTTCTATGGAGCAGGTACAAGGCTTTGTGCCTCCATAGATTTACCGTGAGCACTTTGTGTGCTAAATTTGCTGAGGAATGACCCAGACAAGGCCCTTTCCTTAAGACTACAGAGTCTATGGGGGAGGCCAGACAGGTACATATATAAGCAGAATAGAAGGCTGAAAGTGACTAATTCTAAATGGATGGCATGGGGAAAATGTTCTGGAGAAGAGGGGATCTGAACTTATCTTTGAAGTTTGAATAGTGGTCCAAATGCACAAGGGACAGATTTCCTGGATTTTGTTCTGAAGGCAATGGGGAGCCATGGAAAGCTTTGGAGTAGAGGAGCATGTTATTCAGAACTGTACCATTAAATGATTATTATGCAGCAGGGCAGAAGCTGGATTGTAAGAAAAAACACTGGAGGCAAAGACACCCAATCGAAAGCCTACTTCAAAAGCCTGGGCAAGAGTTAATGAAGGCTTGACCAAGGTCAGGGACAGGGGCCTGGAAGGAGGAGATGTGCAGGAGTCTCTGTGGGAGGTGAAGCCGACAGGAGGCAGGTGCCGCTGGCATCTCTCATGGTCAACGCCAGCATGGCCTCTCTCTGAGTCTCAGACTCACACTGTGTTTAGGTAAGGGCAGGAGGGCAGGGGCCTTGCTCTGGGGGAACGCGTCAGCAAGCTTCTGTTCTGGGAAAACTGTAACGACCTCCAGCATTCTTCTAGGCCCTTGACATTGACTTGACCCCGACCAACATTTTCCTCTCAGTCATGCTTGTACTTTTCCACTTAAATGCAATGCAAGCCTAGTTCCACAGGGATTCCAGGGAGACCAGAAGGGTGAAATCATCTCCTGTCTTGGGATATAGCAGGCACGTTATAGCTCTGATTTCAGTTGGGAAGGACCTTAACCATCCCATCTGACTCGCCTTGGGCAAGAGAGAAAGGTATGCAAACAGATCATCAACAATACCAGGGAGCTTGTGATGGTGATGCAGACACGGAATGTTTGATCAGTGAGGGACCAAGACTTTATCCTCTGTCTGTCCAATGGCTGCCCTGAATCCACAGCAGGAAACAAAGAAGCCCATGTTTATTAGGGTGTATTTTGGGACAGAAGCACATTGGTACTGCATTCATTGTTTCAGACCAATAAAATACTAAATTGCTATAGAAATATACCTTGCCTTGAAAGGACTCCCCTGAGTTAATACTTCTGTATTAAATTAGGATAGTGCTATAATAGACTAATATGATACTGTGCTAATCTGGATAGTGAATGAATTTAGATATGCATATTAATACTTAGTTGGATTAAAACAACCCGTAGCCAAACGCTTCACCACGAGCTTGAGGTTGCTAACATAGTTGTAATTTATTGCAATGTCTTCTAGACACCATCCTCCTCATCAATTTTTATTGTCATAGTCTTTTGGTGGCAATTCGTTGTGTTGTTGACTTAACGACATTTTACTTATATTCAAATTCAAAATAAAACTCATTTTGCACCATGCTCAGATTACTTCAATGCTCCAGAAGGAAGTATCTTCATTCCTACGAGGCGGCTGGAGCCAGCCACCAGTACATGTGGTCAATCCCTTTCTTGCCCCGTTCAGATGTTCTTCCTTTAAGAATGTTCTTGTGTCTGCAGCACACCAGCCCGACTCAGGAGTCAGAATGTGGAAGGAGTCAAAAGGGCTCTTTTCACAGATCTGCCGTTCAGTTCACCTCCCTTTCACAATGAGCAGGCAAAGGATTGTGAGCGGGTGGAGTGACAGTCTTTCTCCCTTTCTTGCTCACAGCTGTGGCTATCCATCCAGGCTTTCCTTTCTTTCTAAGACCTCCGCAATCCATCCTGGGGTGGGAGTATTTGTAGTACAAGGACATTATTCTGAAATCTGTCAGTCTTCATGTTAAGTGGATTCTTGCATGTTTATGCCTGTGCTTATTTTTAAGTAAATTTATGTGTGGTTGTAAGATCATTCTGAGACAGGGGGATTACTCAAGGGGCCATTGCACTCACTCAGGATAAATGGAAAGGGAGAAGTTTGGGCTTGGCTATTTCTGGGATAAGGGAGTTCCTTGAGGGTAGGAGCCATTAGCCAGCTGTCCAGGTAGAGAAAGGGTCTGAGGCTGATTAGAATGGCCCTAGTAGCTGTGATCATCTGCAGGATTCACCTGGGACAGTCCTATCCAGGGTACAGCCTATGGACCGACAGCATCATCATTCACTAGGGCTGGGTTAGAACCTAACTTTCTCCATCCTCATCCCAGACCCACTGAATTAGTCTCCAGGCATCAGGCCCAGGAATCTATGTTTCAACAAATTCTCCAGGTGGTTTTCATGCGTGTTGACGTGTGAGAAACATTGATCTAAGGTGTGGGGTGTGCCATCCCCTCAAACTATAGTTAAAGCCAAGCTTGCCCACTGACGGGGTACCATCTTTCCCATGATAACCTCTTTCCCCTTCAACACTTGTGTTCTGGAAACTTAACCATAAATGGAGCCCAAGTTTACATCCTTTCTCAGCTCCTGATAGTCTTTAACAAGTTGTTGGGATACTTTGAAATTATTTGTTTTAAATATAGGGCTGGAAATGTGATATGAAGTTAAACATAGATGAGCTCCATGTTCAAAGACTGAAACCTACAGATGTTCTGGAAAAGACTAGTAAAGTCAATGATCTTTTTTGTTTTGAAAATCTGTTTGAAAAATGTTTCCAAAGCCCGTTTTAAGAGATCATTTCACTTTAGAGGAGTAAAGGGTAGAGCTGACTTTATTATTCCTATTTGGTAAGTAAGGAATCTCAGGCCCAGTAGAATATGTTCTGAGAGTGCCTTTAACATGGAAGTCTAGCTATGCTTTATCATGTTTCAAAACTATTCTGGTGGAGCACGTTACAAAGGTCCACAGTCAGAAGGAAGGTTGAGCTACTGAATCAGATTAGTCTCTCTTCTGGCATTCCTTCTGTAGGAATCTTCCACCCCAAATGAAGGGGGAAGCCCAAATCCCACCCGGGCAACAGCGACAAAAGGGATGCATTCCTTGTCTGCTTGAGCTCTGTGGCCCCAGGCTCCAGGACCATCATTCAGTGGGCAGATCACCCAGTACCCAGCAGAGGGCCAACAGTGTTTTGATTTTAATAACTCCTAAGCTGAAGATGTCCTAGTTAAACTGAGGCTGGGCAACTACCTAGCAGTTTGTTAATATTTAGACTATTTAGTCATTTGAAACAATGCAATTAAGGATGAATCATGGCTCAGTAACCTAAACAAAATCAAATTAACAAATGGGCAGCCCTCCTTTTGGTCTGGGAGGCTATTTCATAACCTCCTGCCTCGAAATTCCCTGAAATCTTTTTGTGCAGATTTCAGGGCATCCAGACTCTAAATTCCTTCCCTTGTTGGTACAGACCCAGTTGTGGTCCTTGGGTGTGCAGCTGGGTACTAAAAGGAAAGGGCATTTTGAAGAGGTTTGCCATGTTGAATCTCTGGGCACTGACATGACAGGGTAGTTGGTATGAGTACAGACTTTAGGATCAAATAGACCACAACCTGAGTCCTAGCTCTACCTCTTACTAGCTGAGTGACTATGGGCAAGTTATTTATCATTTTCCTATCTAAAATACAGAAAAAAGAACAGAATCATATATATATGTGTGTGTGTGTGTGTGTGTGTGTGTGTGTGTGTGTGTAATATGTATGTATCCAACAAGGATAATTATTAATGAATTTAAATTTTGAATCAAGTCTATAATACTAGCATAACTCATTACCAGGCAGTTTTCTACATTATATCTTAAATTCTGATTTTCTTTATGTAAACCTATGATGATTAATATCTTTGGAACTCTGAAGGTTTTCATGGGATCATAGACACTTGGAGTGTGAAAGAATTCTACCAGTTTTTGAGAAGTGGGTCCATGGAAGCGTGGTGTCTTTCCCAAGGTTGTGCCACTTGAGACAAAGGTGTGAGTGGCATCTATCCCTGTCAAGGGGTCAACTTCTCTTTGAGACAGAGAGAAGCCAACTTTCCTCACCTGAAAAGTGAGATGTGTTCTCTACAACAGTACTGCTCAATAGAATTATAATAGGAGTCACATAAGTAATTTTAAATTTTCTAGTAGTCACATTTTAAAAAGTAAAAAGAAACAGATTAAAATAATTGTAATACTATATTCCATTTAACCCAATATATCCCAAACATCATCTCAACATAGAATCAACGTGAAAATTTATTAATGACATATTGTACATCTTGCACCATATCTTTGAAATCTAGGGTGTGTCTTACTCTTATAGCACATCTCAATTCAGAGGCTAAATTTTTATGTCATATTTATATGTATTTAATTTCATAATATTTATGGGAGAAAAAGTGGATTCCCATACCCAAGTTATTCTGAACATACTTAAATGTTTTCCAATATCTGAATCGAATGTTTTTAAACTAAAACTTACTAAAATGAAATAAAATTCAAAATTCAGCTCATCAGTTGCACTAGCCACATGGCCACGTTCAAGTGCTCCATAGTCACATATACCTAGTTAGCCATCCTATTGGATAGCACAGTCCTGGGCTCTTCTAGCCCTAAAATTCTAAGTCTTGAGAAAACTTGCTACCATCTCCTACACAAAGATGATATAAAAATGATGACAGAGGGGGTAGGTGGCTTGCCTGGAGAGATGACAGCTTTGTGGTTGAGAGAACAGTCATAGGTTCAAATGCTCTTGCTTGGGTAAATTGGGCAATGGTTTAACCTGCCTGAACTCCAGTTTGTTCACACATGAAATGGGGATTATAACACTTACTTCAGAAAGTTATCAGAATGGTGCAACGTGAAGGTGTTTGTAGAGTACTAACTCCAGGACAGGAATAACATGTGGTCTAAAAGCTTCTGAACGGGTGGCCCCAAATTTCTGCTTATCTCCATTTGACAAATATAAGCCTTTCACAAAGAGTTCATCTTTGATCATGGCGACACTGTAATTGCCTAGTAGCCCTCTAGTCATGCCTTTGGGACTGTTGGAAAAAGTCCACAGATACTCTGCAGTTAGAAGTGGTTGCCACTTGGTGATATAATGAGGCAGAATGCTCTTTTATGATACTAGGCTTTTGTACGTGATGTTCCCTTTTTCTGGAATGCTCTCTCTGGTTCCCTCCTTTCTGTCTGGCAAATTCTTACTTATTTTTCAGAACCTAGTTCAAGTGTTTCCTTGGGTCTCTTGCAAACAGAATTACTCAGTGTTTCCAAGCATTCTCTACTGTTTTATTTTGAAAGTCATGACGGCTAAGAGGTTATGTGGTGACAGTATGGTTTCCTTCTTAGGTAAGTTCACAGGAGAGCTATTATGGAATCAGACAATTTACCTCAAAGAAAAATGTAATTTTTGAGGTCAGGGGGATAGTAGCAATACAACTAATAATGACATTAATGTTTGGTACTTTAAATGAATTGTTTTATCTAATCCTAAGAACAACCCTGTAGAGATACGATTCCCCTTTGGAAATGAGGAAACCTGGCTGAGAAAAACTGATTTTAGAGGCCTGCTCTTAGTCACTGTGCAGCCCAGACTTGCCATTTTGGAAAACATGACAGACACTGCTATCATTTCTCCCAAATTCACCCTTCCTTTCACCTCACTAGGAGAACCCCAGATTTGTTTGAGGTATCAGTGAACCCAGTTAAAAACACTCACTGCTTCAGACTCCCTTGTCACATGCCTAAGGCTCCTGGGACAGACAATTATGACAGGCCTTTGCTCCTTGCCTCTTCTTCCTTTTCTAGCCTGAAATTTGCAGTTGACGCCTGGAGGCACAGCAGCCTTCTTGTGGCTATGAAGTCAAGAGCCATTATTCTAAGGATCACAGGACAGGAAGCTAGGAGGAGCCAAGATATTTGAAACTTTGACCAGCTATACCTCCCTGGGCTGCTGCATCCAGACTTCCCATTAGGTTATCAATATTAAATCTCCATTTAATTCAGCTGCTATAGTCAGATTTCAGCTACAAGCAGCCAAATGTAGCTCTCGTTAATGGAGAGAATTTAGAACCAGCCAAGAAACCCAGCAAGCTACATTAGAATTCTTCCTCTTCACAAACTGCTACTTGTTAGAGTCTCTTCTAATTTGGCATTTGCTGTAGGCTCTCATCATTTCAACTGACTGGACAAATTTCCTGTCCTCCTTCCAGAAACTGGTTTTGTTGCCTCCATGATATTTCCCAAGAAGGGTATTTTCTTGGCTGACTGGAGTCATTCTTCCTGGACTATCTGCAAGTTTTCCCACAAATAGCACAGAGATTCATCTGGTAAAACTGAAGATTACATGATCATGGTGACAAGGATTCCTGCCTCCCCTCAGGCCAAAAGTCAAGTGGTGCAGAAGCCTGGAGTCCAATTTCCAAAGCAATCAAATAAGCAGCTTAAAGTGATGTCCTAGGACAGGGATTGGCAAACTACAACCTGTAGACCAAATTCCACCTGAACCTGCTTTTGTAAAGTTTTACTGAAACACAGACATGGCCATTTGTTTATGTGTTGTCCTTGAAAGTCTTTGCTACAATGGCTGAATTGAGTAGTTTTAACAGAGATGGTATAGCCTGTAAAGCCTAAAATATTTACTATCCCTATACCTCCACAGAAAGTTTGTTCACTCCTCTCAGAGAACAACTAGCTATGGAAGAAAGACATATCAGAGATCGAACAGTAGAAGAAGAAACAGTAGAAGAAACAACAACAACTCCAGCCCCCTCTTATCCTACCAAACACAGTGCCAATTAGGTCTTTGCCCCAGTTCTGAAAGGTGCATTTGAACTATTCATTTTATGTGTAAGGATTCTGAGGCTTGTAGGAGGATAAATACCTCCCCTGAGGTCACATCTCATGATTGATGAAGCCAGAATTCTAACCCAATTCTGTGTGGATCTAAAGATCACAATTTTAGTCATGAATCATTAACTATTACACTACATTCCTCCTCTTCAGTTTAATCCAATTCCTATGGTAAATACTAAAGACAACACAGAGAGCATTTTAAATTAAAAAATGACTATGTGGAAGGAGAAAATCTACTTAGTTCAGAAAGGTCCAGAACAAGGAGGTCAGGATATATGCCCCAAGATAGGCGGCAGAAAAGGAGATCCAGGACCTAAAATGGGTGGAATGAAAGTGCCAGTGAGAATGGAGGGACATTGTTTCTCTGCTCAAACTGGGCCCCGTCAGTGTCAGTCTATGTAGAGGGTCTGCCCAAATAGCTCTCCTTTCATCAGATGACATAACACCTGAAACGCCACCATTAGCCCTCAACTGAAAGAGGAGCTATCAGTGAAGAATGGTGCTAATCTAGTGGGAGGCCTCTGAGGACCTGGGTCACAGGGCCCAGTGCTCACTCCTCAACATACTTCTGTGCAAGTTATCAGTGACTCCATTAGATGTGAGCCATGACTTCATGCTTGAAAAAAAGAGAAGTGGATGACAGATGTTGAGATGGAGGACATGTGCTGAGGCCTGGGGATTTGCAGCGTATGTTTAGCCTGGGAACATCATACCATAGGAGAACACATATGGAAAGAACGGGGTGTGTCTGAAGACTTAATGTAATTCTGATGTGAGCCCAGGTTTGGAGGTGGCCACTGGAAAAGCTAATTTGGTCTTTGGCTTTACATTAGTTGAAGTATGATATCCAGGGCATGGAAGGTGACAGTTCCATGTAACCCACCCAGGCAGAACACACCAGGATCTGAGAAGATGGAAGTGAAGGATATGAAAGGTCTGGAGATCAACAGCTGTACATCTATCCAAAAATTTTGAGACCCTACCATATGCAAGGCACAGTGGTCTTTTTTGGATATGCAAATAATTTTACCTTTGAGCAGGGTATACAGACACCAAATCAAAGATTACACAAACAAAGAATTAGGAAACATGGGCTGTGCCATGAGGTGAAAGTACACAGTTATGATGTAGGTTATAAGAGGATCCTTAGGTTAGACTGGGTCTCTGGGAAGACCTGTAAGAACATGACACTTTAACTGAGACCTAAGAAGAGGTCAGTGGGTGGCAGCCTCTCAACCAGTGATGAAGAGCAATGCAGGCAGAGGGAACAGCAAGGGCAAAGGCCTGGAGGTAAGAAGGAGGAAGATGCCTCAGGGCATTTAGGCCATTTTAGAGAGCTGGATTTCAATCCAAGTTCATTGAAGAGCTATTGCAGGGTTTTAAGCAGAGACAAGATAGGACCATTCTGTATCTTTGCTTTGGCTGCTGTGGGATTAGAGGAGGCACAAGATTAGAAGGGGAAAGGCCAGCTCTAAGGCTACTGCAACAGTCCAGCCTAAAGGGGATGACAATAGAGCCATGGAGGAATGTCTGGAAGCCCTGGGAATTGAACCCTGGAGAAACAAATCTTTGTAGGGAATGTAGTATTTGTCTTCCTATCTCCAAATAACGAGGATGTGGAAGAGGGACTGGTGTCCATCAGTCCTGCCAAAGAAAGAATAAGTAGCAATGTCAGACGACTATTGAGGAGGAGGTTTTCACTCAGCATAGAGAACCTCCAAGGAAGCAGTCACCTGGATGCTGCTTTCCAAAGCATACTATAGAGCGGGGCTTCTGGAGTCCCATTCTGTGGCCTTTTAGATCCAAGAAATGCTCCGTGAGAAAATAATTCTGTAACTAATTGAACGAGACATGCCGTACACACTCTCCTTGGAGAGTCACCTTGTACCTGACTGGATTCTGTAGCAGTACTAAGTCCTGCTGCTAAGAAACTAATTTGGCAAGATTTAAGCCACCATTTCCCAAACTTATCTGCCCCAGAACTCTATAATAAAACTTCCTGTTAATATTCTGTGAAACCAGTGGTCGATGGGACACACTTTGGAGGACACTGCTGTAAAGCACTCATACATAAGTTCAAGGGTGAGTTCTAAAGTTTCTTCCAAGTCTATAATCTGATGTTCTGTGGAAGGCTTTACTTTATTCTTGCAGTTCCCTTTTACAAGGTGGATATTTCTGATGCGCCAGGAGTTCCAATGTTGAGAGGATCATAATGCATGCAAAGAGTGTTATGAGATAGACGTAGATTTAAACCTTGACCCTCCCACTTACTAGCTGAGTGATCTTGAGTCATCTCTTTAACCTCTGTGATGTCAGTTTCCTCATTTGTAAAATGGGAAAAATGTTAGTGCCAACCACAAAAGTTGTAGAAAGAACTCAATGAAATGCGTAAAGGCTAGTAAGCAACCCATAAACGGATGTATAGGATCAGTCAGGAATGGCCCTTGTGGTTACCATTACCCAATGACCCAGGCCAGTGGTTCTCAAACTTCAGTGACATCAGCATCATCAGCACAATCTGGAGGGCTTGTTGCAACACTGATGTGGAGCCCCACCCGAGAGTATCTGATTCAGTAAGTCTGAGGCCCACCTGTTTTGTATTTCTAACAAACTCCCAGATGATGTCAGTGCTGCTGGTCCAGCAACCACACTTTGAGAACCACTCAACTAGGTTGGTGTTCAAAGTCTCCCCGCCAGTTTTTCTCCATTCTGGAAGACAGGATCAGGCTTAATTTGCAGGTTGTTAATGAGACAAGCCCAGAGTGACTTTCTTCTTATGGAATTTCCTTCTTGGGGCCAAAACTTGGCTCTGAACGGGAACCCCCTACCCCACTCCACAGGTGTATTAGAGTGGGGGTGAGGAGGACAGGAGACACAGGAAGCGAAAACACATTCCAGGAGGGGAGAGGATCAGACTAGTTCACACATCTTGAGAGGCCTTTGGTATAGATGCTCGGATTCAAAGACTGTCTCCCATTTATCCTCCAGGCCTGGCTTGGCTCCTGGAGAAGCAATTAATCTTTGGTTCCATTTTCAACCATTTTCCTCCCATTTCAGAGCCCCTGTGGAGGATTCTCCTTCTCACTGGAAGCTCCTAAAAAGACAAGTCCATTTTTTTGGCTTGTCTCCATTGTTCTCAGGAGTTTTTAGGTTGGTTAAAAAAAGTACCCATACTTTATTCTCCATTCAAAGTGCTTTTGCAAGTTCTGACACGTTTCCTGGTACCATGTTAAAGGCATGGGGTGAGTAGGAGATGATCTCAATAGGAAGAATATTTATGAACTATTATATTTATAAACACCCGGCATTTACATAAACAAGGGAACTGGGATTTTTAACAAGGTAACCTCTCCAGTTTGGCATTCAAATAGAAAACATGCTTGTTGTGTTTTTCCTGTGCATAGGGAATCTCATTGAAAGTACGTGGCACCCAGACAGTATTTTAGTAAACAGTGGTTTTAGTCTCTGGTGAGTTCTGAATTAGACACAACATATGTGATATTGCAATAGTTAATGATTCTCCCTGGTTTCTTTTCATTTAAGGAGTGATAAATGTCATCTTTATGATGATAAGTCCCCTTGAAGGCTTTGCTGTGGCAGTTGCAATGCTGAGCCCAGAAATGTGGAGGGACAACATGCCCAGAGCAGACTGCTGATAGCAGGCTCCTCACCATGGGTGTGTCCCTCCCCCATCTATCTACCCCCTCCCCCACCCACCACCCCCCAAGTGGCACCAGCCCCTCGTTTCATGTATGAAGAGACTGACCTTCATGAGGGTCAACTGTCTTACCCAAGGTCACAGAACTCCTAAGCAGCCCAACCAGAACTAAACCAAAGTCTGCCTTAGTCTAGAGCATCTTCCACCCAGACTACAGTCAAAATATTTTGTAGAATTATAAGTTCCAATTTCTCTTGTTTTTATTTCTTGGCCTTAAAAAACTCCAGTAATTAAATTTTTTTCTTCAGTATAGCACCAGATGTTGGAAAGATACATATATTAAGCTTCAGACCCTGATCTCAAATCTAGCCATCACCACCTACCAACTGTGAATATAACTTGAACAAGTTGTTTAGACTCCCAATCTCAGTTTAGACTCCCAATCTCCTCATTTGTGAAATTGGTGGTGGTATTCTCTCTTCCTGTGGGACCTCTTGAGATAATGAAATGAGAAGCTGTTTGTGATGTGCCTGGCACACAGTGGAAGCTCAGAAAATGTTAACTTCTTTCCTTTGCTATCCATTTGGTTTCTCACTATTCTTCACCATCTTCTCCTATGCTCCTTAATGAAGGCTGGACTTTTCACAAATGTTTTGTCCCATTCTTCAGGAAAGGCTTCTTTTCCAAGCTCTGAGACTCCCAGGAGATACACAATCCCTGCAGCCAAGCACACTCGCTAAGACTCATCCATGTGAGTCATGGATTTTCTCTCTAGGACCTGCGCCTGGTGAGTTCATTTCCACATCTTCTTAATCCCATGTCACTAACAACAGTAGAATCAATAAAACCCACGTGTGATGCGAGACCACAAATCTATTTACCTGTTTAAATCAGGCAAGTACCTACTCTGTTGGCTCTGTCATTAAACTTCTGGGAAAATACTTTCCACACCTGGAAATATGAACTGGAAATCTCATCATGAGAGATTTTCCTGATAATTCCCAGGCTTCACTACATTGTGATGCTCAGGAAATTTTGACCTTGCTTTGTTTTGATCTGGACTAGAGTCAAAAGCATCTCTTAAATGAAAAATCATTTTCAGAAGGGCTAAAAATGTGGAGCCATTCATTTTGATTGCCACTGGATGCTTTTTATTCTGCTCAGCGTCTTTATCCCTAGCATCAAAAAAAAAAAAAAAATCAACGTCGAATTGACTAGAGGCCAAGTTGGGTGACTTTGGTGAGAAAAAGTGTATGAAATAAGAGGTTATAGTCACTGAGAGCCTAAAAAGAGTGTAGGAGGTGAAAAAGAAAAAAAAATGACCTGGAAATTATACTTGTCTATTTCTTTTTTTTTTTTGGACAGAACTGAATACATTTTCCAGGCTCTTGAGTTTAATTAAATTCAAAGGAACATCTCAAAGGCAAGTGAAAAAAAAAGAACAGGCAAGACATTGAGGTGGCTGGAATAAGAAACTGTGTAGAATGTTATGGAAAGACAAAACCAAAAGCAAGGAAAGGAAAGATGATGGGAGAAGAGAGGTGGGGGAGGGGAGGCAGGAGGTGCAGTGAGGAGGGGAGAGGTTGGGGAGGGGAGAGGTTGGGGAGCAGAGGGCAGAGAAGGGAGGGAAATATGAATTTGCCAAACCCGACCAGACGAAACGAACTTGTTTTCTGCCAGCAATACTCACAGCTCTCTTTTAGGCACTGTTACTTCCCTTAATTTCTAGATAGGTCACAGAAGCTAGATTATCTGTCTCATCTAAGGACACAGTAGCAAATGGCAGAATCAAGACCAAACCATTGCTGATTCCAAAGCCCATATTCTTTCTAATCTACCCCACTACCTTGGCTTACCATTTATGCATTTCATTTTTTAGTGCTGGAGAAAGGGGTTAAAAACAGCTTTATTTCTATTTCTCCCTATAAGAGCAAAGTCAATACATACATTGGTGCAATAATAATAACAACTCACAGGGGTTGTGCTCCTCCTTTGTGCCAGGTCTGGGCCACATGCCTTGGAGGAGTTATCTCATTTCGTCTTTACAGCTCCATAGAGTAGGTACAAGCATTTGGGATCTCCTTTTACATGTGAGGACACTGAGCCCCTCCCAGGTTATGTATACATGCTCGAGGCCACGCAGTTAGAGAGGGGAGCTGGGCTCAGAAGCCAGCAGAGTGACTCCCCCACCTGCCTCAGTCATTGTCCCATCCAGGCAGTTGTTACTGGGAAGTCATTAGAAGAACACTCTGAGAGTTTCTGACAGCAATTTTACTAAGAGATATTGATTTGTTAACTATTTTAACTTGCTCTTTGGTTTCTCTTTTTACTTACTCTTGTCCTCAACCATCGTATCTGTGAAACCATTGTTTTAATGTGCTAGTTTCAGATTTTCTAATATACATGAAACTAAACACACATTAAAATAAATGAAAAAGTGATAAAATAAAATTTAGAAAATCACCTGTATACCACCTACCAGTAACTTTTATGCTCTGCCAGTGGTAAGAATATTTTCCTCCATCACTGCTCAGAAATATCAGTTATTAATGAGGTAGAAAAAGGTCAGATCATACCCAACACTTCTGAATGGGGAAGAAAGAGGCAGGACCCAGACTCAAGGATTCGACTCCAGACCTTTCCCTCTGCACCACCAGCCTCCCTCCTGTACCTCCTCTATGTTCCCTGGAATCCCGAGGATGCAGCTGGGGGCTTCAGAAAGCTTTAAGGTACAGCTGATCCTGTCTTTATTTTAAATGTTTGTATTTTGTTCATCATGGATGTTTTTGCATTAATCTTGATTCTTTAACAAATACTGCATAAATTATTATGTGTTTTGATTACTGAGTTTATTTAAATGTTTTAATATATAATACATTTAATATGTTGTCTTTATACTAACATAGTCAAAAACATACTTTTTAATATTTTTTTAACAGAGAAGGGGGGCCCACAAAGATCACAACATGGCCCTTATGAAGCTGATTACTTCCTACCTCTGACACATCCCCACTTCTCCCTCAGGACCTGGGACCTCATGAGAGACCAAAACTATCAAGCAGTGTGCCCCACAGTGGCTCAGAGCCACTTGGCCTTTCAACTGCAAAATACGAATGCGTTTTAAAAGCTTTACCTTGGTACGTACTGTTTCTGAGAAACTCCATAATATGTAATTTTAAATTTCCATTCACTTACTGACGCTTATAACCCTTCCTGCAATGTCCTCAGCTTCTCTCTCTGGGGCACTTTAGTCTCCAACCTTTTATCCATGATAAATTATCCATTTAATCAAACTATCTAGCTTAAGCATTTTTGGTTACTGCTTTATTTTTTTTAAATGGGGAGGTGGGCATCCAACAAACCAGATGTGACTGTCTCCAGTTTCGTTTCTTAATGTACAAGTTGCAGATTCCTTATAGATCCTCTGGGGTAAATCACAAACAAGAATTAACACATCACCAGCCTAACCTCCTCTTCTCAGCATGTCTGTTTCAAATTAAAGTGAACGACAGACTCAAATATCAAAGGCATATTGCCCCTAAATTAGCCAATCAGCTCCAAATACAGCTGGAAACAAGAGCAGGGGATAATGTTTTTCAATCAGCGGACAACCCTTTGAAAGTTTAATTATAAATGGTAGCCGTTTATTTCAAGCTAAATGAAATTTGCTACTTCTATGTAGGCAATACACACTGTATGTCATCCCAGCCCAGTCTCTTAACTCTTACTGCCTACAACAGGGGGAGCAAAAATTATGTAGATCCCCATTCTCTGACTTCTATTATTGCAGTATTCTTTGAAGGGAATGGAAAATGCTTGCTATACAATTGTTAGAAGAAATCAATTTTCTGAACAGCTTTTTTTTTTTTTTTAACAAAGAAATCGGTCTGGGTTAAACTGACAAGGCAGATTAAAAATTTATTTATTTTTATTTTTGGCTGTGTTGGGTCTTCGTTTCTGTGCAAGGACTTTCTCTAGTTGTGGCAAGTGGGGGCCACTCTTCATCATGGTGCGCGGGCCTCTCACTGTCGTGGCCTCTCTTGTTGCGGAGCACAGGCTCCAGACGCGCAGGCTCAGTAGTTGTGGCTCACGGGCCCAGTTGCTCCGTGGCATGTGGGATCTTCCCAGACCAGGGCTCGAACCCGTGCCCCCTGCATCGGCAGGCAGATTCTCAACCACTGCGCCACCAGGGAAGCCCGACAAGGCAGATTAGAATCAGTGTCCTTGGAATTGGCAATCCCATTATCCATCAATGAGGACTGTTTTCCAGTTCAGGAGAAGGAAGGGATGGTCAGTTTGAGATTGGTCTCAGGTGTCAGGTCTGGAGAGAAACGAGGTTGTTATCTGTTCCTGTCAAGGAGACGATGACCTCCATCTCAGGGGTTCGCGTTCTGGAGATAATTGCAATGAATCATTTGCAAGGCAAGCCTTCAGAACCTTCTGCATGGGCACAGTGCAATCTTCCTCACCCATATGACCCCCACAGCCCCAAATTACATGTCACTTCTCCTCAGGTAGGAAGATCCAGTGGACAGGTATGGATTTGTCTGCCCAGAGCATCACCACCCTTAGGAAACTCCTCCCCCACTTCATACAAGTGCTCCTCTCCTTAGCCCTGCAGGATGAAGTGTGATAATTGGCTAGCCTGAGTCAAGAGCCATCCCTCAGGTGAATCTAAGTGAGATTCAAAGTGTGACATGCCCATTGATTTGCAGGATTCCCGTGTTCCTTGGAATCAAGCCCAGAAATGGAAATCTGGTATAGAGCTAGTGAGGCAATGAAGCCCAGACTTTGAAAATGGACAGACCTGCCATGTAAGTAGCTGAGTGACCTCATGCAAACTGCTTAAACACTCTGAGCCTCCATAGTCCTATATGTAAAATGGGGACAATATCTGTCCTACAAAGTTTTTGTAAGGATTATAGTTATTGCTTGCAAAGTTCTGGAACTACTGTAGCTACTAAAAAAATAATAAACATATGTAGTCATATACCAAATTATCAAACCTCGCCAGCCAGTGATGATAAAATGGGGTCATATTTGTGTTTAACTCCCAAATGACCATGATCCTGACTCCAGGTGGTGCACCCCCAGGTACCAGTTCTGCCCCTCCAAAACACCCTGAAATACCTCCCAAGTACTTCATCCTGAAGTACTGTCTCCCATGTGTTCACAGAATGGTCTGAGACCATCTCCAGGAAGGATCCTCTGTCAGATAGCATCCACCATGTTTTCCTGTCTTTATTGTCACTGAAGAGTGTGCTCCTTATTATTAAATCACCAGGGTCCAAGCCGGAGATGCTGTCCCTGATGTCCCCTTGTCATTGCTCCCTGCGGTGATCCAGTGGTGCTGGGTTCTGGTGGCAGTGAGGAGAAAGGTCTCTCCTCAGCTACCTGGGCCTCCAGTTCATTCCTTATTTCCCAAAACAATTCAGCAAACTTCAAAGAATCAGCAGCATTCAGAAATGATCCCATTGCCATTAATCCACACCCTCCAGAAGACAGTCTACCAAATGTGAATTAACAGTTCCCACGATAGAGACAGAAACCTTTTTGGAACTGATGGCTGCTTCTCTCCACACCCACCAACACCCCTACTCCATCCCAACAATTTCAGAGACCCGAGGGCTCAGTCTCAGCCAGGTCACACATGGAATCTGAGTCAACTCTTTATTAATCAGAACAAACCCTGATAAGCTGGGACAACGTGAGAGAGTAGCATTGATATATATACACTACCAAATGTAAAATAGATAGCTAGTGGGAAGCAGCCACATAGCACAGGGAGATCAGCTTGGTGCTTTGTGACCACCTAGAGGGGTGGGATGGGGAGGATGGGAGGGAGGGAGGCACAAGAGGGAAGGAATATGGAGATATATGTATAACTGATTCACTTTGTTATACAGCAGAAACTAACACAACATTGTAAAGCAATTATACTCCAATAAAGATGTAAAAAAAAAAAAAAAAAAACCCTGAGTGTAGACCCCACCCACAGCCAGTGAGTGACCACATGTATGGAGGACAGAGGACAGATAACATATGGATTTGCAGAGGTCAGGGGGCTCCAAGAAAGGATGTGAATATGATTCGTTGGAGAGTATATAAATCAGTTTCTCCTCCCTCTCACTTTCTTACATATGCCCTGTGATATATATGGTTTTCTAACAATAAAGACAAACTATGATGGTAACAAGGTCAAGGTACAGCATTATTATAAGTTATATTTCAGTTTAGCTTTATAAGATTATATAGATATTGGGTCAATAAATAATTTGTGTGTATTGAATCATTATCTATATGTTATATATTACTATGGTGTACACTAATATATATTATATATATTAGTATGTTATATATATAAGTTCCTTTTTGTAATTAAATATAAAACTTTAGACAAATTTAACTAATTAAGCCTTTATTAATGGAGTGGGGTCAAAGGTAGGTGCTTTGGGGAACCTATTTAATTTTTATAAACAAAACACTGATTATAAATAGTAACATATGAATATATCAAGACTCTTGTATTGATCTTCCTAGGCCTTCAGAGCTAACTTTTACTTGCATGTACCCCAAATGTCATGCTGTGATTGAGAAAATCTGCCCACCAGATTTTACAGCCAATTGTTTTCGTGTCAGAGGTGCTGTGTGATCGTATATGAAAAGGCAGGAAACTCAGGGATTCCAGTGACCCATAAGTGGCCCATTGCCTAGGAGCAAGATTTCAATAAAAACCCTGCATGAAATGAGTCTCACACTTATAACAAAATGAGTCTGAAACAATCAAAAAGTGGTATGAGGTCCATGACTCTATGACAAGGCTAAGTCCAGGAGGCAGGCAGAGTAGGACCACAAGGAAGATTCAACACGGTTTTTGCAGCCAACTTTTTCTGGTCACAAATGGCTATTCTGTATAAATGTTCCTGAAAGTTCTCCTTTCTAATGGTGGGTCTTAGATAGCAATATTTCACCAAACCACAATTTTTAATGGATCATTACTGTTTTTACATTTTGTCTTAATGTTACTTGTCTTTCATTTCCTTAGTTGGTTAAACTACTATTTCTTCTCTGTTTCTTGCATTTCATCTCTACTGAGAATGGTATGACTTCTTCATCCTTTCAAATTGATGAAATTAGATTGGGTCTGTTTCCTTAATTCCCTTAATTTAAATGGGTAAGACTGAGTCATAATGGATGAGTGGTCTCTTCCAGACTGCCCTCCAGTGTAAATGACTAAGGGAATAAGGCTCTGAGAACTGAGTCATGAGGTCTAACCAGGCTTCCTGGGCAGGGGAGGGAGGGTGAAAGGGCCTGTGTAACTCTTTCCTGAAAAGCATAGTGGGGGAGATACAGCAGATCTGGGTGAAACCAGATGTCTTAACCAACCAGTTCTGTTCAGGTAAATTATTTAGTAAAACAAAGCCAAATACAATTTTAGTTAAATTCTATTTGATGAGATATGGCTGTTGTTGCATTGGTTGTTGTTTTTAAATTTTTATTTTGAAATAATTGTAGACTCACATGCATCAATAGTTGCAAGAAGGGCTTCCCTGGTGGCGCAGTGGTTGAGAGTCCGCCTGCCGATGCAGGGGACATGGGTTCGCGCCCCGGTCTGGGAAGATCCCACATGCCGCGGAGCGGCTGGGCCTGTGAGCCATGGCCGCTGAGCCTGCACGTCCGGAGCCTGTGCTCCGCAATGGGAGAGGCCACAACAGTGAGAGGCCCACGTACCGCAAAAAAGAAAAAGAAAAAAAAAAATAGTTGCAAGAAGTAATACAAAGAGATTCCATCTACCCTTTGCCCAGTCTCCTCCAGGGGTAACATCCTGCACAACTGCAGTGCAAGATGACAACGAGGGTGTTGACAATGATACAGCTGAGAAGTAGAACATCTACATCATTGCAAGAATCACTCCTGTGACCTTCTCTAGTCACACCCATGCTTTTGCCATCCCCTACGCCTTTCTTAATCTCTGGCAACTGTTAATCTTTTCTCCATTTCTATAACTTTCTCGTTTTAAGAATTTTATATAAATGAAATCACATAATATATAACCCTTTGAAACTATTTCCATTCAGCATAATTCTCTGGAAATTCATTCAAGTTGTAGCATGTACCAAGAGTTCATTCAGGATTCCTCAATATGGAGATTCCACCATTTGTTTAATCCATTGGGACATCTGGATCTTGATATGCTTTTAAATATTGTACAAATTGCTTGATACTAATAAGCAGTTGTGAGAACACTTACTGGAATCCAGGAGTTGTTTTAAATAATTTATACCAATTTTCGTACTTTACTCTTGCAACAGATTTGATTAAGCAGATGTAATGCATGATTAAACTATAAGGGAAGATTAAAGAGAAGATATCTTCTCCTATGGATGTAGATGAATCTAAAGGGAACTATAGTATAATTCAAAATTAATGAAATTCTTCAGTTTCAGTTCCCTGTAGGGGTGATATAAAATGGGAATTGAGAGAGACTAAAGTAGATGACACGGGACTAGTCACTTGTAAAAGGAAAATATATAAATATCACTTCAAGAATTGTTTTAAAAAATTAAGTATGAGGCTTAAAAAGTTTGGAGCAAAATAAAATTGAATAACTAAAAAAAACTGTCTAATGAAAACTGGGAAAAAATCTTGAAAGTAAAAATAAAGAATGTTAAATAAAAAATTATAGTGTTAAACAGCAAAAATTTCTTAATGTATTCAACATTACACTAAGTAAAAGTAGAATAAATTAAACACGCTGATTAAAAGACAGAATCTCTCAGATTGAATTAAAATGAAAACAGAAATAAGACCAAACTCTACAATATTTTAAAAAGATATACTTCAGATAACAGGATGGAGAATCGAGGAAAATAAAGGATAGAAAAAAATGTATCACACAAATAAGAGTCAAAAGGAAATTTAATATATGTAAGATTTACTTAAATTTTAATTTTCTTTAATTTAAAAAATTTTATTGAAATATAGTTGATTTAAAATGTTGTGTTAGTTTCAGCTGTACAGCAAAGTGATTCAGTTATACACACACATATAATATATATTATATATATAATCTTTTTTTACATTCTCTTCCATTATACATTATTAAAAGATATTGTAACAGTATAGTTCCCTGTGCTATACAGTAGGTCCCTGTTGGTTATCTGTTTTATATATAGTAGTGTATATATTTTAATCCCCAACTCCTAATTTACCCTTCCCCCCTTCCCCTTTGGTATCCATAAGTTTGTTTTCTATGTCTGTGAGTCTATTTCTGTTTTGTAAATAAGTTCATTTGTGTCATTTTTTTAGATATCACGTATAAGCAATATCATATGATATTTGTCTTTCTCTGTCTGGCTTCACTTATTATGATAATCTCTAGATCCATCCATCCATGTTGCTGCAAATGGCATTATTTCATTCTTTTTTATGGGTGAGTAATATTCCACTATATAAATATAATATAAATATTTTATATATATAAATATTATATATATATATATATATATATATATATATATATATATATATATATATGTAACACCTTCTTAATCCATTCATCTGCCAATGGACACTTAGGTTGCTTCCAGCTCTTGGCTATCGTAAATCGTGCTACTATGAACATTGGGGTGCATGTATCCTTTCGAATTATGTTTTTCTCCAGATATATGCCCAGGAGTGGGATTGCTGGATCATATGGTAGCTCTATTTTTAGTTTTTTAAGGAACCTCCATACTGTTCTACATAGCGCTTTTACCAATTTACATTCCCACCAACAGTTTAGGAGGGTTCCTTTTTCTCCACACCCTCTCCAGCATTTGTTATTTGTAGACTTTTTGATGTTGGCCATTCTGACTGGTGTGAGGTGATACCTCGTTGTAGTTTTGATTTGCATTTCTCTAATAATTAGTGATGTTGAACATCTTTTCATGAGCCTTTTGGCCAGCTGTATGTCTTCTTTGGAGAAAGGTCCATTTAGATCTTCTGCCCACTTTTTGCTTGTTTTCTTGATATTGAGCTGTATGAGCTGTTTATATATTTTGGAGATTAATCCCTTGTCAATTGCATCATTTGCAAATATTCTCTCCCATTTTGTAGGTTGTCTTTTTGTTTTGTTTATGGTTTCTTTTGCTGAGTGAAAGCTTTTAAATTTAATTAGGTCCCATTATGATAAAAACTCTCTCAATAGTGGGCATAGAGGGAACCTACTTCAGCATAAAAATATATGACAAACCCACAGTGAACATCATACTCAGTGGTAAAAAGCTGAAAGCATTTTCTTTAAGATCAGGAAAAGACAAGGATGTCCACTCTCACCACTTCTATTCAACATAGTTTTGGAAGTCCTAGCCATAGAAATCAGAGAAGAAAAAGAAATAAAAGGAATCCAAATTGGAAAATAAGAAGTAAAACTGTCACTGTCACAGACATAGAGAATGGACTTGAGGACATGTAGAGGGGGAAGGGTAAGCTGGGACGAAGTGAGAGAGTGGCATGGGGCTTCCCTGGTGGTGCAGTGGTTGAGCGTCCGCCTGCTAATGCAGGGGACACGGGTTCGTGCCCCGGTCCGGGAAGATCCCACATGCCGCAGAGCGGCTGGGCCTGTGAGCCATGGCTGCTGAGCCTGCGCGTCCGGAGCCTGTGCTCCACAACGGGAGAGGCCACAACAGTGAGAGGCCCGCATACCGCAAAAAAAAAAAAAAAAAAAAAAAGAGAGTGGCATGGATTTCTATATACTACCAAATGTAAAATAGCTAGCTAGCGGGAAGCAGCAGCATAGCACGGGGAAATCAGCTCAGTGCTTTGTGACCACCTAGAATGGTGGGATAGGAAGGGTGGGAGGGAGATGCAAGAGGGAGGAGATATGGGGATATATGTATATGTATAGCTGGTTCACTTTGTTATAAAGTACGAACTAACACACGATTGTAAAGCAATTATACTCCAATAAAGATGTTTAAAAAAAAAAAAACTGTCACTGTTTGCAGATGACATGAGACTATGCATAGAAAATCCTAAAGATTCCACCAGAAAACTACTAGAGCTCATCAATGAATTCAGTAAAGTTGCAGGATGCAAAATTAATACACAGAAATCTGTTGCATTTCTATATACTAACAATGCAAGTTCAGAAAGAGAAATGAAGGAAACAACCCCATTTACCATTGCATCAAAAAGAATAAAATACCTGGGAATAAATCTACCTAAGGAGGCAAAAGACCTGTACTCAGAAAACTATAAGACACTGATGAAAGAAATCGAAGATAACACAAATGGAAAGATATAGCATGTTCTTGGATTGGAAGAATCAATATTGTCAAAATTACTATACTACCCAAGGCAATCTACAGATTCAATGTGATTCCCATCAAATTATCAATGGCATTTTTCACAGAAATAGAACAAAAAAATTTTTAATTTGTATGGAAACAAAAAAGACCCCAAATAGCCAAAGCAATGTTGAGAAACAAAAACAGAGCTGGAGGAATTTGGCTCCCTGACTTAAGACTGTACAAAGCTACAGTAATCAAAACAGTATGGTACTGGCACAGAAACAGAAATACAGATCAATGGAACAGGGTAAAAAGCCCAGAAATAAACCCATGCACCAACAGTCAATTAATCTATGACAAAGGAGGCAAGAACATACAATGGAGAAAATACAGTCTGTTCAATAAATGGTGCTGGGAAAACTGAACAGCTACATGTTAAAAAATGAATTTAGAACATTCTTTAACACCATACACAAAAATAAACTCAAAATGGGTTAAAGACCTAAATGTAAGACCAGATACTATAAAATTCTTAGCAGAAAACATAGGCAGAACACTCTTTGACATAAATCACAGCAATATCTTTTTGCATCTGTCTCCTAGAGTAATGGAAATAATATATGTAAGATTTTTTAAATCATAAAGAACAGAAAGAGATGTTGCATTTATATATAGATACAGATATATATCCAGAAGCAATGATAATAATAAGAGCAAAATACATAAAGCAACAGATGACAGAAATGGGAGAAAGAGAGAGGTAAAAAGCTATTGGAGATTTAAAATCACTGCTCTCAGAAGCTGATGTACCTAATCCAATAAAAACAGACTAGAATATAGAAGACATTAATAAAATAATTAAGAAGTTATGCATATAACTTTATATTAAAATTTGCATACAGACTAAGACTACACACTTTTTTTTCTAGAATAGATTGGTCATTAAAAGAAATCATATAGTAGAGACAATAAGAAAATATCAATATATTTCTAAGTCTCAAACAGAAAATGTTCTCTAACTTCAATGTAATAAAATTTAAAATTAGTAAAACTGAGTTAGATAAAAATCAATTTATTTATAAAGTAAGAAAAAATGAAACAAAAAAATTTACTGTCAGGTAGAACTCGGTGAAACTAGAAAACAAAAGGGGAAATTCTACAGCTTAAAGACGATGAAAGTAGTACATGTCAACATTTGCTTGATGTTGCTAATGCAGTTCCTAGAGTGCAGTTTATAGCTATGAATACATTCTAAAAAATTTTGAAAAATAAATAAGCTAAATGATCATCTAAAGATGAGAGGAAAGAGACAACAGAGCAGATCCAAAGAAACAAGAAAGATGGCAATATAAATGACAGCTGCAGAAGGTTTTACAGATGAGGAAAGGAGTACACAATTCCTAACTTATATACATTGTCTTAGAAAGTTGAAAATGGGGGCAAGTCTGGGCAGCTCATTTCATGAGGCAAGTGTAATTTTAATAGCTAAACCAGATGAAAAGAGTTCAAGACAAAAAAAGTACTATAATTTGAGTTCTGAAGTTAGTTTTAAAAATATTAAATAAAATATTACCTATTTATTTCCAAAAGTATATTAAAATGATTCAAGGATGGCCCAACATAGGAAAAACTAGCAATATAATTCACCTTAAAAAATAGAATAAAAGACTGGAGGGTCACAATAGAAATAGAGAAAAGCAGATGATAAAGATCAATATCCACTTCTGAAAGAAAAAAAAATCTTAGAAAAGTAGAAATAATCTGATAAAGTTTATCATCCAAAATTCATTGAAAACATCATTTTCATAAAGAAATTTTATAAGCATTTTTTTGAGGTCAGGAACAAGACAAACCTTACCACTGTAACAACTGCTATTCCAAATATTTGGAAAAGCAATAAGATCACAAAAATAATTTCCTTTGTATTGGAAAGGACAAGACAAAATATTCATTACATAGAAATCCACGAGAATCAGGAGAAAACCATTAGAATTTGTAAGAGAGTTCAGCAAGTTTTCCAGAAACAAGGTTAAGTTATAAAAACCAGTAGTAGGCACCTACTAAAGCAAGTTCCTATTAGAACGTATGATAAGAAAATTTACAATAGCAACTAAAACTATGAATTATCTATTAGCTGATTTTAAAAAGATTGCACAGAATATTTGTGGAAAATTTTTAAATTTTATTCTAGGACATGAATAATGACCTGCATAAATATTCTGCCTAAGGTTTGGGTCAATTAAACACTGAAATGATATCAATCAATATACCCTGAATTCATTGAAAATAAATGCAGTTCCAAGAAAAAATTCAAGCATGAACTTCTTTTTTGGAAAATGTTTTCTAAAATATATGTGGATGAATAAAAGTTCATGAATGGCAAAGAGTATTTTGAAATAGAAGAGTAGGGAGATCCTTCTTGCCAGGTATTGACATATTAAAAAGCAGTAGTAATTAAGACAGTACAGCAATAACATAGGAGCAGGACAGTAGACCAAGGGAGCAGATTAGAGCACCCCCATCGACTCCTGGTGCCTCTGGGACCTGGCATGTTACAGAGAAGGCACCACAAAATAGTGGGAGAAAAGACTGATTATTTGGTAAATAGCATGGGAAAAATAGCCTCACTCTATGGAAAGTTTAAATTAATTCATTACCTCATACCAAATAAACTCTATATGGAGTAAGAACTAAACTGAAAGTTAAAAGTATAGAATTAATGAAGGAAATGTAGACAAAATCTTTACGACCTTGGGATACGAGAAGCTTCTTAATCCAGACTCCAACACATAAACCCCAAAGAGATAAATTGATGGCTCTGGTATCAAAATGAAAGATTTCCCCTCAAAATTACACCATAGACAAAGTTATCAGCAGGATTCAGGCTTACTCTTGACACTGCAATGTAATCAGTTTACCAATGAGACTGTTAATTGAGCAGTTACTATGTATCAGGCACTGTTCTGAGTACTTTATATATGTTGAATCATTCACTCTTCTTGAGTACTATTGTTAACCCCATTTTAGGGATGAGGACAATGGGTTAATAAACTTGTCGAAAGTCACGTAGCTGGTGAAGGGTAGAGCTGGGATTCAAACCCTGATAACCTGGCCAAATCCAGAATCTGTTCCCAGAATTGTGGTTACACAGCTGTTCAGCATTTTCCATGCTGATGCCAAGGGGAGCAAGAGAGGGAAGAGAAGAGCCAAGGATGTCAAGTACTGCAAGGATGATGAGGAGAGATCACTGAATGTGTCACTCCAGAGACTTCTGCAAGTACTATTTCAGGTGGAGCTGTGCTGGCTTGTGGAGAAGTGACCAACAAGCAAGACAGCTCAATCCTTTAAACTACAACTCTAGAAAGTTTGAGAAGGACTCATCCTTTCTCTTAATTCTAGGCACATTCGTGTTTTGCATTTTAAGAATATATTTTTTAAAATTCTTTGGAGAATGCTGCCAATTATGAAAAACATGACAGCTATAAACCTCCATGATTCTTACTCTCCAGAACAGACTCTCCACAAATTCAGGGTGTCTGGCAAATTATAGCCAAAGAGTCTGATCAAACTGGTTTTCAAACCAGCATCTCCAACTAATATTTTCCACAACACGCAATCCCATTCTTGTTTGCAGTAAAACATTGGAATGAAACCATACTCTGTTTGTTCTCCAGCTCACATTATGACTTGCTGTAAAATGAATTAATATTCATAAATCTTTTTTACTGCACTAATCTCAATGTTTTAAAGTGGTGATTACCACCTGACATGGGGCAGGCCAACAACTAAAGGAATCTTCAAACAGCATAAGATCCTATTCCCACATGGGTGTTTGAAGAGGAAAGCAAAGGAAAAGGTTCACATGTTGAATTTGGGCATAAACACGAACATTCTGAGAAGATTTTCCATAAGGACTCCAGATACTTTGGGATAAAAATGTCCTGAACATTTTTTCTGTAGAGTGTCTGGGAACATGAGCAAGAGTGTTGGGCATGGGTTATGTAACATGGAATATACCACATGGACAACCTTTTTGAAATTTTCCAGATGAGACCTATAGTTTGAAAAGCTTAGAAACATCTTCTGTGATATTCACGTTTTCTGTAATTAAAGTTTCTTCAGGCTCTGACAACTGAGCAGTGGATTAACGTTGACTATCCATATCCAAAGCTACTGAGAAAGCCTACAGGCTTTATAAGGCTACCTAAGGAGAAGTAGGCCTCCGAGCTGCCCAACAGGAAACTCGGAACACATTGGAAACCAAGAATGACACGGCACATACATCTGAACAGAGAAACTGGGAAGAGAAGTAGTAGATGCTTTGGGTATGATTTTAATTAGAACAATAAGGAAGCAGGATGGTTTATACTGTTGAGAATCTTTATTCTTAGTTTGGGACCTAAGTTTTCAAGAGTAGAGAAGGAACGAGGAGAGACTCATTCATTCAATAAATAGTTATTGAATTTCTACCATGCCAGAAAGCACCATGCAAGGCCCTGGGGATTTGGTGGTGAGCAAAAGCAGAGCTTAAAATGTAGTAGGCAAGATGGCCAAGTAATGAGATGAAGGAGAGTATAATTATAAGCTGAGATCAATGATTTTAAGAAAAGTAATAGAGCTCCAAGATAGTAACAAAAGAGGTTAACCAGGTCTTGAGAGTCACAGAGATGCTGAAGAATTTGAAAGCGTTCACTACCTGAAGGGAAGCAGTACCTGAGCTCTCTGCCAGAGAGACCCAAGAAGGGCCACTCTCCCTAGCAGTGTCAGGGGAAAAGTTGTGGTGGGAGAAGCTGGGGAGCAGGGAGAGTGGTAGCCGCCCCCTACCCCTTCCCTGAGCACATTCTCCCAAGGGATGCCTTGTCAACAATATTTTTTAAATACTCCATTGCCAGGAGCATTAAGATTGTGGAAGAACTTTGGAGGGAGCAATGTAGAGCAAGTCCAGGCTCTCAGCTACAGAGATGGTAGTCAAAGGTGTCTTGCAGTCATGCTAATCCCTCAGGTCCCACTGTGGGCCAGGCTGCACCACAGGTTTGCTCCTCCACGGGGGTAGGTCCTACCTAGCTCAGACTCTTTTCAGAACTCCAGTGTGTAGCTTTACCAAGTTGTCTTTCCTGAGCTGCAGACCCCCAGAGCCATCTGCCTAACGACAGTTTTATTTGCCTGTCTCTCATATATTTCAAGTAACAAGGGCCCCGAACTGTTCGTCTCTTTCAGTACTAAACCTGCTCCTCCTCTGATTTTCCATCCTAGTGAATGTCACCACCATCTCCTCATTTGCTCAAGTGGAAAACATGGCAGCCGGGGCATCGTCCTCAATGCTTCCTGTCTGTTTCACTTCTTCCTATCCAACCCATCAGTGAATAACTTTGAAGTCTACCCACTTGACCCTCTTCCTCCCACCTCTGCCTGTGTTGAGACCACATCACCTCTTCCCTGAAAGACTCCAACTACCTCCAGCTCCAGCCTGGTCCCCCTGCTGCGCTTCTTGCCCAGCCCCAGCCCCCCACCTCCAGCTCAGTTTTTACCAGAGCCCTAGAGAGAATCTAGTGTGTGAAACTTAAGAGAGAGAGAGAAAGCATGACTGCTTCCATCCTTGGGGCATCTCAAGGCAGCCGTCCTGATGCCCTGGGGGACTGGGAAATCCTTGAACTTCTGTTGACAGATGGCAGGAGGCCCATGGCAGAAGGCTGGTACTTCAGAGGAGAGGCCATTACTGTGTGAACTTTAGGGAAGATGAATTCCAGGAAGGAAAGGCCTGAGGGAAACTGGTGCTTCACGTGCTCTAAAGCATGGCTTTTCTGTTATTCCAGAAGGCTTTTCTTTAAAAAACAAAAGTATAATAACCCTAACACCACCACCATTAGTATGCTATGGCTGACATGGTCAGTGTCTGCCGTATTTCCTTGGATCCCATTATCATTTCCTTCCTTTATTCCGTTTTTGCACCAGTGTGCCTCCCAAAGCCTGTGCCCACGTCTCTTTCTCGGTGCTGCCCTTAGCCTTCTGGAGTCCTCGTGTTTGATCACATGCAGTAAGATGCCGCCTCCCTCTGAGGTGTGTCCACATTGTCTCCAAAGCTCCTTAGGGATTTAGTCAGTATTACCCTTGATGTAACTGCTTGATATCCTTGCTTAGCTTCCTTCCCCTCCCTCTCCCACTTTCCTCTGGTTTTTCCTGGGATGGCCTCCCAATAATCACTTTCCCATGAATCCTGGTCTCAGGTTCTGCTTCTGGAGAACCCAGCTCTCTGAACCAGGCACAGGCTAAGTACTTTCTGTGCATTCTTTCTTCGAATCTTCAAAAAAAACCCATGAGGTAAGGACTATCCATAGCCCCATTTTACTGATGGCTAAACACAGGATCAGGGACATTTGGTTTCTGTCACACAGCCAGTGCTGGGAGAGCCAGGCCTGACCCAACCCATGTCTGATCCAACTTTTGACCATTTTGCTACACCATGAAGTCACCCACTCCCCTCCACCTTCCTCCACAGAAAGCAGAGTCTGAGAAAGGGGGCTCATTCTGGAGAGTGGTCCCAGGGAACAGGTGGGAAGAGCGGGAAGTACAGCAGGACAGGGGAAAAACAAATATGAGGTGTGTTCCGGCTGCCTCCGTGGTGGGCTTGATCCCATCCAGCCAGACCCTTGGAGTTGCCTGTGGATCACACCTCAGGATTGCCCACCTGAAGGATGGAAGGGGGAGTGTTTCTCCACCAGCTCTGTCCCCTGCTGGTCAAGGATCCCCAAAGGTTTTCAGTCTCTCCCACTACCACCCCTACCTTGTCAGGGGAGTCCCCGGGCAGAATGTGGGAGAAGCACTGTCAGGTACACCCGGGTTGAGCAGCTGCCACAGCAGTGACTGGGGATGTGAGGCAGGGCACAAAGGGCTTCCAGAACACACTTCCTTCTACCATCTTGTGCAGTCCTTGCCCCTTAGTAGGAAGCCACATGTGTTGAGCATACTATGTGCCGGCCCTGGGCTAAACACTTTCCATGCCTCAGTTTATCCATACCTGGCCACACCTGACTGGGCAAGTCCTGGTATTATTCCCAGATTACATTGTGAAAACCAAGGTCCAGGATGGTGAGATGACTCGCTCCTGGTGTGTGGCGTTGTGGGGACAGGGACTCCTGCTCTTACCCAGCCCTGGGGGCTGCTCCTTGGGGCAGCCTGCCTCACAAACCATGGCAGCTTTCCACGGGCTGGACAGGCCCCAGCTCCGGGCCTGGTTCTTATTCGGGGAACCCAGCCAGAAATCCAGCCAGGACCGGATGGCGTCTTATAATTTCTCTGTATCCCCCAAGCTGCCTAGTACTAAATAAATACTTGCTGACTGATTGACTCATACTGGCCTTGCTTCCAAGTTTCCCTGGGCCCCTTCTCTAGGCAGCTGTCTCCCTCCCTGGCCTTTTGGACTCCCCCATTTTCACCAGCTCCCAAAGCCTGAATCTGAAAATGTAGGGAGTGTTGTGTTTCTAGAGATACGAGCTGATGACAGAAGGGGCTTAGCAGTGAGGGTGGGTGGCAGTGGAGCCATGAGAGGAAAAGGTCGGGATGGGATGGGAGGGGTCTTCACACTCCTTGTGCCAGAGGGGCCCCCAAAGCAACTTGAAACCAAGAAAAATGTGCACTGACCACTCTGAGGAGATATTCCTGGGACACCCCATAGTTGGGTGGATAAGGACACAGGCTCCAGCCCAGGCCTCCTGGGTTCATATCCTGGCTGCAGCTGTCACCTTACCTCTCTGTGCCTGAGGAATTTCAGCTGTATACTGTGATGATGATAATAATAATAACCACCTCAGGGTTGTTGCTTGGGTTAAAATGAGTTAATACAGTGCCTGGCTAGTGCTAAGTGCTCCATGAGTATTAACTGTCGTGGTTGCTGTTCTTATGCCACCAGGGGTTATAACCCTGCAAGCTCAGTCTGCTACTGTCCTTCTATTGATATGCAAACAAGGCTCAGGGAAGGCAAATGTTGTGCAAAAGTATGAGAGTTTAAATTCAAAAGCAGGTCAGGTTAACTCTGAAGTCCATGAGCTTCTGCTACAATCAGCATTTACACATTTCAGTTGTTTATCTGTTGGTTATTATTCCAGTATTTATGAGAACTATTTATCATTATTGCCCAGCATATTTTAAAAATATCTACCAGGAGAAAGTGCTTGAGGGGAAAAAGAATTGAGCAGTGAACAAGGGAGAAGAAGCTTAGCTTTCATAATTGAACGGAGAATTGAGCAGTGAGTAAGGGAGAAGAAGCTCAGCTTTCATAATTGAATGGAAGGACAGTCTGGCTCAAAGTGGCCTCAGTTAAACTCAGCTCAAATATCAGGTTTTCTTAAAAGCCTGGTCAGATGTTCCAGTATAGCCATTTCATAAACCTGCAGGACTTGGTACTGGTTTTTAAAATCTCATTCATAAGAGTAAAATGGTTTAAGCCTGAAGTTCTATCAACATATAATCTTTGAGTTCTAGATTTAGCTAAAGAGGTGTGTCATGTCTATGTCAAAATTAGTCTGGTTAAACCAGCTGCCCCATTGTCTATAAGGCAGTTGACCCAAGAAACAGCATCTTGACAACAAAAGGAGCATATTATGATTTGCAGTCATGAGCTGTCTGCTTGTACTTCTACCTGTAATACTGTTACTACCCCATACCTGCTCTTATTCCTACTTACTCATATTCACAGAACACTCACTATTTTCTAAGTGTGTTACTCACTTTATCTTCAAAACAATCCTATGAAGTAGGGAATATCTTCATTTTACAGATCAGGAAACCAAGGCCCAAAGAAGCATAGTAACTTCCCAATGACCACCAGTCAGTGAGGGGTGCAGTCACCCCCAAGAAATCTGACTGGACATTCTGCGCTCTCAGCCGCTATCCTGAACTCTGCTACTCATTCAGAGCAGAAAAATGGGCCTCCCTCTGGTCCCCACCGGCAAAATGCACAGGGAGAGTGTCCTAAGGGGGGCAGTGTTTATAAAACTTGAGCCAGAAAGAACAAGATTCTTAAGGGAATAATAACAGATTCAATTCTGTTCCTATCACATGCCTGTGTCTTTCATGTATGCAAGCCTGTGTGACCTTTATAAAAATCTAGCAAAATGGGAATTGTCCATGTTGATGAAAGTGGAAACTGAACCTTAACAAGGTCAAATGGCTTGGCCCAAACCACTCAGTTATGCATATGATGTAGCCAGGACTAGGTTTCTTGGCCTCTGATTTCAGGGCTAGTTCCATTCTACCAGAACTTCTTTGAGACTCTGAAGGAAACTATATGTATTTATCCCACCTGTTTGGAAATGTACGTTTCAGTATTATTCAGGTATGATGAAGCAAACAGATCAGGACACAACTGCCATTGAAAAGATAGTTTGTTACTTATAGTTCCCAAGAGGAGGGGATATGCCATACCATGCAGGGCTACATAGGGAAGCACCAGCGTCAGTCAGGAGGCAGAGGGAGTGAGGGGAAAAAGTGGGCAAGAAACTTTATTGGTGTTTCCATGGGAAGGAATGGGTGAAGCAGGGTAAGGAAGCTAAGTGGGTTTTGGATTGGCTAGTTTGAATAATCTTGGTGAACTCTGGGGCACTGGGGCTGTCTTTAGTTGTCTGATACTTGGCCCCTGGGGTGATTAGGTCAGGAGGATAGTGGCTCCAGTGTGAGAAGTGGTTGAGGTATGGGCTTCACACTGGTTGATTTGCATGTAAAGGTGCATTCCATGATGAGTTGTTTGCCATAGCTAGGAATTAGCTAACCCGTGGAGGAGCAGTCCCTTCCAGTGTCAACAAGGCCCCAAGATGTCAAAGAATCAAAATAAAAAGACATGCCTAGGGGCTTCCCTGGTGGCGCAGTGGTTGAGAGTCCGCCTGTGGATGCAGGGGACGCGGGTTCGTGCCCCGGTCCGGGAGAATCCCACATGCCACGGAGCGGCTGGGCCTGTGAGCCATGGCCGCTGAGCCTGTGCGTCCGGAGCCTGTGCTCCACAACGGGAGAGGCCACAACAGTGAGAGGCCCACATACCGCAAAAAAAAAAAAAAAAAAAAAGACATGCCTAATACACCACCCTAGAAGAGAGTAGGCATAAGGCTGTCCTTATAAGAAGAAACTGAGCAAACAGGACACAATTAGATTGAATGGGTGGATGGATGGATCGATGGATGGATGGACCAATAGATATGTAAGGTTTATTCTCCCTGACGTCCACAGCTCTAGTCTAACACGTATGGTTGTTTCAGTGGAAACTTCCCTATTTGAAGATCAAAGATAAAGCACAGTCACAAAGCGGCATTCATGCAACCTCTGGATAGATACTTCTTCCATTGCTTCAAAATGAAGACCCTGCTAAATGACGTGGAGGGAGATTGTAGGAGCATAGCTGGCCATCTGGGATTTCACATTAGCTGTTATTCCCCATAACTCTGCTGCTGAGACATCAGATCATGGCTGGTTAGAAACATGAAGTCAGTTCCCTTCCAAAATCAATAAGAAACTTCTGACTGGGCTATCTGCATTGACTCGGGAAGAAGAATAAGGATGCAAAGTTAGAAAACCAAAGCTAGAGAATAAAAATTTCTGAATGGGTGCTTTCATTGGTTTGTTGGCAAGAAACACATTCAAGGAAACCAGGTTGATTTTCAATTCCCTTTTTCATAAATTAAAAATAGCTTCTTCTGATAGTTAGACACATGGGTCCCAAATGGCCCAGGTAATTCATTAGCTCAGATGGAGAAAGCATATTCTCCATCAGTGTGTTGGACTCATCTCACTATGACACCCCAAGCTCGTAATGACACTGGACAGCTGAATTCAGAATTTAACTGTCTGCAACTGGTGCTTTTCCTTGCAGGACATTTCTCCAGAAACTCATCCCCGAGACTAGCTATTAATTGGAGAAGGTTTATTTATCCTATAGGTTTGATAATCAATCATCGGATTTCAGCACTTGTTTTGTGGGATTCCATTTCATCACTTGCTACAGTATATATTATTATTCATTATAGAAGTTTGTTAACGGTGTATTTATTTGAGTGACTCTCCCTCTAAATAAAGGGGCCTTATAAAGTTTTTTTTTAAATAAAGGTTTATTTTTACATCAGCTATTTGCTTTCCTATGCTAAACCTCAGTTGAAGGCTCTGAGCAGCATGCAAACCGAATTCCTGCATTTCAGGCCGGGCTGGGGCTGTTGGAAGGGTGATAAAAGCAGCTGCCCGGGCCCTTCAGCAGATTTGTTTTTTTCAGCCCTGTCAGTCACTTTCCCTTTGAGAAGGGAACAAGACGGCTGGTAAAGATTAGGGATGGTAATGTAAAAGTTTCTACCTACTGCATAAAATTCTTTCAAATTAATGCAAGCATTAAATTGTCAATGATTTTTCACATAAAGTAGATATTAAACTGTGCATGCCCGCTGGTGTTGGTATAAATTTTTGTCAACATTTTTGGCACACGGGGGCTGGGCCTGGGGGGTCAAGAAATGTTTTTAACCAAATTTTGTTGTTTCAGTTGCTCTTTTTACACTCGTGTGTTGTAACTCAAACGTAGAATCTTTTCCCAAAAATGAAATTTGGCAGGCCATTAGTCCGTAATGTGGTCTAATGCCTGTGGGTATTTTTTAAACATGTAAATGGCCAAGATATTTAGGTTTTTGAGGTTGAAAAATTGTGCACGCACTCTTAGCAACTTCTTTTTCAGCTGTATTTAGTATGCATATTTATTGCACATGTGTATTATGAAGCACGCCGATGAGACTGGAGATTAGTTGGGAAAATATACAAATGCCTCTTCACGGGGCGAATGTCTTACAGTGCGTGAGTTGATTTGTCTCCTCTTTTTACTAGGGAGTAAGAGGTAGCCCTGAAGCAAACCCTGCTCCCCACGGCCCAGTCCCAGAGTGAGGAGACTTCAGGCCATTCCCACTCATCCATGAGGCTAGAAGACTGAATGTGGCAGCCATCCCCAAGCCTGCTGATCGGCTCCATAGCAGAGTAATATCCAAAGGAAGAGGGTGAGCATCTGTATCTCATGGTTCTAAATCCCGTCTCCGGTCTCATTGCCCTAACCTGTACCAATGCCCTGTGGACATGAATCCTGGACTTTTCCCAACACTCAAGGATCCACACACAGAATCCAAAACAAATACTCTGAGCATAAAGAAAACATATTATAGCCTAATCCACTGTCCAGATCATTGAAAAGTAACAGTTATTACCTCATTTGAAAGTAATCTTTAACAATTAGCTTAGGAAAGTATTTCATAATTTTTTGCTAGCCTTACACAAACTAAAAATTTTTCATGTAATCAATTAAATCTGGCAGCATAGCATCAGGCACTCATTAGGCTGGGCTGCTTGAAATTCATGTACAATTTCTTCCTTATGCTGATCCGCAGGAGCTTTTAAACTTGCACTGGGATGCTGGCAACATCCCCCAAACATCTCAGACACATTGTCTCTCTGAACCTGAACTTTTTTAATGGTGGTTAAACATGTTGTCTGCTTTAGTTTCCTGTCTATCTTCATCATGAGCTAGCACCTGTTTCCAATAAATTATACTGAGCTGTATCAGCAACACCTTGGCAACAGCTGCCACCCTTAAAGGCGGAGTGCCCTTGAGGACAATACACCTGTGAACACACAGAGTGTTTATTTAGCTGAAAGCCAAAACTCTAAGTTACATAAAGCAATTATCTAAAGCCTAATGTATGCCTATTATTAACACAAAATAACCCTGTTCTTAAAAACCAATAAAAATCTATTTAAAGGATTTTTCCAAATCCCGCTGAAATTTGTACTCAACTAGAGAACTAGTCTTCACCTGGGACTTAAAATTCTAATGGTGGGCAAGGGAGATGTTTGTATGTGAGTTATAATATTCTTAGCTCACGCCTGGAATATAGGGCATGAGCATGAATGGGTGGTACAGCCAAAGCTTTCGACTGTTGAGCAAGGACATGCTTATTTAAAATAATCTTTGTTACAAGTCACTTTAAAAAAAAAAAAATTGACTGTGGTCTAGAGGTTGGAAAAAGGAGTGGATTGTTTCAGTTTATATTTAAATGTAGGAATAGTTCATCCCAGGATACCTTTCTTTATTTGTACAACCCACATTTCCCTTATGGTTCATGACCTAATAGCATCACTCTTAGATAATGAGGTTAGCAATATACTAAATAATGAAAATGGAACCAACATCAGGTAAAGAGCTTCAAACTTCCATCCTGACCCATGAAATATATTAATAATGAAAATTCCAGCCAATTATAGTATCTACTGCACAGAGTTCAGTTTCTAGAGTGTTTGACCTGAGGCCTTTCAAGAAATGGCATCACATATTACATATTCTTGAGCTATAAATAATAATAGAGAATAGCTATTGTTTCTCCCACCTTGAAGTCCCATGAAATCTGAGTGATTTTTTGCTTAGAGTTTGTAATATGTTAATCCCTGTCTGATACTTCCTGTTGACATTTAACTGACAGACCTATAGTCACTTAGGTGCGAATGTGTTTTAGCACTTCTGTTTGGCTGAATGCAAATGCTGTTGGAAGTAAGTGCTGATGAGTATTACAGCTCCCAGCTTGGTCCATGTCAGTGTCACTGATGGTTCACATGCAGTACACATGAGTGAGCGCCTGAAGCCTGAGAATTGGACATTGGAAGACAGTTTAGAAACAGCAGGTCTGTGTTTTATGACAAAGTCCACAACACACCAGGCCAGTCACGCTTTCCTTAAACTAGCCATGTGAGTAAAGATGAGTTAGGCTGCGGTAGATGGAGAAGAGGCTTAAGAACGTGGCACATCATGGCCATAATTGCTTTTTTCTCCTCTTTGCAAATTGCTGCTTCTTTCATTTATTTAGCAACTGTTTCCTGAGCACTTATTCCAGACTACAAGCTGGGGATACTAAGATGCATTAGACAGATGGTTGTTCCTTTTTGCTGGATTGCAAAGACCTCCTCTGTGTGTTTGAGACATATGTGATGAGAGACCAAGGTTCTAACTGTGATTCTGTCACCACTGGTAGAGTTGGTCTGGAACAAGCCACTGGTCCCCTTTCAGCCAGTTTCCTCCCTTGTAAAACATGAAAAACAATTCTTGGAGCATCTACATCAGAGAAGTGACATAAAACTCAAATAAACAACTAATGCAAATATATCCTGCAAATTTCAAGCTCTGAGTCCTTTTGAGGGTCCTTTGGTTCTTGAGCTTTACTAGCCCTCAAGTTATTTCTTTAGGTGACTTCTTGTGTGTTTGAAGACCCAACAGGAAACTCACAAAATGCAGCCACAGCAGCAGTTTCATTATCAAAACTCCAGCAAGCATTCCAGCCAGACTAATTCCCCACTGGATTCACTTAATGTGTAAGGAGATCTTTCAGCCAGACTTCACTGGGGGGTGGGGGTGGGAATATATATATATATATATATATATATATATATATATATATATATATATATATATATATATAGGGAGAGAGAGAGAGAGAGAAAGAGAGAAAATTGAGAAAAATATGTTTTCCTTTTCTAATCAGTATAGCATTATGCTAATTCAAGGCTCTCTCTATAAAGATATAGGACTTCCTCCTTTGATTTATTTTTATGATTAGGGGCCCTCACAAACAATTGCATGTAAATGTGAGAGCGCCCAGTTTGCATTCCAGGCCAGAAGAAACCCAGGAATGGCTTTTCAAAGGAGAGCTCATTCCTATCCCCCTGGAGAATTTATCTTTATTAAAGGTCAGCAAATGTAGAGCATGCTTTGCTAATTTACCACGTGTATGGGAAATAAGTCATGAGTACAAGTTTGTGCAGAAGATAAGATTTACTATGTTTTAGATAAACTGATTTTTGAATATTGAAAGGGTAATTCAAAAAACATTTTAAAATACTATTGGTTTCTCTGCCTGCTTGTCAGATTTCCCATTGGTGATGAAACCCTGCCAAGTATAGATTTAGTACTGGTCATGAAACCAGAACTGGGCTTGTGGTTACTTGATAATAACTGTGATAGTAAATTCATCCATTAATTTCTTTCCTGTTTCCCTACATGGGTAACATTAAACCAAGATATTATGCTATTGGATGGAGAAAATCATTTTCATTCACACACACACACACACACACACACTGCTAATTCCCAAAGCCTACAGATGTCCCTCCTATGCCATGTTGGAAGGATAATGCAAAAATTGGAAACGAGGTGCCCTGTGACCTGGGACTATCAAAGGCTATTAGACACAGTGACAGGCTCCATGGAGATGGACAAGTGTATTAAAACTGGATTCGTAAAGAAAATAATAAATACAGTAACCTGTATATGATTAATGGGGCAAAACTTGCCCTTGTTTCAAACTGTCCCATAGATAAATGGAGCTGGGACTAACAAGTGAACTACTGCGAGGTTTTGCTTTATTTTGTTTTTTGGTGGTGGGTGGGGGTCAGTTAGGCTAAACCCATATACAAGGGAAAAAATTTGATCTTTATAACACACTCTTACTTTTGGCATCAGAGAATTTATGCACTTCTGGGGGCATCTCGATGGACTGTGTTTTCCTCGCAAACAGATGGGTTTATGAGTGCCATTTTATCAGATTTAAGATTAGGCTTCAGATTTAATTCTGTCCCATACTTGGCAATGGAAGGAGTCTGACTTTTCTGTCTTGAAATGAATCAATGAGGATTTGTTTCCCCTCCTTTTCTCCCCCTCTTTACCTTGAAAGCCAGGTAACAGATGAAGCAGAGCCAGAGTGATTTTCAAGTGTCATCCTTTTGTGTGAGGGTGATTTATGGAAACCCCCCCGGCTGGAGGTTCTGAATGCCTCTACGCAAAGCAGAGAGGACAAACAACAGAATGATCTCAGGGTGTAAAACTATGCTTGCTTGTGTGGGATTTGACTTAAGCTCTTTTTGAACTGCCAGTTCATTGTTTAAAAAGGCATACCTGCACAGAACCAGTTGTGGTCAAGAAGTTGATTAGCAAAAGAATGTTCTTCAGTTCCTGGAAATCCTATATAAAGAACCATCATGGTTTTTGTTAAGAATAAGATTACCCATGAGTTACCAAAACCCATCCTGCTTTAGTGAAGAGAAGGTTTGGAGGAGAAATAACTCAAGGATGGGAAAAGGATCTAGGAAGAAACCTAGAAAAATAGAGATTCTGAGGGAAATATGTCTCTTAAGCAGAACTTAGAAAGAGATGAGAATCCCTAAGATTAAGAGGACCCTTATAATTTTAGTATTGAAGAGAAATGGGATCTCTGAGACAGGAGAATCAGGTGGTCATTACAGGCATAAACTGAAAGCACATTTCCTGGCATCTCTACTTGCTACCTGTGTGTCTGTGGCCAAGTTATTCAACCTCTCTATAACCCATTTTCTGCATCTGTTAAAATGAAGATAAAGTACCTATCTCAAGGGGCTTAAATGAGGATTACATGAAATAATGTATAAGTAGACAGAGTACTTGGCATAGTGTCTGAAATATTATAAATGCTCAATAAATGATAGCTTTGATTAGTTTATAAACTAGAATTTCAATCTTTATCACTGCAGTAGAAATAGGCGTGACTGTGGATTTGAGAGAGTCAGGCAGGGTAATGTACCATGGACAAGGGTCTCCCAACCCCACGTGCAATGCCTGACGCATAAGAGGTATTCAATAAATTTCCCTCAAGGGATGAATCACATAGATTAGGTCTTTCAGTACATTGAGTTGGGACTGAGCTTCATTTGCCAAATGTTTTTTGACTACCTTCTGAAATGCCCAGTAGAAATAGTAAGGTTATCCCACTGGTCTTGTTAAGCCAAGAAACACAGATGAACAGACAGACATTCTGGAACACAGGGTATGATCAAGTCAGTTCTAGGTTGTCACTATGCACCCATCCTCACCATGTATCCTGACCTATGATCTTGCCTAAAGCTCCTGTGGGAATTGCTCTGGTTTGGCCTGTTTATATCAGACTTCCTCAGCATAAGGATAAGTCACTAATGAAGGTTGTAACGTGGGACTGGGTATCTGGCTTCTTTGCCAGACTCTGTATGGCCATTCTGTGGTGGCAAGGTCAAGGGAAAGATGTAGAGACATGAGCAGTAAACAGGCAAGATGCCACCATACTCTCTCCACTTTATCCCCTGCCACTGACATGGATAGAGAGCTAGAGGCAAAGCAAGGGATGCATGCCATTCAATAGCATAAGGAGGGGAAGGAAGGAAGAAAGGGTCAGGAAGGGGAAGGAAAGGAAACTCACTTTTACAAAGTCAGGCTCAAATCCCATGTGCTCAAGAAATAATTGTTACCTGAGTTGTGATATAATCAAATAAGCAATAATCATTTAATTAATTGTCACTTTATGCCATGAAGCTTCATAAAAATGGATTGGATAATGAGGCAGGAAAAGGAATTATGGAATAGAAGCTGTTCTCCCTGACTATGAGCCCCGATTCTGGCTCAAAAATATACAGAGGTCCATCAGGGCAGAAAAGGAACAATCCCAAACCCCTCCAGGGAGTAGGAGGGTGCTAGGACATACAAAGTGGGTTGTTCACTCTAAAGGGACTTGTCCAGGCTCTACTTCTTGGGACAGGGTTTGGAGTAGGCACTAGATGACCTTCAAGGAATATCTGGATTTTGACATGTAGACTTGGGTCTTGTTGGAGTCATTGTAGATTCCTATTGTAGTTATGGTGTGAATTTAAGTTGCATCTCTAAACACAGGTGCTAATTCCATTGTCTCTAAATGCATAGAATTGATAATTAAGGGGAGGAAGTTAATATTTTTCAGTATCTTTTGTGTGCTTGGCATTGTGCTAGATGCATCTCATTTAATCCTTCAATAGCACTGGGAAATAGATATTATTTCCATTTTACACATGAAGAAACTGAGGCTCAGAGAAGGCCTTGCTGAGAGTCGTGCAGCTAAGGAGTGGTAGAGCTAGGATTATGAACTAGCTCTACCTGCTCTTTCCTCTGTAAAAGAGAGATTCAGAAACTGGCTGGGGGAGGGTGTCAAAAATGAAGTTGTGAGCATTATAAAAAGCAAAATATGATACTGTCATGTGGATGTATCGTAATTAAGCACTGAAAAAATTATCTAATTATGTTGAGGATTTTTTTTCCATATTGAAAGCGTGCATTTCCTGCATGAACTTTGAAAATATATATATTCTATAATGTAGAAGTTTTACTTTGTATATCAGTATTTACTGTACAGAAAAATTTACCAGTGAGCACAAGGAAGTATGCCCGAGGTTGTTCACTGCAGAATTTCTATAAGAGTAAAAACAAAGCTAAATCAAACCAAACCAGCAAACAAAAACCCTGAAGGCCTGTTGATGAAAGAAGAGGAGAAATTTTTCAAAACAATGTGAAAAATTTCTTAGATCTGTATAAGTTTTCAAATTGAAAGGGACATCTAGTGTTCAACAAAATGAATACAAAATGACTCACAACAAGGTAGATTATCATGAAGTTTGAAGCATCACAATAAAGAAAACATCCTAAAAGCTTCTGGACAGAATAATGAGTCTTGTCTAAAGAATCAGCGGTCAGAATGGCATTAGTCTTCTAAAAGCAGCACTGGAGGATTAGGTATCAATTTAGCTGATGTGCATGGCCATGTTGAGAGAAGGTAAAGAGTTCTTTTAGAGAGTGTGAGGATGAATTATTGCTAGGTAGATAGAAAACAAAAGATAGGGAAAAGTGAGGCAATTTTCAATTCCAAGAAAAACAGAGAGTTCTATAGAAAAAAATCACATAATCATAGTACCATATATACTATCAATGAACAGAACTTATAATAATAATAATGATAATTATTATATTTAATCATGCATAAATATATTACTTATTGGGGATTTGGAGAGAAGAGAAATATATGCATATAAGGGGTGAATGGGGAAGGAGAACTAAATCTTCATCTTTCTAACAAGTCAGTGGATAATATCTAAAACTGAAAAAAAAAAAAAGAAATAGCATCATATTTATCTTATTTAGTGAACCAGAAGAAATTCTTTTTCTGGGAAGTGGGATTCGGAGATGAGATGTGGAGCTGCAGAAGACTGCTGCTTTTATCTTAAAGCCTTGGGGTGATATTTTACTTTTTAAAATATGTACTTCTATTATTTTGAATGTTAAACTAAAATCAAAGCTCTTGCATGCTTATTGGAAACATTTGGAATGTAAAAATGTGTAAAAATGTAAACAAGATTACTCATAACTTATCACTCAGATAAACCCACCGTTAGCACTCAAAAGTATGATCTTCTAGTCTTATTTTCTTTCGCTGAAGCCCACTTTATGGGATCATAAAGCATTTGAGTTTTATAGGCTTCTGTTACTATACAGCTCATTTCTCCTCCCCCTCCCCCTCCCTCCCTCCCCCTCCCTCCCCCCTCCCCCCTCCCTCTCTCTCACTCTCTCTCTCTCTGCCTCACTAGTTTTGAGGTGTTAAGAGGCCATGCTGGGGAACCCCATGTGGCAGGGAACTGTGAGCAGCCTCTTGGAGCTGATGACATCCTTGACTGACAGCCAGCAAGAAGCTCTCGGTCCTACTAGAGGAAGGAATTGAATTCTGCCAACAACTTAAGTGAGCTTAGAAGTGAGTCCTTACCCACACAAGTCCCAGGTGAGACCACAGCCCCTGCCAAAACTTTGAAGTCTTTTGAGACTAATCAGAAGATCCAGCTAAAGTCATGCCCGAAGTCCTGGCATACAGAAACTATGAGATAATAAATGTTTGTTGCTTTGAGCCCTTAAGTCTGTGGTAGTATAATTACATAACAATAGAAAACTAACACTTGTTCTATTGGAGGAATTCACAATTTGAGGCACATCTTTGGGAGCAGACTATGTATAAGAATGTATAAAATTGGAATATCCAGCATCATATTGCTCATTCTGGGGATGAAGGTCAAGGTACGCCATGCACCAGCCCCAGGAGAATAGCCCTGACCTTTCTGAACCAGTATCCTTTTGTTTTCACTCTATGGAAGTGCTGACATGTCAGCTGTTTTTGCATGTGTGAAAGGATCTTACACAGAGGGCTCATGTCTTAGAACATGCACGTGGTGTTTGTACAGCAAAAATAATGTTGGTTTGCAGGACCTACGTATGTAGGATTTTACTAGAGCAGAGAGGCCTTGAAAAAACCTCCCAAGCCAACAAGCTTGTGTTTTCTTTTCAAAGAAATACCAACCAAGCTTAATTTAAATCAAAAGAGAAGGTAATAGTGAAAAAAAAAGGGGAAAAAGTACATAAGCACGAGATAACAAAAAGGAAAGTACTTGGCAGGCAACATATGTGAAACTGGAGGAGTGAAAATTCATCGAAAATCTAAGTGTAACTAACTGTTTCTCAGAAATGTGACTGATTTACCTCCCCATTAGCAGGAGGCCCTAGCTGAGTGCCTTTTAATTGAAAGGAAAGAATGTACCTTGTATACATCACAGTCACTTGCTTACTAAAGGTTCCTGTTCTCTTTCCAGCATGTGTGGCAAGAATTGGGATATGCTGAATTGGAAGAAGGAAAAAAAGTAAAAATATTAGCAAAATAGTTTAAAGCAAAAGCTATAAGAGAAGATGGAAACAACTGACAGTGATCCAAAAGGGAAACATTATGGCAAGAGGAAATGTTAATGTAGGCTAAAAACACTTCTGCCTGGGAAGAAAATGACAAATTCCCCTAAAGGGCGATTCACACGCAATAATAAGCATAGTAAGAGTTGAATGCACACCTACTGAATTAAACAACAAGAACATTGAAAATGATTAGTTAGCATATGGCGTCTTCATTGTGCCAAACTTTTATTCATTCAGCAAATATTAGTATGCAGTAACTCTTCTATAGTTCACGGCAACTCCATGAGGTAAGTAATGTTGTCATTCTCTGTTTTACAGACAAGGAGGCTGGAAAAGCTTATGGAACTTGCCCAAATCGCATGGCTAGAAAGTAAAAGAGCTGGGTTTTGAATTCAGGACTCTCTGATCCTAATTTTCTTGCATTTAATATAAGAAATCTCAAGGACTATGTTGGTAATAGAAAGGAAACGCAGGGCACAGCCTATGTTGAGAAATGCCCACGTGCAGCTGGAAGGAAAGACAATGAGCTATTCCTAGGGGCTGAGGAGCACAGCAGTTGCAGAAAATGCCCCAGAGGGATGAGGCACCAAGATGGAGTGTGAGAACTGCTCTCAGAATAAAACAGTAAGAATTGTGGATCCCCTGTTCTTTGATTTTTAAAACCACTATGCCAATATTGGAGCAAATTAAAGAGATTACCTGCATCAGAATCACCTGGGAATCCTGTTAAAGTCTAGATCCCTGCACCAGACTTCAGACCATTTTTAACGAGCCACCATTGACTGGGATGCATACCAAAGCTAGAGAAAGATTCTGCACTAAGATGTGAGTAGAGGACGCTTCTCACTTATAGTAACGGCCATAGCGACGGAATATGTTTGAGTAACACTGACAAGAAGGTTCGCTCACTGGGGAGCCCAAATCACATATTTATCCAGCCCAAATCCATGACATGGGTAAAAAATTTTTTAAAGACCATGAATAAGGTGATCCCCTCACTCCACCCTAAACAACCCAAGCGAATGAATGAATGAATAAGACATGATATAAGCTGAAACATGTGCCCCTGGGCTGGTCCCCCTGGATGAAGCTGCAGTGAATGGAGGTGAACACAGCACTGACTCTGCTGAGCATCCACAGCTGGATCACAAAAATAGAGGGTGGTGCATGTCCTGTCAGCAGTAGCCAAGCCAAAGGGAAGGCTGGGTGGACTGTCAATTTCAGAAACGCCAGAAAGATGCCTGAAATTTGAGAATTTCTAGAACAAAAAAGATTCTATGCTTTTTTTATCTCTACATGTTGGATGTGTTTTTCATTCATATTATTCTACATACAGCATGACTTTTGGTACAGGGTATCAAAGAAGTGGCAAGCTGCTCATGAGATTGTGGCCAGCCCTCTTGCCTCTTCTAGCTAGATAAAGGCTGTGGAACATTGGCTTTCACCTTCTTCACTTAAAATTTTTTTCCAGCTGTATTGAGGTATAATTGACGTACAACATTGTATACAATGTTTAAGATTACAATGGGTTGATATGATATAATTAATATGTTGCAAAATTATTACCACTGTAGTGTTAGCTGACACTTCCATCATGTCACATAATTGCCATTTCTCTTCTGTGGTAAAGACATTTCAGGTCTACTCAGTTAACAACTTTCAGGTATATAATACGTTATTGTTAACTATAATCACCATGCTGAATGTTAGATTTCCAGAACTTCGTCTTCTAACTAGAAGCTTGTATCCTTGCCTTCTTTGATTTTATACTTCCTGGTAAAAGGGTGAAATGCAGACTGTAGATGAACCAGAGAGATGACTTGTTAAGGAATCTAATGGACCCTCTCCTCTGCCATTTCTGTAGAAAGGTTTTATTCCAGCATCTGTATTTTACCCCAGCTTCTTACAAGTCTCTCTTAATACAGACCATTGCCTTAATCCCTGGAGCCCGTGTACTTCTAAGGCATCCCTGCGGTGTGTTTACTGTTACTACTCTAGCCAACAGACATGAAACTGAGATGATATTTCTAGAAATAAAATGGCTCCTCATTTCCATACCTGTCTCAGAATCACACTGGATCCTGAAACAAAGCCGGGAACACCATTCATAGCAACTCCCTAGCTGCAAGGAGATTTGTTTTCAAATCACCTGACAAGCTACATCTGATTCATCATCAAAACCGACTTGTCAGGGGAATAAACACCAAGTGTCAGAACTTCCCAAGAAATCTAGTGATGAAAAGCCCTTTAACAATGAACAAATTAAATTCAGTTCTAACGCCAGGAACAGAAAGAAAGCGAAATGAAGAGGCACAGAAGAGCAAGCCCAGGTATGATTTTATATAAGGCTGGAGATGAGTTAGACCGTTAACGAGAAACAGATACTCGAAGACCTTTCAAGACAGCAGATGCCCGGGAGAAGGAGGCTGATCTGGGAAGGTCTTGCAGCCAGGAGAGGTACTTTGGTGCTGGCAATTAGCTAATTTTTATGAAAATATCCCATCCATGGACATCCACCAGACAATCATGTTTGCACCTGCTTTTGCCACTCACGTCCTTGCATTTTTTTTCCAGACCTCATATCCCAAGGCTGATATGTACACATTGTGATTTCTTTGTCTTGTTTCCACCTCCGCATTCCTCTCTAGTGCTGTCAGATCAGATAGACATGCTCTAAGTGACCACTCAATACTACAGGCTTGAGACTTCTCAAAGCCAACATGTTAGATGAGCTCTAACAGTCGAATGGTGTGATGGTTTCCATTAAGTACTGAATCTTGCCCTGTAGGGATGGAGCTAAGAAATGCATAAATTATTTAATGTAAGGACTTTGCTGATGACTGATAAAATCAAATTAGCTGCTTTGGGCTAAGGATGAATTTGAAACAGAATTCCCTCCTTTGAAGAGACAGTGACAAATCTATTTGATAGGTCTGCATGTCAAGTTTCTTTGGTAGAAAATTTAGCAGAATCCTTTGCTAGGCAAAGTGAATGAGATTGGCTTAGGTTATGGACTAGTTTCTTTTTTTCCTAAAATGTTTATTTTTGTCACATTATTAAACCCATACCCACCCATACACATTTTATTTTAAAAAGCAGAAAAAAAAAAACCTCATTCCTAATTCTAACAGTCCAATAAAACTTGACATTTGGAGTATTTCCTTCTAGCCTTTTGTCTATGTGGGTGTATAGTATAGATATCTTTACAAAATAGAAGTCATTTTATATATATGGATATTTACTTTTTTACATATTTATTAAAACCTGATTTCAACTGGTATATAATAGGCCATATTCTGACTCCATTTTTTATTATTGTTTCAGGATAATTATTCCACTAAAGGTTACAAATAGTTTTAAGTCTCTTAATATATGTTGCCATATTATTTTCCAAAAACTCTGACTCAACTTGTAATCCCAACAGGTAATATATGGGTTTTTAAGTTTTGGGAGGGTTGGGTATAAAAAACTTAGAATTCACTTCCTATGTGTAGATACCAAAATATTTGCTAGGTGAAAATACTGTCTCATTGCTTTTTGAGTTGACTAATGAAATGTATTACTTTTTAGGCTTTTAAGTTACTTTTTTTAAAAAATTGATGTGTGAAGAGTTTTGCTTTGTTCTACTCTTTCCTGGCTACATGATTCCCTAAATCATTAAGTGTATAATTATGACTGGTGTAACCAAGAGTGTATGTTTTGAAGTAAAAATGCATGACTTTTGTAACCTGAGTAGTTCCTTGGTCACATGTGATCTAGTCCTAGTGTGATTTCTTGTTTGAACAAACATGATGCAGGAGCCAAAATTAACAATTTAAAAAATATATATCTAACTGTCTCTCTTACAGAACATTTTTAAGATCTAATTTATAATCCATGCTAATACTTTTTAAATTATCCTGCTTATTCCTTTCTTTTTTACCCCATGGCTGCTTGAAAGCTTCCCCTCGCCGCACCCCAATCCATCCATACTCTCCGTCAAAAACTGTGTCCAGGGCCTCCCTGGTGGCGCAGTGGTTGGGAGTCCGCCTGCCGATGCAGGGGATACGGGTTCGTGCCCTGGTCCGGGAGGATCCCATATGCCGCGGAGCGGCTGGGCCCGTGAGCCGTGGCCGCTGAGCCTGCGCGTCCAGAGCCTGTTCTCCGCAGCGGGAAAGGCCACAACAGTGAGAGGCCCGCGTACCGCAAAAAAAAAAAAAAAAAAAAAAAAAAAACTGTGTCCAGCAACCCATACCTCTTAGTCTTTGCCTTTTATATCACATCCCCCTTCCTCCTGACACTCTGATCTTAATTTCCTCTACCCAGACTCCAAATTTGGTATCACAAAAGTCTCGAATCATGTTGCGAAAGAACTCTGTTTGATGGAATGATAAGACGCACAGGTGCATATTGACTTTTTTTTTTTTTTTTTTTTTGTGGTACACGGGCCTCTCACTGTTGTGGCCTCTCCCATTGTGGAACACAGGCTCTGGACGCGCAGGCTCAGCGGCCATGGCTCATGGGCCCAGCCGCTCTGCAGCACGTGGGATCTTCCTGGACCGGGGCACGAACCTGTGTCCCCTGCATCAGCAGGCGGACTCTCAACCACTGCGCCACCAGGGAAGCCCAACTTATCTTTTCTTTATGCTGGCTTTCTGAACGCTACTCGCTGTCAATATGGAACTGTCAATATGGCTTCGCAGAAAATCATCAGTGTTTGCACAGCAGAGCCCCATCTTAAATCGAGTTAGCACTTGTTGATGGCCAATAAAATAAAATAAATTTCTTTTTGAATTTCATTTTATTTATTTTTTATACAGAAGGTTATTAGTTATCTATTTTATACATATTACTGTATACATGTCAATCCCAATCTCCCAATTCATCACATCACCACCCACTCCCCGCCACTTTCCCCGCTTGGTGTCCATACATTTGTTCTCTACATCTGTGTCTCTATTTCTGCCCTGCAAACCAGTTCATCTGTACCATTTTTCTAGGTTCCACATATATGTGTTAATATATGATATTTGTTTTCCTCTTTCTGACTTACTTCACTCTGTATGACAGACTCTAGATCCATCCACGTCTCTACAAATGACTCAATTTCATTCCTTTTTATGGCTGAGTAATATTCCATTGTATATGTGTACCACATCTTCTTTACCCATTCCTCTGTTGATGGGTATTTTTTTTGCTCCCATGTCCTGGCTATTGTAAATAGTGCTGCAATGAACATTGGGGTGCATGTGTCTTTTTGAATTATGGCTTTCTCTGGGTATATGCCCAGTAGTGGGATTGCTGGGTCATATGGTAATTCTATTTTTAGTTTTTTAAGGAACCTCCATACTGTTTTCCATAGTGGCTGTAGAAATTTACATTCTCACCAATGGTGCAAGAGGGTTCCCTTTTCTCCACACCCTCTCCAGCATTTGTTGTTTGTAGCTTTTCTGATGATGCCCATTCTAACTGGTGTGAGGTGATACCTCACTGTAGTTTTGATTTGCATTTCTCTAATAATTAGTGATATTGAGCAGCTTTTCAGGAGCTTCTTGGCCATCTGTTTGTCTTCTTTGGAGAAATGTCTATATAGGTCTTCTGCCCATTTTTGGATTGGGTTGTTTGTTTCTTTAATATTGAGCTGCATGAGCTGTTTATATATTTTGGAGATTAATCTTTGTCCGTTGATTCGTGTGCAAATATTTTCTCCCATTCTGAGGGTTGTCTTTTCATCTTGTTTATGGTTTCCTTTGCTGTGCAAAAGCTTTTAAGTTTCATTGGATCTCATTTGTTTATTTTTGTTTTTATTTCCAGTACTCTAGGAGGTGGATCAAAAAGGATCTTGCTGTGATTTTTGTCAAAGAGTGTTCTTCCTATGTTTTCCTCTAAGAGTTTTATAGTGTCCGGTCTTACATTTAGGTCTCTAATCCATTTTGAGTTTGTTTTTGTGTATGGTGTTAGGAAGTGTTCTAAGTTCATTCTTTTACATGTAGTTGTCCAGTTTTCCCAGCACCACTTATTGAAGAGACTGTCTTTTCTCCATTGTATATCCTTGCCTCCTTTGTCATAGACTAGTTGACCATATGTGCATGGGTTTATCTCTGGGCTTTCTATCCTGTTCCATTGATCTATATTTCTGTTTTTGTGCCAGTACCATATTGTCTTGATTACTGTAGCTTTGTAGTGTAGTCTGAAGTCAGGGAGTCTGATTCCTCCAGCTCCATTTTTTTCCCTCAAGACTGCTTTGGCTATTCGGGGTCTTTTGTGTCTCCATGCAAATTGTAAGATTTTTTGTTCTAGTTCTGTAAAAAATGCCATTGGTAATTTGATAGGGTTTGCATTGAATCTGTAGATTGCTTTGGGTAGTGTAGTCATTTTCACAATATTGATTCTTCCTATCCAAGAATATGGTATATCTCTCAATCTGTTTGTATCATCTTTCATTTCTTTTGTCAGTGTTTTATAGTTTTCTGCATACAGGTTTTTTGGCTCCCTAGGTAAGTTTATTCCTAGGTATTTTATTCTTTTTGTTGCAATGGCAAATGGGAGTGTTTCCTTAGTTTCTCTTTCAGATTTTTCATCATTAGTGTATAGGAATGCAAGAGATTTCTGTGCATTAATTTTGTATCCTGCTACTTTACCAAATTCACTGATTAGCTCTAGTAGTTTTCTGGTGGCACCTTTAGGATTCTCTATGTATAGTATTATGTCATCTGCAACAGTGACAGTTTTACTTCTTCTTTTCCAGTTTGTATTCCTTTTATTTCTTTTTCTTCTATGATTGCCCTGGCTAGGACAAAACTATGTTGAATAATAGTGGTGAGAGTGGACATCCTTGTTTTGTTCCTGATCTTAGAGGAAATGCTTTCAGTTTTTCACCATTGAGAATGATGTTTTCTGTGGGTTTGTCATATATGGCCTTTACTATGTTGAGGTAGTTTCCCTCTATGCCCACTTTCTGGAGAGTTTTTTATCATAAATGGGTGTTGAATTTTGTCAAAAGCTTTTTCTGCATCTATTGAGATGATCATATGATTTTTATTCTTCAGTTTGTTAATATGGTATACCACATTGATTGATTTGCATATATTGAAGAATGCTTGCATCCCTGGGATAAATCCCACTTGATCATGGTGTATGATCCTTTTAATATGTTGTTGGATTCTGTTTGCTAGTATTTTGTTGAGGATTTTTGCATCTATATTCATCAGTGATACTGGTCTGTAATTTTCTTTTTTTGTAGTATCTTTGTCCAGTTTTGGTCTCAGGGTGATGGTGGCCTCCTAGAATGAGTTTGGGGGTGTTCCTTCTTCTGCAATTTTTTGGAAGAGTTTGAGAAGGATGGTATTAGCTCTTCTCTAAATGTATGATTGAATTCACCTGTGAAGCCAACTGGTCCTGGACTTTTGTTTGTTGGAAGATTTTTAATCACAGTTTCAATTTCATTACTTGTGATTGATCTGTTCATATTTTCCATTTCTTCCTGGTTCAGTCTTGGAAGTTTATACCTTGCTAAGAATTTGTCAATATCTTCCAGGTTGTCCATTTTACTGGCATAGAATTGCTCATAGTAGTCTCTTAGGATGCTTTGTATTTCTGTGGTGTCTGTTGTATCTTCCCCTTTTTCATTTCTAATTTTATTGATTTGAGTCCTCTCCCTCTTTTTCTTCATGAGTCTGGCTAATGGTTTATTAATTTTGTTTATCTTCACAAAGAGCCAGCTTTTAGTTTTATTGATCTGTGCTACTGTTTTCTTTGTTTCTATTTCATTTATTTCTGTTCTGATCTTTATGATTTCTTTCCTTCTACTAACTTTGGGTTTTGTTTGTTCTTCTTTCTCTAGTTCCTTTAGGTGTAAGGTTAGATTGTTTATTTGAGATTTTTCTTATTTCTTGAGGTAGGCTTGTATTGCTATAAACTTCCCTCTTAGAACTGCTTTTGTTGCATCCCATAGGTTTTGGATCATCGTGTTTTCATTGTCATTTGTGTCTAGGTATTTTTGGTTTCCTCTTTGATTTCTTCAGTGATCTCTTGGTTATTTAGTAATGTATTGTTTAGCCTCCATGTGTTTGTGTTTTTTACGTTTTTTTCCCCTGTAATTGATTTCTGATCTCATAACGTGTGGTCAGAAAAGATGCCTGATATGATTTCAATTTTCTTAAATTTACTGAGGCTTGATTTGTGACCCAAGATGTGATCTATCCTGGAGAATGTTCCATGCGCACTTGAGAAGAAAGTGTAATCTGCTGTTTTTGGATGGAATGTCCTATAAATATCAATTAAATCTATCTGGTCTATTATGTCGTTTAAAGCTTGTGTGTCCTTATTAATTTTCTGTTTGGATGATCTGTAAGTGAGGTGTTAAATTCCCCTACTATGATTGTGTTACTGTCAATTTCCTCTTTTTTAGCTGTTAGCGGTTGCCTTATGTATTGGGGTGCGCCTATGTTGGATGCATATATATTTATAATTGTTATATCTTCTTCTTGGATTGATCCCCTGATCATTATGTAGTGTTCTTCCTTGTCTCTTATAACATTCTTTATTTTAAAGTCTATTTTATCTGGCATGAATATTGCTATGCCAGCTTTCTTTTGATTTCCATTTGCATGGAATATCTTTTTCCATCCCCTCACTTTCAGTCTGTATGTGTCCCTAGGTCTGAAGTGGGTCTCTTATAGACAGCATATATATGGGTCTTGTTTTTGTCTACATTCAGCGAGCCTGTATCTTTTGGTTGGAGCATTTAATCCATTCATGTTTAAGGTAATTATCGATATGTATGTTCCTATTACCATTTTCTTAATTGTTTTGGGTTTGTTTTTGTAGGTCCTTTTCTTCCCCTGTGTTTCCCACTTAGAGAAGTTTCTTTAGCATTTGTTGTAGAGCTGGTTTGGTGGTGCTGAATTCTCTTAGCTTTTGCTTCTCTGTAAAGCTTTTGATTTCTCTGTGGAATCCGAATGAGATCCTTGCCGGGTAGACTAAGCTGGGTTGTAGGTTCTTCCCTTTCATCACTTTAAATGTATCATGCCACTCCCTTCTGGCTTGTAGAGTTTCTGCTGAGAAATCAGCTGTTAACCTTATGGGAGTTCCCTTGTATATTATTTGTCATTTTGCCCTTGTTGCTTTCAATAATTTTTCTTTGTCTTTAATTTTTGTCAGTTTGATGACTATGTGTCTCAGCATGTTTCTCCTTAGGTTTATCCTCTATGGGACTCTCTGCACTTCCTGGACTTGCGTGGCTATTTCCCTTCCCATGTTAGGGAAGTTTTTGACTATAATCTCTTCAAATATTTTCTCTTGTCCTTTCTCTCTCTCTTCTCCTTCTGGGACCCCTATAATGCAAATGTTGTCATGTTTAATGTTGTCCCATAGGTCTCTTAGGCTGTCTTCATTTCTTTTCGTTCTTTTTTCTCTATCCTGTTCCGTGGCAGTGAATTCCACCATTCTGTCTTGCAGGTCACTAATCTGTTGTTCTGCCTCAGTTATTCTGCTATTGATTCCTTCTAGTGTATTTTTCATTTCAGTTATTGTATTGTTCATCTCTGTTTGTTTGTTCTTTAATTCTTCTAGGTCTTTGTTAAATATTTCTTGCATCTTCTCGATCTTTGCCTCCATTCTTTTAACGAGGTCCTGGATCATGTTCACTCTCATTATTCTAGATTCTTTTTTTGGAAGGTTGCCTATCTCCATTTCATTTAGTTGTTTTTCTGGAGTTTTATCTTGTTCCTTCATCTGGTACATAGCCCTCTGCCTTTTCACATTGTCTATCTTTCTGTGAATGTGATTTTTGTTCCACAGGCTGCAGGATTGTAGTTCTTCTTGCTTCTGCTGTCTGCCCTCTGGTGGATGAGGCCATCTAAGAGGCTTGTGCAAGTTTCCTGATGGGAGGGACTGGTGGTGGGTAGAGCTGGCTGTTGCTCTGGTGGGCAGAGCTCAGTAAAACTTTAATCAGCTTGTTTGCTGATGGGTGGGGCTGCATTCCCTCCCTGTTGGTTGTTTGGCCTGAGGCGACCCAACACTGGAGCCTACCTGGCCTCTTTGGTAGGGCTAATGGCGGACTCTGGGGGGGCTCATGCCTAGGACTACTTCCCAGAACTTCTGCTGCCAGTGTCCTTGTCCTCTCGGTGAGCCACAGCCACCCCCCACCTCTGCAGGAGACCCTCCAACACTAGCAGGTAGGTCTGGTTCAGTCTCCTATAGGGTCAGTGCTCCTTTCCCTGGGTACCGATACGCACACTACTTTGTGTGAGCCCTCCAAGAGTGGAGTCTCTGTTTCCCCCAGTCCTGTCGAAGTCCTGCAATCAAATCCTGCTAGCCTTCAAAGTCTGATTCTCTAGGAATTCCTCCTCCCATTGCCGGACCCCTAGGTTCAGAAACCTGATGTAGGGCTCAGAACCGTCACTCTCATGGGTGGATTTCTGTGGTATACGTGTTCTCCAGTTTGCGTGTCACCCACCCAGCAGTTATGGGATTTGATTTTATTGTGATTGCACCGCTCCTACCATCTCATTGTGGCTTCTCCTTTGTGTTTGGATGTGGGGTATCTTTTTTGGTGAGTTCCAATGTCTTCCTGTTGATTGTTCAGCAGTTAATTTTGATTCCGGTGTTCTCACAAGAGGGAGTGAGTGCATGTTCTTCTACTCCGCTACCTTGAACCAATCCTCATTCAAAATAAAAAAAATTTTAAGTCATTATTAGATGGCTACTACATTCAAGGTATTGCACTGTATGCTCAAGAAAGAGGGAAATTTGCAAAGATGAAGACTATCTGTTTCCTGTTCTCTAGGTGTCTTCAGTTGGGAAGAAGAAAGCCATAAACATGGAGAGAAAACCTTATCTATCAAAATAAAATGTAATAATTATGCATTCCAAGAGAAATGCTTTAGAAAGGTCATAGCCACTAGACCAGTGCAATAAGACTATAAAACATATTCCTCCAGCCTCTTTCTTCAAACAAGACACATTCATGCCAGATTGAAAGATACGGCAGCAGGGTCTCCAGCTTGAAACTTTTCAATGTAGTCTGGTCCAGAGAAGGTGGTCTCAAATTTTGGATTCTCCAAATGTGGTTTTGGTGTAGTTAATAGAGGTGCTACAAAAAAACCTAAAATGGAAGACGTGCCCATTGTATCCTTTGTTTATTGAATATCTACTATGTGCCATGTACTGTGCAATTCGCTGGGAATATCTTTGTGCACACAACAGAGATGGCTATTGCTTTTCTGCAGTTTCCAGGGGGTATATTCTATAAATTGGCCTCCATTTTGGCACTAGTTAACCTTGTTTTCCATCTCCCTGATCTTTCATACTCATGTTTTCTTTTTTTTTTTCTGTATTATATGTTTCTTTGTAAGATGCCATAAATTCCTAACACAAGCTGGTTATAAACAACAGAAGAAATGTTTCTAGTTAGTCATGTGCCAGCATTTTTTGCCTTGTACTTGATTAGCTACTTGAGGACAGGGTTTCTGTCTCCCTAATTAGAACATGGTATTTGTTTTTGTATTTGTCTTAATACTCAGCGTTGTATGCAGTATACTTCCCAATAAATGTTTGTAGTATAATTTGTCCCACTAAAACAGTTTCTATGAGCACTGCCCCTGATGAAAACAGCAGTTCTGCAATCACTCAGGCAAAAGGCTTTGAAATATCCAAAACAATGTATTTGCACAGGAAATCTTGGGTTTAAAAACTCTGCTGGATTGTGAATAGATAAGAGTCACCCAAACCAACTAGCTTGATTTTCAGGGAACAAACAGATGGTTAATAGTTTATTGCAATTACTGAGAACCAAGAAGAAAATGGTCTCAGTCAAAGAAGAAGTTTTACAGACTCCAGCTGAAGTTCAGGATCAAGAGGAAAAGTAAGGCTGTTGAAGGAGTGAACTGGATGGTATATCTTGCCCAGTTTCCACTTGACACCCAAAGGGAAGGAAATTAGAAATGGAAAGGTTTGGCTTTTCTTTGGAAATGATCCTTCCCTGGTTGGACTTTGCAGGGAGTGTTAATGAAGTGATTCCAAGTGGAAAACACAGGCAGCTGACCCAAGACCTGATCAACACAGTATCCATTCAGTTTGATGCAGTGAGCATTTCCCCCGTCTGTTCTGTATAAGACAGTGCCCCAGGCAAGATGAGAATGTGAGGGAGATAGAAGAATGTGGGGGAGGCAAAAATGAACAAATGCACAAAAGAGATGTATTCTGGCCCTAGGAATTGGGGAGGAGCTCGTGGAGCAGGCTTTGGAGGAGGGGTGAGTCAGAGAGCCAGGCAGAAATGGAAGGATGGGCATTATTCCAGGAGGAGGAAACCTTGAGTACAAAGGCATGGTGATGGAAAATGTGTTCTGTGTTTGGTAAGGGGGGTTGTATGGCTGGACCATTGGGGTGATGTCAAATTACCAAAGTATTAAAATATTTAGAGACATATGGGTGCCTGAATTACATGCTCTGGTTCCACAGTGACGTGTGGAGTCCTGATACAGTGTGATCCAGACCAGGGAACCTTCTCTCATGCATTACATGTGGGTACTAAGGGACCACATGGAAGTTCATCCGTCTCCACTTCCTCCCTCTACCCTCAGCTAAGCCAGGACTGTTTCTACAAACCTCCTGGGAAGGAGAGAACTAAAACTGTGATGTCATCCATATGGATGAGTGGTTCTTAAGATACATTCAGTGAAATCCTAAGGTTCCTTTGGAAACATCTCAGGGTTCCCCTGGAATGCAGAGACATAAATAATCAAAATGGGGGTGAAGTACGAGCAGGCACTTACCCCATTTCAAAGAGAGCAGATCTGCATTGGTCTATTTTATATATTAGCCCTCTGCATAAGACTTTATTTGGAAAAAAAAGAATTCCATGCCACGGGGCTTCCCTGGTGGCACAGTGGTTGAGAGTCCGCCTGCCAATGCAGGGGACACGGGTTCGTGCCCCGGTCCGGGAAGATCCCACATGCCACGGAGCGGCTGGGCCCGTGAGCCATGGCCACTGAGCCTGCGCGTCCAGAGCCTGTGCTCTGCAACGGGAGAGGCCACAACAGTGAGAGGCCCGCGTACCGGAAAAAAAAAAAAAAAAGAATTCCATGCCAACAAAACAAACAACAATAATAAAATACTTTTATATCTGAATAATGAGAAAACCACAGCAAACCTGTGGAAATGGGAGGAGGCATGGTAGGTGTCAAGGGCAACGGACATAGAAAGGCAGGCAGTGATATTAATTATCAGAATAATTGCTTTTTAAAAATATTAGGCATGATTTGAATTTGCTTGGAGGGGAGAAATTTCAAATCTATAGCTAAGTATAACTTGGAATTGTATGATTTTACCTTTCTGAAAGAAATGAAAGAACCCACTGCATGGAGAGAGAAGATATATTTCTCTTGGCATTGGCAAGCCATTATAGGCAAACTTCAGTAATAATATCTATATATGTTGAGAGCTTACTCAATGCCAGCCACTATCCTAAGCATTTTTATGTCCATTCATATCTAGTCTTTACATCAAATCTATAAAGTTGTTATTGTTTTTATCTATATTTCTTCATAATAAGGAAACAAGGCTCAGAAACTTCAGTAACATCCCTTAAATTGCACAGTTAATAATAATTAATAATAGGGGTAATTAATAACAATAGGAATAGCTGATGGAGACCATGTAAGAAGTTTCCAACTCATCCAAGTCCAATTTCAAAAGCAAACACTGACTATGGGACCCAAGATCACTTGGTTATATTGGAAAATTCCACAGGAAGAAATTCATCCATCTGCCACAGCTACTGCAATCTTTGGATCTTTTGTTTTATGACTCTTTCTTATCTCTTGTCTCCTTTCCCCTCATGGACTATAATATAGTTTTTTAAGCAATGAGATGGATGAGATATACCAAGCTTTTATATGCAAAATATGTGATTTATGGGGTTGTAATTATATTTTAATTATTATCAAAATTTTCTCTTTCTTTATGACAATCACCCTCAAAGCTGCAAATAAATATATTAAAGTTTTTATCTTAATTCTATTACAAATCAAATATTCCATTCCAGATATTTCAGGGCCAATATCTCTTTCTTTCTTTCTTGTGCCTAATCTCTTAGCTTCAGTAACTCATTGTTAAATAGAAATAATCAGGCCTGTCTTAAAGAGTGGCATGACAATGAAAGATAATGTCTATAAAATGTCTCCTTTAGGGCCTGGTCCATGATAGGCACTTTGTGTTACAATGTTGATAATATTAATGCACATGTCTTTCCTTTACTTGGAGAAGCTGTCCTGTTTAATTGAAAATTATTTCACTGGATTGTGTCTGTTACTTTGCAGGTTCTATATACATTTGATGATCTAGGATTTAAGTCCATGGCACTTCCAATACCGAGAAGTAGAATGGAGGCGGCATGGGGCTTGCTGGTGCAGACATCTCATAATTCCAAGCAGTGGTAGCCAACAAGAAGAAAGGAGATGAGAAGGTGAGACAAAAAGGAGGGAGGAAGGGAAAGAGGAAAGGTACAGATATACAAGAAGCTAAAGGGAAGAGCAGAGCCAGTGAGGGCTTTCCACTCTTCACTGTCAATGGCAAAATGCCTTCTCATCTGAATGGCTTCTGTGCTTCATTCCATTGGAGAACTTCCCTCCTCTCACCTCTTCAGTCTACACTTGGGCTCTTTGCAGGCACCTCTTCTCCCACCTCCTCCGTCTGCCCCAAGCTGAGCAGAGTGCCCCTCCTGTGCATTGTGCATTCTGCCATGCTTTGTTCTGCCCACTAGGCTGGATCATGTGACAGAAGCCCCATCAGTGTCTGCTGAGCTGGACTGCTAAAAGGTTCTGCACCTCTCACAGATCCAGGGTGTAAACTGAAGAGTATATACTTCCTGGGGATGAGTTCACATCACCCAAGTCTATGCAACTGACACAAGCACACTGGTTGAAATACGTATTGGTGATATCTTTGTCGTTGCTCAGAACAGCTACAGCAGTTGTTAAAAGCTGTCTTTTGCTTGCTGTGTTGTGAATCGGTTCGGTCAGGGCAGAACTGAAGCACACATCCCAGAGATGGTTGTGGAAAGCACCAAATCTCCTTATGAAAATCACCTTCTAGCTCCCAGGGCCCTTGTCCAGCTGATCTGCCAGGTCAGGCATTCTGCAAGTTGTCAAAAGTGAAACCTCAGTGGCCTGGAGCTGCAGTGCAATAGAATCCCTGGGTAGTAATCCCTTGTCAAAAGGCAGCAAGGTGGGCGGGGAGGGGAGCTAAGCACTGTTGGTGAAGTGGACAGGCTTCTCATACAATGTACCTGCTGCCCTCTCACTGTCTGCCTTACCTCCACACCTTCCAGAGTAGGGACCAATCAGATCACGGCTCTCATTACCGCCCCAGTCTCAAATGCTTTACATTGTGACAATGTCCCAGGCTCAGCAACATCTAAGCAGTTAGCAGCATTAGGGCAGGGGACATAAAGAACTTGGCCTGAGCCTGCTTTGTTTATGGAGGAGGGGCTTATAATCTCCATCCTGCAAATCTGCATGTACAGCAACAAGATATATTTCAAAGGTCCACGGGTCATCTGACCACATAGGTAATTGAGTCCAAAGGGTCTTTGAGCTGATAACGGTCAAAGGAAAGCCTCTAGGAGTAACTTCTCTAGAGCTGCCCTTTAAATTAGGAAATCTGTCTATAGCAGGTTTTCTCAAATTCTCAGATAATGCTTTGTCACGGGGGCTGTCCCATGCATTGTAGGATGTTTGGCAGCCTCCCTGGCTTTTACCCACTAGATGCCAGTAGCATCACCCTCTTCCTCCCAGTAGTGACAACCAAAAATGTCTCCAGACACTGCCAAATGTTCCGTGGGGAACAAGATTGCCCCCAGTGAAGAACCACTGGTGGTAACTCACATGTCTAGCTATGAAATGAAACCGCACTCAAATACAGTCTGAGCTACCCCGATAATCCTGAATCTAGTTGTGCTTTCAAATGACTTCAGATTGGTTACACTTCTCCCCAAGCCTGGTGCCAGTGCAGCAACTCTTTCTAAACTATCCAAGCTCACTGAATCCAACCAGCCCAAGCTCTCCCTCGAGCCATTGTTGACATACATGAGAACAGCTTCTTCAGGTTCATTCATTAAATCAACAAATATTTATCAAACAATATGCCAGGTTATAGAGTTTTGAAAAGATCCACCTGAAGTTTCTCATGAGGTAAAGTCCCTTTCCTGTCTCAAAGGAAAGAAAAACCATAACAATATTTTTATACTGCCAACTTCTGTGCTTCTGTACTGTCTCTGGACAATCTGATCACTTTTTATCCTTGGGCCCAACCATCCCTCTGCCTGTTTATGGCTTTGCTTCCCATCTCTGTAGTAACAGGAGCTCACCATGATGCTTTGCAGTTATCATCACTGACAGCCTTTCCCCAGATAGCGGCATCCAGAAAACCAGAAACAAGGGCAAACCAGTGATGGAAGGCCTATGGCTTGCCAGATGCTACTCTTCTGCAAGAGAAACACACCAGCAATGATTTTGATCCAAAGGTAGCATTAGACATAGGCAAAGAAACTGTATACAGTAATCATGCAAAATAGGAGAAAAATACATGCAGAACGAGATGGCCACCTGGGAAGGCAAAGGACGGATGTTAAATAGTCAAGGGAGGTCAATAGATAAAATATTTAGAGGATACGCCTACAATTTAGGGTGACAGTGTATTTCAATAATCTGGGAAGTGACCTTTTGCCCTTAAACGTTACTCTTTCCTTCTGCTGCATCATCTTAGCACTTTAGGCACAAGTCTGCTATGGCCTTTACACATGTTGCCTTACCTTACCAAGAGCTTTTCTTTGTGTTTTTCTTCCCCACCAGTCCAGAGCGGGCCCTTGCTTATCCATCTCTGCATGTCCCCAGGAGGCAGTTCTGCTCTCTGCACACCTCTGACACTTGGGACTAGAGCTGGTCTCCATTTGGCCAGTAGGTAAGACACATTTTACTCATCCTACTCACTGTGATTTCCCCACTGATAGTGTTTGACTCTCAGCTTCCATCCTAACTAGGGCTAGTTCCTCAACCATTCTCTCCAAATTGGTAAGTCTGTGCCCTAGAGAGGAATACAATAGAATATATAAGCTTGACCATTATGTCTTAGTTCAGGGCCAGTATTAATCCTAACAGGCATTTCATCATAACATGCTTCTCAAGCAGAGAGTCTGTTGGTGTGACTGGGAATCAGAGGGTCCTCACAAAGTCCTCAAGAGAAGGATGATAAATAAAGTGATGGACAGAAGACAGAATGCTCACACCTGGTCCAGGCACCAGTCCGGTTAATATCCTGCCTTGTCTTTCACACCATGATTTGTACTCCCTATAGAGACATGAAACAGCATATGAGGGAAAGTACCTTGGGTCAAATAAAACAGCATGGATAAAAAGTCCTCCTGTGTGTAGAGCCATTCTTCTCTGAGCCTTGACTGTAAATCCAAATAACAGCACCTGCATCTTTCCAATGCAAAAGGAAGTTGTGACGGTCAGGAATCAACTTAAGAGTTTTAACCTCAAGAGGCCAAAGTGTTACTACTTGGAGTATAATTGTCTTACTCATGTAGTCAACAGTTATTTCTCAGTAGATGCTCTTCTGGGGGCATAGTGCTAGGTGGGCATGAAGGAGGACACACAGGTTAACAAGACCCTGCCCCTACTCCCGAAGGGCTTACCGTGAAGCTACTCAGAGGGGGCTGCATGGACTGTGCCTGGCCTGGGGGTTGTTTGTGACTCTCCACAATGGATAAGAAGAAAAACCGAGAGCAAGCATTTAGAAACTTGTACAGCAAGTAATATCATGTGTGTTGAATCTGATAACAAAAATTCAAATTTGCATTTTATGTCTCATTTTTAATTAATTTTCAGTACTGATTATGTTTTATAAAGGTAAGGGTCTACAACAGATTGGAAACTGAAAAACAACTTGTCCTTAACTATCTCCTGTTTGAGAAGCAATGGTCAAATACATACATGACTAAACTATAAAGCAGGCAAGGATAAATGTATAATATTAAAAAGCTGAAATAGTTTAATGTTACAGAGGGGGAGGAAGATTCTGAAAGAGATGGGTGCAAAGGTATAGGAAGCCTAGGAAGTCACAAACTTCCCCTTTCCAAGCTGAACAAAAATTAATTTAAAAAAACAATTATTATTGACACTAGTAGGAAAAATAATCTCCTTATGATGAATGACATGATGAACTAAACTTTATGACACTTTAAATATACAGAAGTATTTAGATGTGAAACTATTGGGACCAAATGGAAAGAAGATCCTGGAAATCTAAACAGAGTTTTTTTCTGGAAGAAATGAACAGAATGGTTGAAAACAAGCAAGGGGATTCTCAAAAATACCAATGTCTCAAGCTAGAGAAGTATTGGATCCGGGGACATGGGAGACCCCAGAGTAAGCTCCTCAGTGTGCCTTCTAGAGCCACCTTTCTTCTCTCCATAAACAGTATTCTGAGGCCACAGGAGTGGACTTGGGGCAGGTAAACTTAGTAATAGCTTTCTCTAGTCTAGCGGATGGCAGAAGGCAAGGAAGTAATAATATCCCAGCAGCAAGTGTTTCAACAAAGGCCTGGCAGCAAAAGAGGTGGATTCAAAGGAGAAACATGCCTGTAGCCACACCAAATCAAATGCTTGCTAGCTACAGGGCTTCTCTGAAACTTTAACTCTGTAAAGGAGTCTGCTCACACCACAGATGGGAAAAATTGAAATCTAAAGGATACCCACCCTTTGGGATGGAATCCACTGCCTCTTCAGTGAGGTGTTTTCTGGTGTAGAAGTTCCAACAAAACCAGAGATTAATCAAACAGAAGCAAAATGACCAACAGCCTTGGCTGCCTTTCCTGGGAAGCTGAGAGATTATCAACATCTCACTCCAAATCTCATTATATAAGAGTTCACACATTTGAGGTAAACATTATTTTTCTGGCAAACAGGAAGACAGACTACCTGCCTTTTAAAAAGAGAACAAGAAAAAAAAAAAAAAAGCAAGAAAAATTGGCATGTTTCCAACATGAAAGTTCTGTCCCCAGTCCTCCCTTCCCCCACCACAAGAAGGAAAGGATGAGAGAGAGGCTGAACAGGTATGGAAAAGAGGGAAAGAGGAGGACTTCATTTTAGAAGAATTTCAGTTGAAAACAAACAAACATGACAACTTGTACTGAATTCTCAAATAAATTTTAAAGTACATGGATGAGAAAAAGTGGCCAAAATATGGTAAGAAAACATGATACAAGGAATAGGGACATAGCAGAACTTAGGAAAGAAATTGAGGAGAAAAGCAATGCTTTAAAACATAAAACTGCAATGATCAAAGCAGGGAGCAGAACCATTGCCACAGAAAACAGGATTTGGAAAATACAGGAAATGTAGCATATCACGACAAACTAAAAATGTTAAAAGCAAGAATGGTAGGTGTAGAGGGAATGACAATCTATATAGATATGTGTATGCTGTATATTAAGTATATATAATAATAATTTAATATGTTATATATATATACTTAAAATTTGACAAATGGATAATTGGTGATCATAAAGAAAAGTAAGAGTTCTACTAGAATAAAACAAATATTTGGATAAGGAAGACCTGAGTCTACACACTGAAAGGGCTCACAGAGCCTGAAAAAATCGGTAAATGTCAACCAATGCTGAGAAAAAATTCAGTAAAATTATTGTACTACAATGATGAAGAAATCATTCTGCAAGCATCTATGTAGAATAAGCAAAATAAAAGAGATCAGGTAGATTTCTCACAGAATTAGATACCAGAACATAATGATAGCAGCAGGTTAAGGCCATGGTCTTTAGGGACAGACACACATGGCTTGTCCATTCATCTGCTGTGTGACCTTGCACTTGTACCAGTTACTTAAAGTTTCTGATTCTCAGTTTACTCATTTGTATGGAAAGATGACCCAATCATATAAAATTAGCTATTTCATGCTTTTCTAACTCCAGAGAGGTCATGAAGAGGAACAAGACAGACCATCTATCAAAATATAAGAGTCAAAGAAATAACCTCCAAGGCACCACAATATACAGAGTGAGAACTACTGGAGCTATAAGAAGAAATTCTGAGAAGCGTAATAGGGAGGGTGACTTTATGAATGTTTCTAGTCCCTATTAGGTCAAATAGAAAACAAATCAATAAGGCAGAAGGGCTTTAAATTGTATAATCAGTTAAGTAAATATCTGTTTTATGTCTTACAACCGAGAATATATATTAGTGAATTCAAGAGGCATTTACAAAAATGTTCCAAACTACTTCCAAAATTATTCCAAAATATATATATATATAAATAGTATTGGCTGAACCCTTTAATCACATGCAACATAACACAAAATATATAAAAGAACAAACACTGGGACTTGCCTAGTGGTCCAGTGGTAAAGAATCCGCCTTACAATGCAGGAGACGCGGATTCGATCCCTGGTCAGGGAACTAGGATCCCATATGCCATGGGGCAACTAAGCCCGCACACCACAAACACTGAGCCCACAACTAGAGCACCTGCGTACTGCAAACTACAGAGCCCACGCGCTAGAGAAGTGCCACAAGGAGAGAAGAGAAAACCCACCGCCATAACTAGAAAGAAGCCTGCGCGCCACAAGGAAGAGCCTGCGCCACAATGAAAGATCCCGTATTCCACAACCAAGACCCGACACAGCCAAAAATAAATAATAAATAAATCTTTTTTTAAAAAACAACAAACACTACCAACAAACTCCCTGCCCAACAAATGACAATTTTTTAAAAATCTCTACAACATCTCTAATGTTAAAGAGAACATCAAAACCGCAAATGCAAAACATGGAAAACTAAATGAGAATATTTCACCCAAAAACCTCTAGGATATAGCAAAAACTAACAAGGTAAAGATTCACCCTTGCACACATTTGTTATTAAAATGAAAGTGTAGAAATAGTAAGATGAACATTATCCTCAAAAAATACAGCAAAAACACTACAAAAATAAATAAGGAAGCAGAAGGGAGGAAGTCATAAAGGTAAAATAGAGATTGATATAGTAGAAAACAGAAAAAAAATGAGGGACTTGCTAAATCCAAGAACTGGTTCTTTGAAAACCCAGTAAAACAGATAAATCAGTAGCTAGTCTAATCCATGACCAAAAGTGAGACTGCTCAATACTCAAAACTAGTAATGAGAAATAGAAATTGAACACAAATTTAGACTCTTAGGAACCAATAAGTACATGAAAAGATGTTCATGCTCACAAATAATTACATTAATACAAATCAAAGCAACATTGCGATAATGACTCTCACACAAAATGACATGTCTAGATTTAACAAATCCAGAAGTCTTCTGAGTCCTCATCATCCAAAGATGAATACAAAAATCAATTAACTACAGCTCTTGTGAGGCATTAAGTGGTCAAAATTTCTCTGAGATGAAAGAGTCAATGGCAAACTCCTGTGTGGCTCCAGGTGGTGGTAACTCTACCACAATATTGGTAATTTCTTAGATTTTCCTAACCTCTTCCCATTTGAAAAAGTGGTAAAATATTTGAACAAGAAAAGAATGCATGCTTTAGTTCAACTTATTTTTCAAGTTTGACTTTAATTTGGGGACTACACACTCAGTATTTTTATATTGACATCTGTTTTATGTTTTGATTATTCTTAAACGTGCACTTCAGTTGGTGTGAACTCCTCAACTTTTGGGGGACGTCTGTCATTTGAACTGCAAAACTGTCTGTGGCTTCCGCAGGAGCCCATCACGGGAATAACGGGGTTCACTGTCTTCCTTGGTACCACATTCATTTGTCTTCTTTATAAGGTTGACATTAGTGTTGGAATGCCCTGCCTGCTACTGTCTTCTGGAAACCATCTGAATCTATTTGGCCTGGGTCAGCAGTTTAGCTCAGGGCAGACAAGTCTCAATGGCACCCATGTCCCTGTGCCCCACCAGAGCACCTCTGTTCTACCACTTGAAAGCAAGGGGCTCACATTCAACCCATCTGTCTGTTATGATAGAGCTTCCCCCATTCAGCCTTAGAAATAAAAAAGAGGGTGTGTAGGAGGCATGCATCTCATAGATGCTTTGGAGTAAACTTTGAGAGAGGCATGAAGACACAAGCTTTGAAAACAATGAATTGTGTTCTAATATAACAGTGAAGCTTGACTAAAAGGAGCTTAAAAAGAAGGACATTTTATTTTCAAATAGGTAAGAAATTGGAAGCTAGAGAGTCTAGGCACCTGGACAAAGTCATCAGGCAATATTCCATCATTCCTAGGGTGGGCCCTTGTCCTCATGGTATAAGAGGGCTTCTGGAGTTCTAACCATCTCATTAGCATTCTAAACAGCATTAAAAGAGACCTTTTCTCCCTTTTTTGGAAACTTCCTACAAATCCCAACAATACCGCTGTATAAATCCCAGTTTAGTTGCTTGGCTGCCAATAGCTACAAGGTAAACTAGAGGAAGCAGGTTTGATTTTTTGTTTGTTTGTTTTTAACCAGGTGGTAATAAGCAAGCTAAAACTCATGGTCCTTATTAATAGGAAGAATGGGAGAATGGATAGGATATTAGAAGGAAACATGTAAGCACACACCAGGACACGTGTACATATTTTTAATAACTGTTACCAAAATTCTTCTTAGAGAAGGGGCTCTTACTACTAAGTACCATGAGGTATTACTTGCGTATGAGAAGATAGAGCTTAAGTCAGGATCTGGAGAAAGAGGGCAGGTCTGAAGTAGGACTGAATTTCAAATGGGAAGATGCTGACTTTTGTAGTTGTGCCCAAGAAAGGAGTGCGACAGTTAAGTGGAGAGAAGAGAAAGCACAAAGGATATGTGAAGGGGCCAGAGAACTTGGAGAGGCGGTGCAGTGAGTTTTTAAAAAAGAAATGAAGGAAGGAGGGAAAAGGAGGAGAGGGGATGGAAGGATAGAAAAAATACATAAATGGTAGCCATAAAGTAGCCAAATGGATTTCTAGAACAGGAATGGCCAACATCCAAACCCACCTCCATCTGCCCAAACTTACTACATTCACAAAGGCCATGTGCTGTGGGAGGAGAGTGTAAGTCTAGAAAAAAGGCTAGGAAGGATCCTTAGCCAGTCAGTGTACCCCACACGGGGCAGTGGACATGAGATAACACTAAGTGGAAGCAGCAGTTTTGAGACAAATGTGATTGAGAACAAGAGACTTGCCCTGGAAGTCACAAACATTCTGGGGGTCTGAAGAACAGACATATAAGTCATGAGGTGGATGTTGAGCCAATTCTCTCTGGAGCTTAAAGGCCACTTCCATGTGAGTTAAGTTGCTATAAGACTTTGTTCCCTCGTGTCACTCTCCCAATGTAAGGAGGATGCAAAAATGTTTATTTGAGCTTTAGTAAAACATAAGCTTTATAATATAGAAAAATGAAGTTAAATGCCATATAGCCGGTAAGCGGTTCAACCAGAACCAGAGCCTGTGCTTCTCATGGCCTCCTTCCTTAGGAAGGAAACATGTGTCATTATCTAGTTAGCTGAGAGAGAGTCTGGAGTGATGTGCTCAGATGCATGACTGAGTCTAGGCTTGGCAGAACTGGTGCCCTGATTCATTAGTAACGTCTGCTCTGTGCTTTGGATGTGGGGCGTCAGCTGCAATGCACTAGATCTGTTGTCCTCCTTTTAGACCATGATGACACTCTAAATTGCTGAGATTTGCAGTAAGGCTATTTGGTGTAATAGATGTAAGAAGTCATGACTGTTCAGACTTGCCAGGAAAAGGAATTTTTAAGTTGCATAATTTTTAGTTAAATTGTGACTAAAGTGAGACAGAAAAACCAAAGAGACATAGACTCTATGGGTTGAAGTTACCCTAGTTTATCTAGTTCATCCTACTACGTGATACTTCAACTTCTTATAAACAGTCTGTATAAAATCCAGCCATCCTTGGGATTCCTCATGGAGCTGGAGTAATAATAAATATGGCAACAGTAAATAACATGGGCAAGTCTCCTACTTTGTGCTGCATGTTATGCTAAGCCCTTCACAGAGCACTATCTTACCTAATTCTCTCAGCAACCTACAAGGTTCAAAGCTACGATTATCCTCATTTTCTAGATGAGAAAACTGACATCATAGGTTAAGAATTCTGCCCAAGGTCCTACAGCTGGTATGTGTTGAAATTCCTCCAACCAGGAGGCCTCCTGCCATGGATTGAGCTGGTAACCCACATCTAGGAATGAGCACAGGGAGGCCAAGCAGAACCTCACCAACTCCCAGGAACAAGAAAAGATTTTCATTCCATGTCTGAGTCCCAGAAACCAGATCAGTGCCGGGATGAATTAATATCCTTAGAAGCAGCTGGGAGAGTAGTGAAATGTTTGTTCTCAGGCATCTTATTGATTTGGTTCCTATTAAGAAGGAAATCTCATAAGTGAAATCTGGAAGAACAAATACTTTTCTGAAAATATTTCCTTCCCCACAGCACTCCAAGAAAGAGACCCAATGTCCTTAGACTAGAATTGGATTACAGTAATAAAGGCCTCTAAACAAACAACCAAGGTACTTTCTTTCCGAGAGACAAATTAGGAATTTACTGATGCTTCCCCTCCCCAGTGTTTCAGTCAATGGAACACCATTTTGTCACTGGTGGAAATTTTCCAGAGTGATTAGTGCAGACAAATCCATGGACCCCAATCAATGGGAGGTGACTTCTCTTGGCCAAGGGGAGGCATGAAGTCTTAGGGTACATCCCTCTTCAACTCTAGACATGGTGGTGTAGGTAGATAGGAAGTGCCTGTCATCTATCCCCTACCACTATGCACTCACTCCCTCATTCATTCCTTCTCCCTCTCCCCTAATATGACAGATGGCGTATGATGTGCCAAGCTCTGTTTTAGGCACTGGGGAGGCATCAGTGGATGAGCCAAGCTATCAGAGGCTCACACAGGTTCATTGAAGGAGATGCAGACAATACACACTGACTAACATCACTAAAAATAATTTCAGATGGTGAAATAGCCACAAAGTGGTAAAGTGACTCTCCGAGGAGCTCAGAGTACCTCTACAACAATCTGTCCTCCCAACTGGAGCATTCCTCAGCATAAACTCCAACAAGGTCTTGCAAAGCCCATGAATTGTGACACAACCCTCTTCCTTTTAAAAGTGCGTTGCATGCTATAGGATCCGTGATCCACAGTTTCACACAGTCTCTTTTCCACCCCTGACCCAAAAGGAAGAAAGCCTCCATCTGGCCTGGCATTTTTAAAAAATGATGCAGTCATGAAGAATGAGAAGACAAAAAATAATAAACTCCAGAGCCTGCCTTGAGAATAACGTTTTACCAACAGGATGTGTCATAAATATGAAATGGCAAAGAAAGATGTTCCAGGATTTGTCCTTTGTCCTTTGTTAGCCAGACAGATAATAAGTTACCATCATGGAATTTTTTTTCTCATTTGAACATGAGCTACATATAACTTCCATACTTCTGTAAAAAGGGAACCCATAAATCACAAGTTATTGTTTCCTAGAAACTGGGATTATACAAGAGAAAGCCAAACAAAAGCCTTTGTTTCATGAGCTTGCAACTTTTTAATTAAATACCGCTTTAAACTCACACATGCATAAGCCAAATGTTCCCAATCCATTCCGCTTTCGAGCCTGGTGTCCAAGCTCCCCCTTCCATCACTGTTGCTGTGGTGGGAGTAGGATTCCTGCATTTATTGGTTTCTAATTTTTCCCTTTATCAATTTAGGTGGAATGAGAAACACGGATCACAGGACAAGGACTAGTTCTTTACATTTCTTTTGTAGACATCATGACCAAGGACTGCGCTATACACGTAAGACTATAAGCAAATAATAAAGGGAGGGAAGTAGGGAGGGAAGGAGGAAAAGCAGGGAGGGAGGAAAGGAGAAAGGATGGAGACTGTAGCCCAGGAGCTTGTAAACTTAAAACACTTTATCTGATCCCCATAGATCATTAGGCAGAATCTGGTTGGTTCTTCACAATATTCCTCTTTCCTTCATCTTTGGTATGCTTCTAAAGTGCATTTCCCAATTTCACAGAATGTGGGCAGAAGGGATGTGTGTCACTTCCAAAAATGCCCCCTAAAATCTCTTGCTCTGTTCCCCACATTTTCTCCTCTCCTTCCTGCTGGCTGCCTGCGTAGGACCCAGTCAAGGTCTCTGAGGCCCTGGAGGATGGTAGAGCCACACGATGAAAGCAACTAGGTCCATGCATCGCTCTGTGGAGCATAGTGCTCCCCCCATACTGGCCTGTGACGTGAGAAAGAAAGGTAAGAACCAATACATACGGATTGTTTCTATACAGTTAAGCAGCCCTGAATGGCACACTCCTGTCTTGGTCTCTCCGGGCTGCTGTAACAAGATACCATAGACTGTGTGGATTAAACAACAAACATTTAGGGCTTCCCTGGTGGCGCAGTGGTTGGGAGTCCGCCTGCTGATGTGGGGGACACAGGTTCGTGCCCCAGTCCGGGAGGATCCCACATGCCGTAGAGTGGCTGGGCCAGTGAGCCGTGGCCGCTGAGCCTGTGCGTCCGGAGCCTGTGCTCTGCAACGGGACAGGCCACAGCAGTGAGAGGCCCGCATACCGCAAAAAAAAACAAAAAACAACAAACAAATATTTATTTCTCAAAGTTCTGGAGGCTGGGAAATCCAAGGTCAAACTATGGCAGATTTAGTGTCTGGTGAGAGCCCACTTGTTGGTTCATTGACGGGAGTCTTCTCACTGTGTCCTCACATGGCAGAGGGAGCTCTCTGGGGTCTCTTTTATAAGGGCACTGATCCCATTCATGCAGGCTCCTCTCTTGTGACCTAATCACCTCCCAAAGGCCTTGCCTCCAAACACCATCACAAGGGGGATTAGGATTTCAACCTATGGATTTCGTCGGGGATGCAAACAGTCTATAGCAACAGCTTTGCTCCATTGTTGCATCCATGGCAGGTGACACTAGTAGATACCTTGTGGATAAATTCTCTCTTATGCTGTCCTCAAACGTGTATGTGGTGCCCCAGATATCCCGCACTTCATGTTCAGATGACATCCAGAGATCTTATCCAAGTACTTTAAATACTAAATTTATATTTTTAGCCAGTATGTAATCTACCCCTCACTGTAATTCCTATTTTAAAAGGCCTTTAAAGAATGAGTCCATGATTCAAGTCAAGATGAGAAAAGTTATCTAAATCAGGGGTCAGCAGTTTTTCTTCTGTAAAGGGCCAGATAGTAAACATTTTAGACTGCTTGGGTCTCTGTTGCAACTACTCAGTTCTGACACTGAAGCACAAAAGCAGCTGTAGACACTACAAACGAATGGGCGTGGCTGTGTTCCAATAAGCTGTGATTTATAAAAACAGGCAGGAGGCCAGATTTGGCCCATGGGCTGTAGTTTGCTGACCCCTGTTCTAAATAATTCTCGCATTTTCACTAAATGTGAAAGAGACCACATGTTAATTCCAGTATCCATTTCAATCCCTGTGACGCTGGTTTATATTTATTTGTTTGTTTGTTTGTTTTAAACATCATGCCTTAAGTAACATCAGCTATGACAAGTGAAATTGTAAGCAATATTTGATTCTTCTCTAAACCCCAGGACTGCACTGTGCTGGCACAAGGTAAAATGCAATAAATTTTTGTTCCTTTCTACTTTCCTTAAAGCTTGCCCTTGAAGGTTAGACTTGAAGTCAGACCTGAATTTAAGTCCCATTTCTTAGTCTGTGGCTTTGGTCAAGTCACTTTCTTTTTGTAAGCCTGGGTCTCCAAAACTGTAAAATGAGGATAACATTATATAACACACAATATTTCTTGGAGGGGGAACCAAATAGAATAATGTATATATTTTGTGAACTGTAGCACCCAGTACAGAGATAAGAGACTATTACTATAAGCTGCCTCTCCCTTCCTTGATTCTGGATTTATTTCTTCCCACTCCAAGAGTGGATTTTTTTTCCCCTGACAGTTCTCCAGGAGGTCCACTAAATCCCTATTTAGCCCAGGCCAGGAGGCTGCTGGTGTCCACAGGCCAGCCCCACCTGTGTTCCGATTGACCAGAAACCTGAGCCTCCTTTATAGCCACTACCTGGATCCAGAGAAGGCAGCTCCAGCTGCCAAAAAGGGTTGCTGCTTTAAAAAGATAAAATGCAATAAAGATCTTTCTGTAATGGGCACTCTCAGTTTGGTTTGACCAGCCAGTGACACAAGGCACTTGGCCTTGGACCCGATGTTATTTGAAATGAACTCTGGAACTGAGGTCCTGTTCTCATCAAAAGAGCCATACCCTTAGTAGTAGCCATACCCTTAGTAGTAGACCTTCAAAGTGTAAAAATCCAGACTTTTTTGTTTAGTCATGTATTAAAATGGTGAAAAAAATTTGTGGATAGAATATTTATCCTCTTGTTGCAAATTTTCATGGCTGTCCCATTCAACTAGAAGTTGCCATGTGTATAAAACTTCAGATTCTAGAGTAAACCCTAGTCTTCCCACCTGAGGACATCTGTGTACCATCTAAGCAGAGGAGACATTCACTCCTCGAAAAGAAACAAAATCCTTTTTTCTCCATTGAGGATGCTTGCATGAAAACTTGAAGGAAGACATTGCAATTGGTTCTTGTCAATTAGTCATTCACCATGCCTTGACAGTGTCTAGAACAGTACCTGGCAAGGGCTTCAACACAGATCTGCCAACAGGCCGAGCCCTGTGAGCTGGACATTGTCCTGTAACTGGTAAGGCAGGAATGGCAAATATCTAAAAACTGTGCCATAACTTCCCCACCTGTGGTCATGGCAGGCATCAATAATCACTCAGGGTAGAATTTTCCTGATGACCCAAAACAGAGCAACAGTAACATCTTGGCGAGGGCAGCTTTTCTGCATTTCTGCATAATCATACCTCCAGGATGATGGTTCCTCAGTTATTATTTTGCCTCTCCCCCACAAAAACGAGGTCCTCCTGCAATCTTAGCTAACCTTAGTAAATTAATCCACATACCCACTCAAGACCTCAAGCTAAAAACCTGGTAACATCCTTGAAAAATCCACTAATATCTAACCAGTCAACAAACTCTATGAACTCTCATGCCTAGAATTGCTTCTCTTCAGCTCCATCATTATGGACCTGGGCCATCTTTGGTCTCAACCCTTTCAGGAGCTTTTGAAGTGCTCCCTAAGCTCTGTCACCCATACAACCACCAGAGGGCTGCTGTTAAAACTTAAAACAAATCATGTCAATGTCTCACTGAAGGGCCACATAACCTGCGTGATCTAACCCTTCCCTTCCTTTCCAAAACCAGCTCAGTTCATTCTCCTCTCTGTCCCTGCAGTGCACTGCAGCTTCACTGACCTTCTTTCAATTCTTGGAAAACATCCAGGTCTTGGCCCCATTTAAGGCCTTCACGCATTTTGTTGTCGACCTGTGAGTCTGCTGCCCATGACCCTCCTGACTAAGACCTGATTCTTCAGGTCACAACCAAACTGCCAGCTCTTCAGAGAGATCTTCCTGGATCGCTCACTCCACTACCTTCTTTTCTGTCAAACTAATGCCCCTATTTCTCTGAGCTTATTCTTTCTCTGAAGACTTGGACTTATTGGGAATTTTACATACACGGAAGTTGCAACTTTCAGTAAAGAAGGAAACATCCATGAAAACAGTATCATGGTCATTTCCTAGAAATTACCACATTTCACAATGTTATTTTTTGTTTTTATGCCACTTCTCTTACCTAATGTGATATAAGCTCTACTGGGAGTAGGGACAATGTCTTGTCACTGCTAGAGAAAAGAAGACACACACACAATTCTTTCTTTGTGGTGAGAAATTCTAAACCATATTCTTAGACACCTTTTGTGGCATCTACCTTGTCCCAATAACTCCCTTTTCCAGGAAATCCATGTACATGCAGAATGAACCCCTGTACACAAGGGTAGACCAGATATCCATGTTTGAACCGTAGGGCACTGTCCATCAACTGTCTTATCCAAGATACCTTGAGGGCAGGGATCCCACTGGACTTGCCCATTTTCAAATCCAGCAACTGTGACTACTGACTGTTTTAAGTCTGTGAAAGTGCAGATCCAGGAAGTGACCCAGGCATCCACGTTTTGTTCTTTGGGTGGCCTGGGTTTGGTTTAGTCTCCAGGAATCTAATAAGGGGACACCCAGAAAGATGAAACTATATCCCTAAATGCTTATTCATTCAATAATCCTAAGATAATTTCTAATAAAATTAGAAACAAAGGGCAATTGTGAAGGGTCTTTGTCTGTCTGCCCCCCTCCTCAGACAACATCCAGGGACAGTTTTCAGAGCTTTGGATGAGGTTTGGTCTGTGTAAATCCCATTGTCTGTGGTTCCACTGGGAGAGTGACTTTCTTCCTCCAGCCCCATGCAACTCTTTGAAAATGGCACTCAATGAAGGGTGTTCCTTGCTGAGGAACTTTGCCCTTAGGGGAAAGTTCCAGATGACAGATTATAAATTTGGAAGGCCCTGGTCTCGGAAGGTACTCTGAATGATTTCAATAAAGTGCAGAAGGAGAGGGTTATTTTTAAAATGTTCTGCCAGAGATTTCAGAAAGCAGAGGTCTGTGCAGGAATACAGACCAATTTACTTCCTAAAACAACCGTATATTTTCTGGTCACCCAAGTCGTATATTTTTTGCATCAGTAAAGAGGATATTTACCTACCTACTTGCCAGCTGGGCAAACTGAGTCTGGCAGTTGCTGAATACAATGCTAGAAGAGTACCTTGCAGGGGAGATGCCCAATAGGCCAGGCTCCATGTACCCCAATATCTGTTCTTTCTCTTCATGCTTAGATTCTCAGCCTGGCCAACATCAAAGGTGCTCAGCCCAACAAATGGAGACCTCTTTTCTTGGATAAAGTAGATGCATTCAGGGTGACAGCAGGTTAAGTTATGGCCACCATAATAAAGGGAAATAGTGAGACAGTGCAAGTACTTTGGGTAATTTGCATGAATCTTGCTCTAGTTGACATTTGCATCCATCAGCTCAAACTTTAAGGCAGAGAAGTTATTTGACTTCCTTTTGGATCCAGGGCTGGCTGAAATCATCTTACTTGTTAAACTTTTTCCTCTTTGTGCCTCACTCTATTCATAGCATTCAGGATAGTTTCTGACACATAGTAAACACTCATTAAATACAGTCATCCCTTGTATCCATGGGGGATTGCTTCCTGGACCCGCCCTGGATACCAAAGTCCACGGATGCTGGAATCCCAGAGTCTGCCCTCTGTATCCGTGGGTCCCGCATCTGTGGATACGGAGAGCTGTCTGTATTTTTTAAATTGCTGTTAATGAATATACCACTCCACTTTGGCCTCAGACACTCTCTGACTTTCTGGGATTCAAATCACTGTTCTAAAATAGGTTATTTTTCTTAAGCAATAAGTCAACTGTCATTTCTACCACTGAAGGAACGTGTTATGTGAGACCACCCTTGGTCCCAACCTGGAGAAGTCTCTTGGTCTCTCTGAGGTGCATCGTGCAGAGACTGGACATCACAAGCTTCCCCCACACCAGGTCTAAAGGATGAAGGTACAAACAGCTGAGAATACAACCCATGGACCAGAGCCCAGTGAAGTCACTACTTTAGGGGCCCAGAACTGTCATTACTGTCCTCACAAGTCCACGCCTCTGGACGCTTGTGTGGACTCTGCACACCTGCAGCATCTGGATCATGGCTGAGCACTTTGACTACAACGGGCCAGATTCAAATCCAGCTTGACCCTGGGACTGTGGGCAGTGTACTGAACTCCTCTGAAGCTCAGTTTCTTTGACTATGAAATGGGAGAGGCTATAACCACCTCAGGATGTAGCAGACAGCAAACTTAGATGTGCACACAAATTGCCTGGGATCTTGTTATGATGTGAGTTCAGACTTGGTAAGTCTGGGATGAGGCCTGAGATCCTGCATTTCTGACAAGCTACCAGGTGACACGATGCTGCTGTCTGGGGGCCACACTCAGAGCAGCAAGGTCATGGGGCATTACATGAGATAACAGTAGAAATAAAAGATGATTATTAACATTAATAAGCACTATAAAGAAAATTATTAATAATTATTATCAGTAGGAGCATTTCAATTAAAACTCATGAAATTACCACCAACTAGGTTTGAATTAGACTGTTTCTGGCCCTGAATCCTTTTAGTCATGGTTTGTGATTATATCTGAAACCTCCTTCAGACCCTCCTCATAAGCCCTGATGTAACTACAGAAGTCAAGGGCAGAGTGAGAAGATATTTTATTACCGATGTATTTATATATGGGTTTTGGGGGTTTTAAAACTGGCAATTAAAACCTTGTAAATTTGTATTATCAACAAAATAAATGTAGACGGGTTAGTTACTCATTGCTAATAAATTTGATCATTCATTTATAAAATGAATGTTCGCCCAAGAATCACACAGCACTCTATAAATATCGCTTCACTAAGCCACAAACCACCTCGACAAGGAAGGCACACAGCACCCCTGAGGGGTTAAACAAACCGTCTTGGGCCTGGGGGATGGGAGAACAGCCTGAGTTCCAGCCCTCTCGTCCCCTTCCCACACTCAGGTTCAGCTCCTGCCCCACAGGGGCCAACTCTTTGATATCATGATATCTGCTTGGAAGCATTTCAAATCAGCCTGCCTGGAGGCTCCATCCCCAGATAGCCCCAGGAACCTGTCTGTGTGTGTCAGGAAAAACCATCTTTCTCTCATTTGGGAGGTTGAGGAGGACTTGCCTCCCTGCTTCCTCTTTCCCTATCATGTACTCTGGGCAGTTCAGCTACCGTGAAAGAAGGAACTCTTGAAAGCCACTGGCCCAGCTATGGAACTCAAGCATGGAATAAATAAAACAAAATTACTTTACTGCAGATTTCCCATCCTAACATGCCCTCTTCAAGCCTTTCCCGGCTGAGGGTCCCCTTCACTTCTCCAGTATCAAAGAACTCAGTAAACCCTTCTGTCACCATGTCCCGGTGCCCTGGATGGAGTGGGGTTTGGGTGTCTGGCATCGCTGGGTGTGAATTCCAACCCATGGCTGTGGGAGACCAGGGATCTCATGTTTCTTAGTTGTGAATTGGGTTTTCACAGCCAGCGTTGGCTGGTGGCTGTGAGGATGCTCAGAGATGATGTGTGGGAGGCACCGGGCTTGGGTGGCCCATTAGTGGAAGTTATCACTGTTAGTGGCAGGAGAGGCAGTTGTGATGTTGGTCATAGACGTAGCACCAGCAGCAGAATCTCCAGCCACATCATGCTTCTTAGAAACCCTAAGCAATAAAAAGGATATTATGGTGTTCCGTTGACACCCTCCGCACACACACACACGCACACGTCCTACACCTACACACACACCAACACATGTGCTCACATACACCTCTGCTCCCACAAAGACTGATTGGGAGAGGCCGTATTTTTTTGTTCTCAGCCTCCGCCTATGTGTCCCACTGCTCTCGCTCCACCTTTGCCTGCGCTCCTGGAACATCCACGTGCCCTTCTGCCTGGAGCCCCCACGAGACCTCAAGGATTGCAGGTTGGAGGTTTATTATCATTCATTATCTCTTCAGCTATCTTCCAATTTCTTTTAAACCGGTGGCTCTATCTGTGTTCTCTCTCTGGATTCAGCCTCTGAAAGAGCGGGACTCATCCTTACTTAATTCCTACTTTAATGAATGCCTTAATTTATTCTTGTCTTATGTAGAGGTAGGAATTCAATGAGAATATGAGATATATTCCTCATCGCTGCCTTTAGTGAATCAACATAGAGACCCATACAATTTTTGAGCAGAGAACCAAAAGCAGAAAACGTATAGGACATTAGGCTTGCTGATACATGTTTGTAGAGAAGAGGGGATCTGGAAAGCTGTTTAATTTATCTCTCTATAAGGATGTCTGGTGTGCCCTGGGCTTGAGATGAGTCATCTCCACCGAAGGCACTAAGACAGTCATCGTTCCGGCTACCTGCCATGTGGAGGTTCTCCTCTGAGAGCGTGAATGTCTACTAGTAGAAACACTACCTGCCATTTTATTAGTCTGAATCTGGCTGGCTTGTGACCACCCTGTACCAGCCATCCAACCAAAGAGAGAGACCAGATGGTTTCTGAAAATGGGTGAGCTAGCATTAAATTTTCAGTTAATGTTTTTAAAAAAGTGTTACTAGCATCTCCAGATCCATGTTTAATTTCTTAATGGAAGCCATCCATGATTAATAGATTTTGCTTGCAAGAATAAAGGCTGCCAACCAACATATCTTATAAAGTGAACCTCGATGAACTGTTTTGTATTTTTTCTTTTCACTTCCAATATAACAGTTATCCAAAAATTATTTATATCTGTATTTGTTAGTATGGTTAAAAAAATACAGTATGTCTTCTTTGTTTAATTCAAACAATGTTGGTCAGTGTTTCCTTTCCTGCCTTTTCAACTCTGGAGCTTGGCTCACACTATTCCTCTCATCTAGAATAATAACCTTCCTACATATGCCGAGTCTATTTCATTTCTTAAGGCACAGTTGAAGGCTCTCAACCTTTTGGGCTCAAATGCCTCATTCTCTAGTCTTTACTGATTTCTCCACTGGAAGTCATCGCCCCCAGTTCTGCACACTTTCACGTGAGAAATAGCAAATTTCAGGTGTTGGTTCATTTAGTTTTCAAAATCAGGGCATCTTGGCAGTCAGGCTTGCATTCTTTTTTTTTTTAAACAGTTTTATTAAGATGTGGTTCACATACCATAAAATTTACTCTTTTTAAATGAATAATTCAGTACTTTTTAGTGCATTCATGGTTGTCCAACCATCATCATAATATAATTTTAGAAGATTTCCATTACCCCGCAAAGAAGCCCCATACACAGTACACATGAGCAGTCATGCCCATCCCACCCATCCCCAAACCCTAGATAACCACGAATCTACTTTCAATCTCTATGGATTTGCCTATTCTGGACATTTCACAGAAATATTATTGTACAATATGTTACCTTTTATGACTGGCTTCTTTTACTTAGCATAATACTTTCAAGTTCATCTATTTTGTAGCATGTATCAGTACTTCATTCCTTTTTATCCATTGTATGGATATCCTTTTGTTTATCCATTTATCAGTTGTTGGACATTTAGGTTGTTTCTTTTTTTGACTATTATGAATAATGCTACTGTGAACATTCATGTACAAGTGTTTGCACCATTGTGTGTTTTCATTTCTCTTGGGTTCCTAGGAGTGGAATTTCTGGGTCTTATGGTAACTTTAACATTTTGAGGAACTGCCAAACTGTTTTCCAAAATGGCTACACCATTACCACCAACAATGTAAAAAGGTTTCAATTTCTGCATATGCCTGCCAACCCTTGTCATTGTCTGTCTTTCTGATTTTCAGGCTTTCATCCTTAGTCTGAAGCTTTATTTCAGAAAACAAGTTGGAAGAAAAGAAGGGTATCTGGAAAACTTACCTCAAGAAACTTTTTTTCCATGAAACTCTCATTGAACCTCGGAGTCCTGAACAGGCATAGCACCTTGGAGGGCAGAAGTTGCTGTGCCTGAGAACAAGAAAGCCCCTGTGGTTTCCTTGTCAGCTCCATGCTTTACAAATGATGCATCTTTGGTCGGTTATTGTCTGACCCTTGGTTGCCTCACAGGTAAAATGAAGATGGTATTTTCTTTATTCATTCAAATGAAATGAGGCATGTGTATGTGAACATGTCTGGAGGCTCACATGGAATTAAGACAACAGGCTTTCTAGAAAGTTCTTTTTAAATGGTTCTCCCAGAAGTCTTGTACTTTTGTGGCAGTGCCTCTAGGTCCACCAACAGATAAAAGGGAAATCTTGGTTAAGTTTTGTAAATATTCCATGCGTGTGACAAGAATGGGGGTACTCTGTTGAGTACAAGGATTTATATAACATGCACATCAAGCATGTTAAATATATGTCAAATCCAATTTATCTTCACCTATTTATTTTTCAGTCTCCTTGGTTGGTGGTTTCTGAGGAAGTTGCAGACACTTTCCCACACTGACTGTTTATTCATCCATTTTTGTAGTGTCTTTACAGCAGAGACTATGGTCTAGTCCTCTCCTGGGTGCTCTGGTCCATTGCCAAGTCCTCTAAAGCCTGATGGCACTTTCCTCACAGCCTGAGAGCAAAATAACATGGTGTTAAGGCCCAGGAAACAAGTGAGTATTGTTGTTCAGAGTGGAAGCTTCAGAGACAAACAAACCTGAGTTCAAATCTCAGCACCATTGCTTCCCAGTTTATGAACTTGGAGAGCTAACTTAACTTCTCTGAGCCTCAGAGTTCCCGTCCATGAAATGGGAAGATTAAGAGTAGCTTTCACTCTGGAAGGTTGAGCAAATTCAATGAGATCATGTATCTAAAGCACTTACCACAGAACCAGGATCAGGAAACTGGTAAGGGTTTAGTAAATGCCAACTTTTGTGGATAACACTAAAGAACATCAACAACAGCAGTAGCTGCTCACCTCCTGGAGTGCTTAATATGTTCTGGGCACTAAGCCAAGTGCCTCAGATGTATCAGCTCATTTAAACCCTACAGGAAGCCTGAGATAGCAATGTGATCACCATCACCATTTTATAGATGAGGCCACTGGGGTACAGAGCGATGAGGCAGCTGGCCCAACGTCACCAGCAAGCGGTGGATCTTGAACTGCCATGAGAGCCTGGGTTCATCTTTTGATTATAAAGTGGGTCATGCAACCAACAAAAAGACACACCACAAAAGGGCCTATTTGTCCCACATCCCTTCCTGTGGCCTCCCAGAAGTGCCCTGGAGCACCAGGCTCCACTCTGGGTGGCTACTGTGGTTCTTCTTTTGTGTCTGAGAAAGATGAGCATTCGATAGGATCCAGCTGCCAGCTCCCTGCAGCCCTACTTGTGTGTTTCCAGAGCAGCTCCTAGGTCTGGGACAACAGAGCCCTTACAACCTCCTTGTTCCAAGCACAGTCACAAACATTTGAGAAAAAACTGGGTTGGAAAACCAAGCAAACCTTTAAAATGTGGACAATGAAAAGACACTGTTGGGACATATTTATAGATAACATGCTACACTTTCAAAGCTAACACTCTTGGACACAGCCCTGGTTTCCCAGTTCAAGTCCTATTTTAAAAACAAATGTACAATACACAAATATATTCCCACTGTAAAAAAAAAAAGAATAAGTATGATGAATAAAATGAGAAAGTTGATCATTATTCCCCACCTCCACCCCGAACCCACATCTCTTTCCAGTGGTAACCACCATCAGTGGGTTGGATGTGTCTGTTCCCAAGTCTTTTCCTTTGTATTTGAATGCCTATATATATATATATATATATATATATATATATATATATATCGACATAAACATGTTTCATTTTGGAAAAATATTCTATTTCTATACAAATGGTGTCACATTTGTTTGCAGAATAACCTTGTTTGCTTTATTCACTTAACAATAGGTTTGAGAAATGGCTCCAAGTCTGTGCACACACATATCCACATCATTCTTTATTAGCTGCTGAGATGTTTCCCATGTGTGGTGATACCATAAATTATACATTTGGGTCGCCATGGCTGGCTGGCTCTAAGATGGTCCCCAGTGATCTCTACCTCCTGGTATTTGTGCCCCTGTGTAATTGCCCCCCCTTCATCGTGGGCTGGCTTATGATTCGCTTCTAATCAAAAGAATAAAGCAAAGGGGATGAGATGTCACTTCTGTGATTAGCTTCAAGAGAGTGTGACTTGCCTCTTGCTAGCGGATTCTGTCTCTGGCTGGCTTATAGAGAGGCTCACATGGCAAGGAACTAAGGGCAGCGTCTGACCAACAGCCCACAGTTAATGGAATCCTGACAGCAGCCATGTGAGTTTGGAAGTGGATCCTTCTCCACTGGAGTCTCAGATGAGCCTCCAGTCTTGGCCAACACCTTAACTGCAGCTCATGAGAGACCCTGAAACAGAGGGCCCAGCTAAGCTGTGCCTTGATTCCAGATCCGCAGAAATAAGCTGCTACATTTACAGTAATTTGATATGCAGAAAAAGATAACCAGTTGTTAAGATAAGCAGTTGTTAATTGCTTTCTATCCTAAGCATCAATGGAACAAATATTCTTCTGCATATGATTAGTGGAGTATTCTAGGATCAAGTCCTAGATCTGAGATTGCTCAGTCTAAAGGTAAGGATATTTAACATAGCTATGTAAATAACACTAAATTAACCTCTAAAAATATGTGGCAACTTTACATATGCATGCAAACAGTATGAAAGTTTCTACTTCTCTAATACCCTTGGCAAAACATTGATCATTTAAATAATATCAGTCTGATAAAATCAATACTGCTTTGCTTTGATTCCATTTTCCTGATTGATAGGGTGAGTTTCTTTCTTTTTTTTTTTATAAATCCACTGGCCATTTTTTTTCCCTCTTCATCTGAGACTTACCTCTTGGTATCCTTTGCTTTAATCCTGTTTCAATTCAACAACTGGAAGCACGGATATGAATATTACATCTGGAGACATACAGTGGCCATCCTCCCCATTGGTGATGCTGATGCTAATCACCCAAAGTGTTACCCAGTTTCTCCACTGTTTAGTTACTACTTTGTCCCTTGCAACTAATAGGCAATTTATGGGATGATTCTCTGAGATCATTCAAATATCCTGCTCCTCATTAAACTATCCCCATGGATTTAGCTGGGGTTTAGAACATATTATAATGTTCTATAATACTATATCATATTTTATATTAATATTTATATTATTATTAATAATAGTATTATCCACCATTTATTATGGTGGATGCAAAATGATAATTTTCCAAAATGATAGTTTTCCAAGTGTGTAGCACTCCCTCCACATTTACCAGTCCACATTCAGCCTCCTTTTATAGAAGAAGGAAGATCTCCTCTCCTCCCCCATTTATGTACTTATTATTACTATAGACTCATAATTTCTTGTTTTTCCTCAATGATTTATAATTTATTGCTGTCTTTTTGGTACCCCAATTTTCCCACATCTGGCCAATGGGAGCCCCTTCGAGTTGGCTACCATTTCCTTCTGATATGCTTGTCTTTTTGTAAAATTATTATTCTTTTCTTTATTCATATTTATATTTCTTATTAATGTTTTCTTCTTTATTTTCTGGCACAACAAAATGTTCCAGGCTCATCATGTACAAACCTGCTCCAGCCCCAGAAGCAACCATTTCTTTGAGGAGCCCTAGTTCTTTTTGGTGGGCAAAGGTACTAGAGATTAAGATCTGGGCACCAGGTGTGCTCATTAAAATGGACCCATGTTTTTTGTTTTGTTTTGTTTTGTTTTTGCGGTACGCGGCCCTCTCAGTGCTGTGGCCTCTCCCGTTGCAGAGCACAGGCTCCAGACGCGCAGGCCCAGCGACCACAGCTCATGGGCCCAGCCGCTTTGCAGCATGTGGGACCCTCCCGGACCGGGGCACGAACCCGTGTCCCCTGCATCGGCAGGCGGACTCTCAACCACTGCGCCACCAGGGAAGCCCCAAAATGGACCCACTTAAAATGCAATTTGGTGAGTTTTGATGAATGTATGAACTCTTTTAACTACCAGCACAATCAAGATACAGAGTTTCCTTCACCCTGCAAAGTCCTCTTATCTTACTCACTTTTATACAACTTCCTCTGTCCAAAATGTCACTATTACCTGTGCCCCACACATTCTGCAAAACCCAGATCAAATTTTCTTTTCTTCTTAGAATTATGTTCAGTTTCCTCAACCAAGGTTTCTGGTTCCTTCTTTGTTCTCCTAAAACAGAGGGTAAAAGTGCTGGCTCAGCACTCAAAGAGCTCTAAGGAAGATGGCTTCTCTTACCAGCCATGAGTCCTTGGGAGAGTTACTCATCCTCTCTCTGACCATTGTTTTTCCATCTGTAAAAGGGGGCACCCTTGAACCATTCCCATATCCACCACATGCAATCCTGTCAGCTTAACCCCTGAAGTAGCTCTTGATCGTTGCCTTTCTGTGTATCTCCACAGCCACCCCTCTAGTATCTCCCTCCTGGAAATCTAATCTTTCATCTTCCACCTTTGGGCCCATTATAATGTATTCCCTACAAAGCAGCCAAAGTCATCTTAAGAAATGCCAATCAGCACCATGACCCACCAGGTGCTACACACTCCGGTAGCTTCTCAGTGTCATGGTGAGAATGGCCTTCCTCCCCACATGGTCTGTAAGGACCTTCTGGGTCTGACCTCTCCTTGCTCATATCACACTGCATTCTCCTGACTTCCTTTCAATGAGTTCATCCAATTCTCCACACACCATCCTGCTTTTGCTGGAGTACTTTCCCTATCTTACCTGCTTAATTCCGCTTCATCCTCATCAGGCTACATCCTCGAGAAGCCTCTCCTGACTTCCTCGGTGAGGTCACATCCCCTCACTGTTCACTCCTCTAGCTCTGTGTCACTTTTTAAAACTGCTTACCATAGTTGCACCATCTCACCCATATTTTGTGATAGTTTTAATGAATGTCAGCCTCACTGAATCTAATCTCATAACAGTGGACACTGTACCTCTCCTAGGATTGACACTCAGTGGGTATTAGCTGAAGAAATGAATACACCATAGGATTGGTGTCTGAGTGAAATGAGATAATGCTGTGTGAGAGAGGGCTATTTATACGTAGTCTTATCATTCTACTTAACATTTTCTATTGTGGGTTCTTATTTAGATGTCTGTCTTCTCGACCATTCCAAAAATGCCTTGAAGGTGGGGACTAGGCACAGTCCTCTTGTGCCTCTAGCTTCTGGGACAGTGTCTGTACTTAATAAGGGCTTGATATAAGTGTGTGGTGAGTCAGTGAAAAGTTAAATGGATGAATGAAGTTATCTCACCTCCAGATGCTTCTAGTTCCCCATGTGAAAAGGAAAAAATATGAGGGTCTAACTCATGGGCTAGTCATGAGGGTTTAGCTGGATTGATATTTGCAAAGTGCTTAGAATAGTATCTGGCAAATCGTTTAAGTTCTCTGACTGTTAAATGAATATATACAAATGTGCAATGTGCTAGACAAATGTAAAGAATCTGAGTTATCAGGTTCATCACTGAAAGTTTGCATGTAGGGTACAGGGGAATTGTCGAGGGGTCATATCTCTGTACACACACATAAGACATCATCTGTCTCTGTTTTAGAAAACTCTAAAGTGTTCATCATCAGCCTCTTTTTTAAGTTCACATCACACTTTCCTAATCACCCTTTATGCATTTTTTTTAAAGCCTATAGTTAACTGTGGGATAAAATGGATTTTTCCTTAAACTGCTCTCTACTGTTCTTTAAAGCCATTGCTATGCAGTCTTGTTCATGTAACCAAACCTAAATTGGGTTATGCAATATTAAAAGCAAACCAGATCAGAAAATGATCGATTTGGACCTTTTTTCCCCCCCAATTATTCATGATTATTCATTCTAACCACATGTGTAGATTTTTTAAATTCCTCCCCAAAGAACTCCACAGCCCTGATACATCCTCTTCTTAAAACTTCAACTTACGTGAAGACAAAACCCTGTTGATTTTTTGACTTCTAATAGAAGTCTGACAGATGCCACATTTTCCCAACAAATCCAGTGAACAACTTAATTGCCCTGGTCATTTTGCACCGTGACAACCAGAGTGCCTGAGTCCCTTGTGTCCAAGAGGCTTGCCTGTGAAGATACGGTGCTCTTAAATGAGTCAGGACAGGACAATAAGACCCTCTCAGAGACTACATGCTTGAGGCAACCTTTCCAGTTCTGAATGAGAAACCGAAAGTTGGCAGCTGTCTCTTTAATATTCAGTTCTTAGTTATGAAGTTCTTGACATTTTCCATTTAAACATTGTTGGTGTGAATCTCCTTTAGGAAACTGAATCAGGCTTTCTATTACTTACACCCCAGAACATAATCTTTTTTTTCTTCAGAAGTAAATAGGGCAGTATCTTGGGCTTTTTCTGAACATCTTGTCAAAGCACAAAACCTTTTCTTTAGGGCCAGCATTCATCAGCTGTGCCTGTCTTTTACTCTGACTGAAAAAGAAAATTGTCCAGTCTTCCAACTGGCTATTCTCTTGTTGCCTTAATTCATGGGAAGCCAAGAAGGGAAAAATTGGTAGGTTCAACAGTGTTGGACAAGGATAAACAGAATCATATCACATTAACTGTAATTTACAACATTTCAACACATCCCTGCTTCTGCCAAAGCCAGCAAGATCAGCCCCCACTGGAAAAAAAGGGAGAATGGGGTGGGGTTGGGAGGTGGAATAGGAAATTCAAATTTCTATTTTCTAAGCTGGAGTTTGAGAATTAGAGACCCATCAGCACTTTCTTGAATGTTTTGCTCATTCATGCTATAAAAATAAATATCACAAAATATTTTCTGGACTCAGCCTCGTCTGTTGCTAAAACCAAAGCCAGTGTGCTTCCAAACACACTCATGAGGCTAGTTTCACAAGGACGGACATTGTCAGGTTGGCAGGCGGCCACTGGAGGAGTTACTGAAATTCAATTCAAAATGATGTACTCTGCATGAAAATGCCCATTTATGAGCATTCAAAAGGATGAAGAATTTCACAGGAAGATGACAACAATGACAACTTCTATGACCGACCGGGGTTGCCTGGAGATGATTACCCCGAAACACACACGCACTCGCAGAGCTTTGCTGGAGAGTCTTCTAAAGACTGGGACTGTTTGTGTTCAGATGGAATCTCTGTATATGAAGCTATTTATTACAGGCTGAGTAAACACATATATGCAACAGGGGGTTGGTGGAATTTGTAGCTAAAATATCCACAGCAGGGTAGACATCATGGATCCCAACCACCAGGCTCAGAATGGAGCCCAGGGCTTAGGGGACACCCTTTTCTAACATGAGTGCTCCCCAACACGCTCAGTGAAAGAACATCTGGAAGTTATGTTCTTTCTGGAGAACCCCAGGAAACACTGATATCGTTTTTTCCAGCACATGACCTAGGAACAATTTTTCTAGCTAAAACTATGGCTATATAAGGATATGAGATTTAACAACTCAACCCTAAATATTACCTTCTTTTTTAAACTTTTTCTCAAACAAGATTGAAGCCATCTCTGCAAGGGCAGGGACTTGATCTTATTCATGCTTGCCTTCCCAGGACCTGAACAAGCATCCTCAGAAACATCAGGTAGTCAAAATGCATGTGCCTGGTCACTTCAGAGTTCTTCCAGAAAATTCCTTCGCTACTATTGAATCTGTTAGTGAGATAGGCAGCACCACAGATTTTAAAAGGAAATTCTGGGAGAGGGGAATGCACAGCACAGCAGTTAAGAAAAGTCTATTTAGCAATATCATTTAATCCTCTGTGTTGGAAGAAGACCACCAATGTAGCATTTTAGAGGAAGTCATTTCTTAGGCATTTCTTAGGTCTACCTCTAACACCAGCAATTGTTAGAAGCAACGTTTGAGAATCATCAGCATAACCTATCCTGACATTGCTGAGAACAGATGTTTAGAATGCAAGTCAGAGTAGGGACCTGATCCTCAGCTTGACTAGCAAATTTTCAACGAATGACCACAGCATAAAGTTACTGCATGAAGTGATTCTTTATGGTTGTTCAATGCTCTGTGTCTGTGCATGGAATTTCTGCATTCTCAAAGAAAACCAACTCCAACTAACTGGTGACAGCTCCAACCCAAATTAGTGACATTAGAATCCACAGATTATTTTGAGAAGCTTAACCTTTCATAATGTGTAAACCAACCTTCTAATTAAAATGAAAACAACCTAGTACTGCCTAGAAAGGATGAACTTAATTGGTTCATATAAATGGATGTAAAACAATTATTTTTGTTCAGTTAAACATTCATCCACTCTGCATCCATCTATACATCCATTCAACCAAGAGATATTTACTGAGTGTTTTCTGTGTTCCAGGCACTGGTTTACCTGGTTGGGATTCAGCAATAAACCAGACCAAGTGGGTGCTGACTTCATGGAACCCATATTCCAGTGCAGAAGACAGATAAACACAATCAATGAATGAATTTATGAGTAATTTGAGGTATTGGCCAGTACTGTGAAGACATTTTATTCAGGAGAAGTGGAGAACAAGTGATAACACAGTGGAGGTAGGATGGGGTATTAAATAGGGTGGTCATGACCACCTCTCTGAGGAGGTTTCATGTGAATCAAGACGAAATGAAAGGGTGGGTTGTGTAAAGATCTGGAAGAAGAGCTTTCTAGGCAGAGGGATGAGCAAGTTCTAGGACACGGAGGCAAGAATGACCTAGACGCTTTCCAATCATAATGAGAGGGTGGTTGTAGCTGGAGCAGTGGGCAAGGGGAAGAGTGGTAGGAAATGAGATTCAAGAGGGGGCAGGGCCAGGTCACCAAGGGCCTCATAGATCATAGTAAGGATTTTATAATATATTCTAAGTATGAGAGAAAGCCTTTGAATTTTGTTTGTTTGTTTCTTAATAAGGAAATGATTTGATCTGCTTTCTTTTTAAAGACTCTAATTGTCATGAGAGAGACAAAATCTGCATACCCTGTTGCAGGAGATGGCAGGATGGAGAAGAGAGAGGAGGGAAAAAAAGGAAAGGGAGAGGAGGGAAAAAAAGGAAAACCAGACAGATCCATTAGGAGGTTACTACAGTAATACCCTTGAAAGAAATGGCAGGGTCTTAGACCAGAGAAGTAGTAGGGGGGATGTGAGAAGCAGTCAGATTAGGACATATTTTAAAATAGAGGGAACAGAACCTCCAGGTGGAAAAGATGTGAGTATGAGGAAAAGAGAGAAATCGGGGGCAACTTCTAATATTTTCAGCATGAGCACTGGGGTGCACTTACTGAGATGAAGAGATGGAAAAAGGAACAGATTTGAAGGGGGAAATCAGGAGTTCCTTTCAGGACATACTAATTTGAAATATTCCTTACACATCCAGATAGAGATGCTGAGTAGTGAGATGGAAGTGAGACAGATACTCATAATTCATTGCTGAGGGGTTAAATGTCAAAATTCCAGGAGTAAGCACTTAGTAAATGTGGTTCTCTTACCCCTTAAACTTTGGAAAGTACTTCATTATTTTTTTGAAGAACTAATTTCTTACTAACATGACTAATTGAACATATCTAGAATTCTACACTCCATAATTACTGAATACAGATTTTTTTAAAAGTATATATGGAACATTTACCAAAATAGACCATGTGCTAGACCAATAAGCAAACCTCAACAAATTTTAAAGGAGTATGTTTTTCAACTTAGTGGAATCAAAGTAGAAATCAATAATAGAAAAATAACTAGAAAATGAAATGCTTGGAACAACCCACTTCTACATAACCTATGAGTTGAAGAAGTAATTAAGTGGAAAATATAAAATATTTTGAACCGACAAAAAATGAGATATGACATATCAAAATGTGTGGGATGCAGCTCAAGCAGTTTTGGAGGTAAATTTGTAGCTTTAAATACATATGTGAGAAGAGGAGAAAGAGTAGAAAAAATATTTAAACTTCTACTTAATAAACTATAGATTAGCAAATTAAACTTAAAGAAAGTAAAAGAAAGGAAATGATACAGGTTAGCATAGAAAGCAAAGAAATAGACAGCAGAAATACAATGGGGAAAGGTAGCAAAGCCAAAAGTTGATTCTTTGAAAAGATGAATAAATTGACAAACCCTTAGCAAAACTGATCAAGAAAAAAAGAAGAGCGAGAACATAAATTACCAATATCATGATTTTAACAGGCCATATCACTGTAGATTATACAGATGTTAAAAGAATCACAATGGAGAAAACAAAATAAATTTTTAAAAAACTAAAAATTAAAAAAAATTTAAATAGAACCACAATGGGTTATGTTGAATATCTTTATGCAATAAATTAAACAAAATAAATTTTTTAAAAATTGAAAAATTTTAAAAAGAATCAGTGGGTTATGTTGAATATCTTTCTGCAATAAATTAATAAATTAACTAATGAATATCTTTATGCAATAAATTTTTAAACTTAGATGAAATGGATAAATCCTTTGTAAAAGACAACTTATTAAAACGAACACAAGAAGAAATAAGAAATCTGTTTAAAAAATGAAATCTTGGGCTTCCCTGGTGGCGCAGTGGTTGAGAATCTGCCTGCTAATGCAGGGGACACAGGTTCGAGCCCTGGTCTGGAAAGATCCCACATGCCGCGGAGCAGCTAGGCCTGTGAGCCACAACTACTGAGCCTGCGTGTCTGGAGCCTGTGCTCCACAACAAGAGAGGCCGCGATAGTGAGGGGCCCACACACTGCGATGAAGAGTGGCTCCTGCTTGCCACAACTAGAGAAAGCCCTCGCACAGAAACAAAGACCCAACACAGCCATAAACAAACAAACAAACAAATAAATAAATAAAGGGCCACCCTGGCTACTCTTAAAAAAAAAAAAAGAAATCTTTAACTAAAAACCTTCCCACAAAGAAAACTCATCTCAAATGGTTTCATATGTGAAGTCTTCTAAACATTTAAGAAGAAATAATAGCAATTTTACATAAACTCTTTCAGAGCTTAAAGAAAGGGAAAATTTTTAAACTCATTTTATAAGGTCAGCATAACCCTGACAGCAAAACACGATAAAGCCGCTATGAGAAAAGAAAACTGCAGGCCAATCTCTCTCATAAACAAAAAAACGATAATTATTATTTCTTTAAAAAAGCAAACTTTTCTTAAGATATTTCTTGGCTTCCCTTCTTTTTTTTTTTTTGCGGTACGCAGGCCTCTCACTGCTGTGGCCTCTCCCGTTGCGGAACACAGGCTCCGGACGCGCGGGCTCAGAGGCCATGGTCCACGGGCCCAGCCGCTCCGCAGAATGTGGGATCTTCCCGGACAGGAGCACGAACCTGTGTCCCCTGCATCGGCAGGCGGACTCTCAACCACTGCGCCACCAGCGAAGCCCTTCCCTTCTATTTTGTTCAGTTAGACTAACTTGTAAGTATATTTTATGACTCTAAGAAATATTTCAGTTTTTTAAACTGAAATCTTGCATATGAAAAGTAGGTGTCTACAATTTACCCTATACCACCAAAGAATATATTTGTGACCCTAAAACAAAATTAATCATAATTCCTCTTTGTGGGGCAAACCCATCTTTTGGTCCATTTAAAGAAAATAATTAAAATTAAGAGAGTAAAATGACATCAGCCCAGCTCCCCAAAACTCATTTGCGTGACAGACATCTGCTGACATAAATGATGATGACATTGAGATCATTCCTCATTGTATTCTTGTGATGAGTTGCAGGTGAAAGCAAGCATGTAATCACTTATTGGGGCATGCTCTTACCACTTGGCAACAAATTATAGTGATGAAGGGCTGTGATGTTTTTAGACAACAAATAATAACACACCACCTCAAGTTATTTTTATATAAGAAGTTATTAAATAAAAAGATTGTAGTTTAATATTTTATTGCTTGTAAAAGCTTTGGAATATTTTTGTGTGCCATTTTATTAATCTCAGTGCCCCTGAAATATGCTCACCTTGATTTGGCCATTTTGGAACAGAGAGCACTCAGGCTAATCTATCAGCAGTGTAACTAAATCATCAAATTGGGTTGATTTACTTTACTGAATTGACTGAATGCTTCACAGGTGCTTACAAACCAGTTGGCTGCAATGGTTCAAAGTGAGGCACCGAGACCAGAACATGAGCATCACCTGTGAACTTGTTAGAAATGCACGTTCTCTTGTTCAGACCCATCAAATCAGAAATAGCAATCTGGGCTTTACCAAGCTCTCCAGGTGGCTTTGATGCCCCCTCCAGTCTGAAGACCACTGAGAGAGCCCCTAAGGATCCAAGGGTTATCAATTTCATTCATTCATTCATTTATTTTTGCTCTTCTTGCAATATATATGCCATATGGTCCTCACTTGTACAACACATTCCCCTAAGACACAAGTTTCAAGGAAACAAAGGAAAAAATATGGGGAAATAATGGACTACAATAATTTGAAATGTAACCATTAGAGGAGATCAGCAATTGTCACTCTGTTTTGTCTGTGGCGTGAATAATATTGTTTATAGACTTAGGCATAAACCCTAAACACATTGGCTTTAACTCTACTTTCTCACCCAAGAACATTTATCAGAATCACAACTTGGTGGGAGTGATGGTGTTGTCTACCATCATGATTTGCATACAGGAAGAATAAGGAGTCATTAAAAGACTGGGCTCTGGGGCCTGGGTTTAGCTGTGAGATTTTGGACAAGTCTCTTTACCTTTCTGTGCCTCAATTTTCTTATCTGTAAAATGGGAACAATAATTGCTCCTGTCTCATGGGGTTGTGAGGATTAAATGAAAGAAACTATATACAGAACATTCTTAGGATAGGGCATGGCACATAGTAAGTCCTAAATAAATGTTATCAATTGTTATTATTAGCATCAATTCCATTAGATCAAACAAAAGTAAACCTTTTATAAATTTCATTTTATGATTGATGTATCAGACTGAGCCCTTTTGATAGCAAGTGATAGAAACTCAGGGCTACATTGGGCAAAAAGAGAGAAATTACTGGTCTGTGGAACCAAACTGTGGAAAAGGTAGCATGAATTGGCTTTGAGAATGATAGCAACCTGGGACTCAAATGCACTCAGGACTCTCTCTCTCTCTCTCTCTCTCTCTCTCTCTCTCTCTCTCTCTCTCTCTCTCTCTCTCTCTCTCCCCCCCCACCCCTGCATCACCTGCATTCTCTTAGCCAACAAGATGAGCTTCTTTCATTGGTCAGGGAACACAGTCACCAGGTGTTTCTAGTTTTACAGCCTCACCAGTTTGTAACCAGAGAGATGATTCGCTTAAAATACTCCACGGATGGCCAAGGCCCAGCCTGCATCATTGCCTTTCTTGGGACCAACTTCTCTGGCCAGAGAAGGACTCCTTCCCACTCTACCCACCACACTTGGCTGCAGCACCAATCCACCACAAGTTTTGCTGAGGATTTGTTTCCCTTTAAGGTAAGCCTTGAGCAGACTCCTTGAGCCATCTGGTTTGAGAGGAGTAACCAACCATTTTATTCCTTCTTCCTGTTGTTGCTGTCATCCTGACCATTTCACAACCTGGTTCTTGATGAGTGTCCCATCTTTCATGGCTTTTGTTGAGTTTGACCCCAGGCTGAAAACGGGACGTGTGTTTATTTTACCTGACAAAGTACCCATGGCTGAAAGGTTTGGAGCCCTCACAAACTGTACTTTCTCCCCCTCCAGATGGGGCTGTAATTATAATTTAACTGTCTGGGTCCAACTTAAGGTGAGGAAAAGATATATCAAGTTTGCACACATGTTATTCTCCTACCCTCACCCACATCCCTTCGGCTCTCCACATTTCATATGCAACCACCTTTGGGGGGAGGTGCATGTGTATGTGTGTGTGTACAGACAGTCGTGTTACAATTCTCATTTTGCAAAGTTTATGCAAAAACCAAACACCTAGGTTCAGAGTTTCCTAAAGGAGTTATCTGAAGTAGGTGCTTTATGCCAAAATGTCACAAAGATTTATGTGCTTTCATTTGTGCATTAAATTGAGGACAGGTGGGAGAATGCTCAAGCCTGAGAAAAACTGATAGCTCATTTCTCCCTTACAGGAGAGAGATGGCTGTTATGACTACTGCTGGTTCAGATATGATAGATACAGACTTTGTTTTTAAAAAAAAAAGGGGGGTGGGGGGGAAGGCTTGTGTTTGAAAAGCAATATTTCAGCAGTCAAATCATTACCACTGCAATCATGTTTCTCACAAATGGGAACCCTGGACTGAGATCCCAAGGTGAGTCCTGCCCCCAATTCAAACAGAGCAGGCAATACCCTACCCAAACAGCCAGGAAAATGGCCCAGCCTCCATTCAAGCTCACAGAGAGAGTCTCTGGAATTGAGGGAAATGGCGTCCTCGACACATTCCACTTTAATGGCTTGCAACAGGGTTGGTTACACATATGTAACCACTCAGTTTTTAATTTGATTCTTGTTTCAAACACCTTTTCAGGACCCAATACATCTAAAAAATGTCATCACTTGATAGGTCGCTACTCTATGCCTGGCCTTGAAACCAGCGATTCGATGTGCTGAGTATTCACCTGGATTTGAAATAGTGTGAATTTGCATTTCAGAGTACTATGTGGCAAACACAGGCAAGTCAGATTTTTCACAAAGAGAAATGAGAGCTGCACTTGGAAAGCCTGGTGGTCAGCCTCCCCTGGGAGGGACACTGCTTGTCCCTGGGGTGACCTGGAGGCATATTGGGTAAATCAAAATTATTTGGTACACTCAATCCCTTTGAGGTTCAAGCTGAGCTTCTGAATCAAATATTTATCAAACCATTGACTTGCTTCTGAAGCAAAAATTTTCTATTTGGAAACCAGAGCTGTGTTCACACTGAGGGGCAAAGGACATACAACTAGTCTCTGTTTTTATATGACTTCATTCAGTTACATGGATACAAATGAAATTTGAAACCTCCTAATGATTTCTGATTTTTTTCTTGTGTAGGCAATTACTACAATTCTAGTGATCTGTCATTTTAGACGACCACTAAATATAATCACCAGATAGTAAGAAATGCTCAACAAGCAATAGGGAAAGCGTTCAGATAAAATACCCTATAACTCCCAGACATTTTTGTCTCACTGTATTTAGCAGCTCAGCTTGTGATATGTATGTATTCGTGGGGTGATAGCTATGACTGTTAAAGGCAGGTAGATAAAGGAAGACCTTTGGAGGTATATGGTGTTAATAGTCCAGTAAGATAAATGCTTGTCTTTTAAAGCTGAATTCCAAAAGAAATTGCAATGAAGGAACTGACACATTTTTTTCTATGCCAGAAAAATATACTGTCTTGCACCTAGATTGAAGACTGGTGTATGATGTGCTGAACAATATTGGGATGACACTATTTAATTTCTAAAATATGTACATTTTTTTCTTGTATCACTTTTTAGCAAAAAATGTGGGACTCTGGGGAGTTTTGGGGTTTTTTTAATTTTTATTGAAATATAGTTGATTTACAATGTGTTAGTTTCAGGTATACAGCAAAGTGATTCAGCTATACATATATATATGTAAGATTATATATATTCTTTTTTTACATTCTTTTCCATTATAGGTTATTATAAGATATTGAGTATAGTTCCCTGTGCTATACAGTAGGTCCTTGTTGATTATCTATTTTGTCAATATATATAGTAGTGTGTATATTCTAATCCCCAACTCCTAATTTATCCCTTCCCCCCCACCCTTTGGTAACCATAAGTTTGTTTTCTATGTCTGTGAGTCTATTTCTGTTTTGTAAATAAGTTCATTTGTATCCTTTCTTTAGATTCCAAATATAAGTGATATCCCATGATATTTGTCTTTCTCTTTCTGGCTTATTTCACTTAGTATGATCATCTCTAGGTCCATCCATGTTGCTACAAATGGCATTACTTCATTCTTTTTTATGGCTGAGTAGTATTCCATTGCATATATGTACCACATCTTCTTTATCCATTCATCTGTCACTGGACATTTAGGTTGTTTCCATGTTTTGGCTATCATAAATAGTGCTGCTATGAACATTGGGGTGCATGTATCTTTTCAAATTATGGTTTCCTCCGGATATATGCCCAGAAGTGGGATTGCTGGATCATATGGTAATTCTATTTTTACTTTTTTAAGGAACCTCCATACTGTTCTCCCTAGTGGTTGTACCAATTTACATTCCCACCAACAGTGTAGGAGGCTTCCTTTTTCTCCACACCCTCTCCAGCACTTATTGTTTGTAGACTTTTTTTTTTTTTTTTGGGTGTGTTGGGTCTTCGTTGCTGCGTGGGGGCTTTCTCTAGTTGCGGCGAGTGGGGACTACTCTTCGTTGAGATGTGAGGGCTTCTCATTGCGGTGGCTTCTGTTGTTGCAGAGCACGGGCTCTAGGCGCACAGGCTTCAGTAGTTGTGGCTTGTGGGCTCTAGAGCTCAGGCTCAGCAGCTGCAGCGCTCAGACTGAGCTGCTCCACGGCATGAGGGATCCTCCCGGACCAGGGCTCGAACCCCTGTCCCCTGCATTGGCAGGTGGATTTTCAACCACTGTGCCACCAGGGAAGCCCTGTTTGTAGACTTTTTGACGTTGGCCATTCTGACAGGTGTGAGGTGATACTTCACTGCAGTTTTGATTTGTATTTCTCTAATATTTAGCAATGTTTAGCATCTTTCATGTGCCTTTTGGCCATCTGTATGTCTTCTTTGGAGAAATGGCTTTTTAGATCTTCTCCCCATTTTTTGATTGGGTTATTTGTTTTTTTGTTATTGAGCTGCATGAGCTGTTTGTATATTTTGGAGATTAATCCTTTGTCAGTAGCTTAGTTTGCAAATATTTTCTCCCATTCTGAGGGTTGTCTTTTCATCTTGTTTATGGTTTCCTTTGCTGTGCAAAAGCTTTTAAGTTTCATTAGATCCCATTTGTTTATTTTTGTTTTTATTTTCATTGCTCTAGGAGGTGGATCCAAAAAGATATCGCTGCCATTTATGTCAGAGAGTGTTCTGCTTATGGTTTCCTCTAAGAGTTTTATAGTATCTGGCCTTACATTTAGGACTTTAATGCATTTTGAGTTTATTTTTGTGTATGGTGTTAGAGAATGTTCTACTTTCATTCTTTTATATGTAGCTGTCCAGTTTTCCCAGTGCCACATATTGAATAGACTTTTCTCCATTGTATATTCTTACCTCCTTTTTCATAGATTAATTGACCATATGTGTGTGGGTTTATTTCTGGGCTTTCTATCCTGTTCCATTGATCTATATTTCTGTTTTTGTGCCAGTACCATACTCTTTTGATTATTGTAACTGTGTAGTATAGTCTGAAGTCAGGGAGCCTGATTGCTCCAGCTCCATTTTTTTTTCCTCAAGATTGCTTTGGCTATTCAGTGTCTTTTGTGTTTCCATGCAAAATTTAAAATTTCACTGCTTGTTGAAAATATTCCAAGGTATTTCATAATTTAAGAATAAAGAAACAAATTCTAGTCTCTATGGTTTAAAAAGCATGCCTTGAAGGAGAGCCCTACCTTAAATTTGCAGTTTTTCATAACAATGGATCTTAACCACTTTTGAGATACACAACCCAAGCATACAAATAAGTTGCTTACAATGTCAGTGAATCCACAGACTGTCTAATGCCCATTCTCAGGTGCTGTACAGGGTTATGGAGTCAGATTACCATCCCCAGCTCTGTGCTTGGCACTTTCGTCGACTGTCTCTCGCTTGATCCAAATAACAATCCTCAGAGGGTCCTATCCGTCTGTCCAGGTCATGCTCACCTCAAGCCAGGGTCTCTGGCTGGGCCTGAGAACCAAGATCTGACCACTGCCAACTCATACAGAAGGTCTTACTTTCTTTACTTCCTCCACCATGATCTGGGTCTCTAGAAACAAGTTCCCAGGTAGGATCATAGTTAAGGTTACACTGTGTCTTCCTTGGTAGGCTGATTGGGCAGAGTGTGAAATACATTTTTCCAGGAAAAATGGCCAGGGTTGTTTGGGTTCCCAGTCTATATCCTCACAAAGTCTGGTGGGTGGAGCGTGCTAGCACTTAACCTCCATGCATCACAAGGTCTCCATGAGAAAATTCACTGTGGCTTCTTTGGAGTGAATTTCTCCTTGTCACAACAATACCAGAAACATGCTGTCCCAAACCTTTGGCACAAATGACTCCCCTATTTCCCAGTCATTGGCAATGAACCCCACCATGACTTAAAATAATAAAAACAAGAGCTAATTGTCAGCACTGGCTTTGTGCCAGGCACTTCATACATAGTGATTTATTTAATCCATATAACAATCCTATTAGGTAGGTACTATAATTCTACACTTTTCATCATTGAGGAACCTGGGACACAAAGAAGTTTTTTTTTTAGTTTGCTTGTGATCACAGCCAGTAAAGGTTGGAACCAGGACTCAAATCCCGACTCTGAGTCCAAGCTCTTACCACTTGACTCCACTTAGCAACGAAAAAAGAAATGCACACACTTACAAACAAAAAAATGTACATATGTTGGGGGTCTTGACCAACATTTTAAATTTCTTTTACTGATGTAAATATGCAATCAAGATGGTTGGGAATACCCCATTCAGTTGATGGGATGTGGAGTTTGAGAAGGCAGCTATAAGGTGTAGAAATGAGGCAAGCTGTGAACTCAGCCCTGAAGGAAAACCATACAAGGTCAACTTCTCCTCTTTGTCCACTACCAACATGGCAAGGTATTGTGGAGTCACAGAAGGAGGAAGGTCTGGGTAGAAGTGAAGGTGTAGTTCCAGGGGGTAAGGAATAAGAAGACAAAAGGGAAACACCATGTGATTCCACTCAGCTGAAGCCAGTGTCCAGAATGGCTCACAACCAGTGGGGGACATAAGTTGGAGAATGTTCCTTTGTACATACTCATGACCTCTTGTTATTCTACCTGCATGCCTGTGTGTGACCATGTATAGTAAAGCTTACATCAGGGAGGCTTAGTTCTAAAGTCACAAGGCAAAACTTGACAAGACTTGACCTTTCCCTGTACATCCTGAAACTGTCTGTGAAGTATACATAGACGTACCTCTGTCAGTGAGGGAAATGCAGCCAATCTGTCCACCAGTAAGGAAAGAAATGTCCGTTCCTGCAATGGAGCACCCCAGCAAGTAGTTTATTTGAATTTAAGGGCCATGTTGTTCAAACGATACAGATTTTTAAATAGCAGAATTGCCCTATTTTTAAATAGGCCGATGCTTGTGCTAGGAGATACACAAGGGAACCAGGACAGAAAAAGGAAACACCAGATTCCTATTTCCCAACTCGTGACCATCCTAGGCATAACCCAATTGAAGGAAATGATGCCCAGAATTGATCTGGGTGGTCATGGTTCCATTTGACTAAGTTGAGCACGTACAAGGGGGATCCCACTGATATTCTCATAGGCAAGGCTGGTGTTTAGTCATTACACATTGGTGTTCTGGACTGGCCAGTGAAAGTTCTAATTGGTCAGTGCCCAAAGTGCCTTGCTGTACCAGTTTAGAGTTTTGACTGTCCCTCTCTCTGAATGCACATGTGACCCTGTGCGTGCACACACGCCTACCCATGCTTACCTCTCCATCACAGCAGCATCGGTATTATGTCTGGACTCCTTAGCTTTAAGGGTGTGTTTTATTTATCTTCCAAAACCTGGCTCAAATGCTACCTCCTCTGGGCAGCCTTCCTTGCTTCTCTACAACTGGGCAGGATCTCTCCTTCCTTTTACTTCTTTTGCCATTTCTTCCACTCTGCCTTTTAGTACAGTGATTGGAGGTCTGACGTCCCATTTAGGACATGAGCTCATGGATCCTTAGTGACCCCCCTTTCAAGAACATTAGGAGATTGCCTTTTACAAAGTCAGTGTTCAGCAAATCTTTCATAGAAAATAAAATAACAAGTGAATGAATGAGTGATTTCATTTATGTGTATGAACCAGAGATCCATGAGAAAAAATAAATAAGTGTGAAAACACTAGTTATATTAGCATGAAATACATTACCTTTTGTGGGTTTAATGTGACCAAACCATTGTTGTCTGTGTCCCCCAGTCTCTCCTTTCGATCTCCTAATTCCAGCTGCCATTATGACAAAGGTAGAATAGAAAACCACTGAATGACAAAGGAATTATGAAACTTGGAATTTGGAATCTATCCTGGTAGAGATGGGAGGTGTTGAGTCAAGACAGCTTCTACCTATTGGTTTTTCTCTTAATAGAAAAGACTGTACAGAAGGCCTCCGTCTCTCTCTCTCTCTCTCCCTCTCTCTGTCTCTCTGTCTCTGTCTCTCTCTCTCTCTCTCACTCTCTGCCTGCTTACTCACCATCTGTTTTCTCCCTAATTTACAAATTACCCTAATGTCCTACCAGGAAGTAACTTCACCCCATGGCCCCATCATGGTGCCTAGAAGTGAGTGAAATTCCAGTACCACCTTCCTCCATGGAAGTCAACATCTGCAAGAGCCAGCCCCACCTTTCACAGATCCAGCATAGACAGGGCAGGTCTGTCTCCTGGGACCTTGAACCTTGGTCTCAGAACTCAAGGGCAAGAGGTCAAGACCCAGGCTAGCAACCCTGTTTGAGCAGGCTGACCTGGTTGTGGCTTTGCTTCCATTCCTGCTCACATCTTCCTGGCCCTCCCACCGGCCCTTGGTGCCTGCCCACCTTTACAGCTTCTCAGTCTTCTCTCTGTGAGTCCCCAGGAGCCTCCAAATAAATTCCCCAAGGTTTCAATTAGCCAAAACCAGTTTACATTGCTAGCAACCAATACTTCTAACCAAGAGGCTTCAGGAAGAAATGTTCTGTACATGCTCGGATTCCACATGCACTGAGATAGTTTCAACCACTGCATACAGAGCATGGAGCTGGTAACTAGTCTTGTCAGTGGCAGAAAACAGATGATGGGTCGTGCCTTTTAAGAAAACTTGCCCTCCTGCCAGCCTGAATCTAGTTGCCCCTCAATATCACCTGCCTGTTTTGTGGGATGTCTCCTTGCAAACAGTTTAAAAAGATGACTCAAATGAAAATATCCCCCTGTGCACCCCCCAACACACACACAACAGCTACTTCTGCTGTTGTATCAAAAATGAAAGTTTTTTGTGTCATCCTGTCATGGACCAATCCATTCACCAAAGGTAATGAGTTTGTTTTCTTAATGAACTGACTCTCACTAGATCCCCTTGGGAAAGCCCCATTACTATTACTTAACTACCTTTAGGGGGATATTGAAAATGACTCCGTTCAATTGGATCTAACTGGTTAAAGTAGCCAAATCAAAGCTTCAGAGTTCCAACCCAAATATTTCTTTTTTAGTTCTTATACACATAATTACATATGATTTACAGTGACGCACAAAATTTCCGGAAATAAAAGCAGGAATCTTTGTTCAAAATTTTATCCAATCCAGAAAAAATATACCCAGGCAACAGAAGACAGATGTCATGATCATGGGACATGTGAGGCTGAAAATGTTTGCTGAATGCATCTTCACTACCCCCTGAAATCCCATAAAGGCAGGAAAGCAAGATCTTGGTGGTATCCAGGGGAAAACTGAAGTTCTCAGAAGCTCTGAAACCTTTTGTGTTGCTCTGAAAACTTCCCTGCAAGTGATCCAGTGATTAGAAACATTTCCCTACAGCATGAAGCTACCTGTGGAAGAGCAAGCTCAGAGGGAGGGGTGTGTGTGAGGGTGGCAGGGAGAGGACCAAATCATGCAGCATCTTAGAGAAGCACTCATGGTAAACAATGCAGTGGAAAACATACTACAGCTATGCAGTGAAACTCCAGTGGCCACATCAATGTCCAGACGCCAGGGGATTTGCAGCTCAGGCCTTGGCCTCTAGGGAAGGTGGGAAGGTATCATGTTGACTCATGAGGGAAGGTTAAGCAACCAACTCTTAAACTGCTTATCTGAGCTGAACTTGTGAACTACAAAGGTTTCCCTATCCTGGGTAATAATTAGCTGTGCACAATTATCAGCTCTAAATAATAGCCGTTGTTGAAAGGAAACTGAGCCAAAACACCGATTGGGGTTTTGCAAGGATTTATCGGTGAAATCAAGTGCATGTAATTGACCCTGGGCCTCCTCTTCCCCATCATCCCCCTCTCAAAAAGTAAAGGAGATGCCCCTCCCACCACAGACAGACAGACTGGCTTCTTTGGGTCATGTGCGACACCTGCTCTAGAAAGAGATGTTCATACCCCATCTCCCAATCTACATAGACAGATGAGAGGTCTCTGCCTTTGATGTAGGGCCTGTTCTTGGGTCCTTGCATGTCTCTTCAGTCACTTCACACCTCTCTTCCTCTCACACCTGTGCTACACCTGTTGCTCAGCCTTTAGTCATTCTCTAGACCTTTTTCCCTTTCCCACCTCAGCATCTTTGTGTTTGCTGTCCCTCTGCCTGGAACGTTCAATCTCATGACCAGCTTCGCTCTTAGCACTCCATTTAAATGGCAACCTCCACAGAGACGGCCTTGAGTAGTGCCCACCTTGCTATCTTCTAGAGTAGGGTCAGCAAATCATGGCCTGCGGGTCAAATCTGGTGGGCCACCTGCTTTTGTAAACAAACTTTTATTGGAACACCGCCATGCCTATTATACATAGTCTGTGGTTGCTTTCACCTGACAGTGGCAGAGCTGAGTGGTTGTGACAGAGACCATATGGCCTCCAAAGTCAAAAATATTTACTACCTGGCCCTTTACAGGGGAAGTTTGCTGCCCCCTATTCCATAGATTGAACACATTCTATAATTATTTTCTCTACTACTCATTTATTATGATTTTCACTCAAAGCTGTAAGTCCAGCTACTCAGGATCTTGTCTGTTTTATCCCCAGCACCTGGCACGTTGCCTGGCACAAAGATGATATACAACGCTCAAACTAAGCAGGGATTACTACTCCTGTTTTCAAGATGGAAATGTTGAGGGTGAAAGAGAGGAAATGTATCTTGCACTGGAGTGGTTTCACTGGAAGTGGCTAGTGTCCTTTTACTTTAGTTTTCTTGATGGCCCTTTTCTATATTGGTTGGTTTAGAGTCTGTTCCCCCAACTAGAACATGAGCCCCAAGAGGCCAGTTGCCATTTTTTCCTGTCTTGATCACCATGGTGTCAACAGCACCCTGAGCAATGCCTGGCACTTAATGAGAGTTCAAGAAAATGTGTTGAGTGACTGAGTGAATGGATATCCTTGGCCTTAGAAGGAGGTGTTTCTGACTCTGCTCCAGAGCTGGAGGAACAGTGATGTGCATACTGAATATGACTGCAATCATAAGAAACGAACATGCGTATTATTTCTCAAAACCATATGGCCATATTCCAGTTATTCTCATCAATGGAGGGCTGCCCTTGCTCTGGAAATCCTGAATGCAGATGGTTCAGACCCCCATTCTGTTTGGATGGAAAACACCTCCTTTTATGTAGCTGTGACCAATGAACTTTCCCAGTGTGGGTTGTTTTCATTTTTACTAAATCAGTCAACTTTCCCTTTTAAAGGAGAGGAGAGGAAGTAGGCATGGTAGGGGGAAAATTACCCACATTGTGAATCTCAGACCCAGGCTTGAACCTACCACTTATAGCTTATATAACCTGGGAATAAATCCAGTAATTTCCCCAAGCCTAAGTGTGCCCATTCATTAAAAAGCAACACAAATATCAACCTTCCTGGATTGTTTTGAGACTACCATGAGATAATGTGTGCCAAAATGTGTAGAGTATGACACACTGTAGGTCCATAAGGAGCTGTTTATATCATCATTAGCATCATCAATAATAATAACTTCAGAACAGAGCTGGTGTTCAAATAACTAGCAGGATATAGAACTAGTATAGAATAGTAGTTAAGAGTGTGAACTTTGGAGCTAAACTACCAAAGCACAAATCCCAGTTCTGCCATTTACTAGCTATCTGACCTTAGGTAAGTTGTTATTGTTATTATTATTGTCAATAGTTTTACTCCTCAAAAATCCCTCCAGCCCCTGAGAGCTTTCTCTGCAAATTCCATACATAACCTCATAGCTGAAATGGGAATGGTACTGGGAATAAATATGGGTCAGACTCTGATTAAATATCTCAGGACCTTTTCTCTAAACCATCCTCAACCTGGAGTTGGTTCTCTACCACTTTCTGCACAACTGTTTTTTTCAATGATTGTTAGGAATATGACCAAAATATATGAAAAGAACCTAAGTACAAAATGAGCTTGAAGCATCAGTAGTTGGTCTGTGGAAGCATAGAGAAGGTAGTCAAAGGATATAAACTTTTTTTAAAGTGGCAGTGCCCCCACCAATCAATGACACAGACCCCACTCCCTCCCCAAGATTAAACCAGAAGTTAGAACCTGGCTGGCCCTTACTTGAAAAGGGAGCATGAGGAAGCATGCTTACACAGCTCTTCTTTGAATGGCTTCTTTCTTTCCATCCTTAAAGTCAAGGCCAATGACTAGATTCTCTTAAGGAACAAAATCCAACGTTGAGACTCTTATCCAAGTTTTGACTCAGCCAGAGATATACCTTCCCTATTGGGTACTCACCTGTCTTTAATCAACCTCACCACTATAACCTTGGCCATAGTGAGCTGACCTTATGAATTTTTCTCCATTCTTTTGGGATCCACTTAAATCTTTTCAGCTTGAGTGACACTCTGGGCAAGTTTTCATGAATGGGGTAGATGGGAAATGTGCCTGAATCACACGCCTAATCAGAGTATGTATTTTTCTCATTTATGCTGCCATAAGCCTTTTTTATTAATATATTTCATCAGTATGAGGATTATTATTAGATATTACTGTTTCTAAACTTTATCCTAAGGATAAGGCAAGCAGGAATTTGCTTCCAAAGCAACTTACTGTTTCTACCTTTTAATAATTGAAGGTTTTAGCATGGTGATTTATTCTTAAGCCTCTTGATAATCCTGGCAACTCTAGGTGTCAGAAAATGGAAGGCAACCCTCCTGCATTTTGCCATGTATCCAAGTCATAGCATTAATGGAGTCTAGCTAAACTAAAGACGATTTCAAAACAGGAGAATAAGACGTGGGCAAACCAAGGATCCCACATAAATCCTTCTATGGAACCAGGAAATGAGCATCTAGTTGAAAAATGTGCCTGTTTTTCTCTCTCCACACCCCTTCCTACCATCTCAATGTTGCTTTAAGATTTAGCCCTAAATAACTGAAGCATGGGATAGAGCCACAAAATATAGGCAGTGAAAAATCTTTACTGGAGTGCCCGAATCAAGCTAATCCCTTTAATGCTGACGATGGCACCATTTTTGTCACCAACCCCTCACAGCCTGACAGAGATGGGGAGAGAGTGGGAATTTCAAGAGCAAATAAAGACCCCTCTTGGGTGTTAAAAAAAAAAAAAATCAGCAGCACCAGGCACTTCTGAAGCCCCAACCCCAGGCAGGCTGGGAGAGACAGTGTACATTTTTTAGATGGGGTACTGCTCTCATAGGCAGTCAGAGCATAGCTGTCTGTTGCCAGAAACCATTCATCAGACTCTGCAAAAAAGGCTGTCAGCTCAGCCTACAGGCCTCAAGCCAGCCTGTCAGGATCCAGGCTAACAGCCAGAGTGTCAGGGGCTGCGGCTGGTAGCCAACCAGAACTTTGATGTCGAAGGGTTGGCCAGCTCGTATGTGAGGGTGGCCGATGGGCTCTGAAACCGTATACTCTGCTCAGAGGTCACGAGTTCTAAAAGTGAGCTGGCTGTTAGAGTATCTCTAATAGAGATGGTAGTAGACATTTTATATTGTTAAAAAAAATTGTTCAAATTATTTCAGTATTTGTTTTGATTTAAATTTCCATTACACATGCTTTTCATTATGCAACTCAATTAGTATATAAGAGATTTTTCTGTTTAAAATGTTTAAATGAACATAATTGTTCAATTTGGAAAGATTACAATGCTTTTATTTAATTAACACTGCAATAAATACATTGCTCTGTAATGAACCCCATACTTTTAGGCCATTAACCATTCAATAAATTTGCAATATGGAAGGTTCTTTATGGAGAAGAAGATAAATAAAGCTATTTAAATGAATGTGCGACAGCTATGATGCTAAGCAGCAAATTATAGCTTTTTGCTTCTCATCCACTAGAATTGTACCTTGATTACAAACATATGCGTGTGTAATAAACAGCATACATTTCAATTACTATTTTGAACATGAGGTACACTGGATGTTAAAGAAAAATTCTGTACCATTGGTGCCGGCTATACTCCACGGCATCTTCTCAATGAGAAGCTCTTTCAGAATTCATCCAAAGGCTCATCTGTCGTTTGCCTTATCAATCCAGGCCTGGGACTTCCAGAACAAAAGTAATCTACATCCAGCAGGCAGCCTCTCAGAACCAGCTGGTTCTACCGTTGATCATAAAATTAAAGTCACTCCTCTCATGCAATGCTCCCTGACACACAGGACCCTTCCAATGGCGACAGATCCCGACAGGTCTCAAAGCAGCCGAGGGCATGTCTGCCAAGGTAAAGGGTTGCTGGGCCCTGCCCTCCCTTGCCTTCTCCCCGTCTTACACATCAACTACAGTAAAAAGAACAAACTTTCCATGTGTATCACCCTCTGCCCTCATCTAAATACCTTCAGCTCCTTCTAACGCAAAGTCCTGCAAGTTTGGCCTACACAGCAGGTGCCGATTAGCTCAGATTTCAGACAAAGCCTCTTAGGCTTTGAGAGGTTAAGTGTTGGCATAAAGTCCCAGGGCCAAGATGAGAATTTAATTTTGTCTCTTATCCAATGCTCCTTATTAGTCTTGGTAGGTATATTATTGGTCATATCAATAGCAAAAATAGCATATTAACACTGAAAATAAGGACTGCTATTGAGTGATTATCACGTAGCAGAGATTATTATGCCGCATTGTATAGATGAGGAACCTGAAGCTTAGAATATGGGGATGCTGGCCCAAGTTCACAGGAGCAAAATGGTGAAGTCAAGCCCCAGCTATCCAGCTCCTGCAAAGTTTCTCCCTTCAAATGGTACCTGGGAAGATTTCCCAAAGTCCATCCTTTGGCTTACTTAGTGTCCTTGCCTTTGCTCTCTTTCATATTCTATTCCTGTGGTTTGGGCCTCTTACAGGGATGTCCTAGAATGATCACATTGGGAACTCTTCTTTAACCATCTTCTCCCCACACATCAAGAAAGATGGCGGCCCTCAAACTGTGCAATGGAAACCTCCCTTGGTATTCAGCTGGCCCCATGTGGCTCACAAGACAAAGAGCTTTCAGGAACAGAAGCCAAAGTCCATGTCTGTGGGGAGCAGACAGGCCTGTCTTATGCCCCATCTCTGCTACTTCCTAGCTATGTGACTTTGACCACATTACTTATCCTCTCTGTGTCTCATTTTCCTCAAATATAAAATGTGAAGCATAATTCCTATCTTCATACGGTTATCATGAGCTACAAATTAGATAATGAAACTTATCTAAATTGGGTTAGTATGTAGCATGTAGTAAATGCATAGTACCTAGCATATAATAAATGCTTAGTAAAGGACTTCAGGTTCCACATTACAGGTTTAGAGAAAATCTAAACAATCAAACTGATAATTCAGCAAATATTTATTGAGCACCTATTATTTCTGGATACTTCTCCAGGCATTTGGGATAGACAGATGAAGTTTCTGCTCTGGCACTTACTTTGTGTGTAGGGGGGGAGTAGGGGGATTGAGGAGGGAGACATAAAATAAACCAGTAGACAAAAATATATATAATATTTCAAGTTGTGACAAAAATATGAAAAGATGAAAGAATTGAGTGATGATGGTGAAGTGAGGGCTATTCAAAGAAATGACGTTTAAATAAAGGCCTGAATGAAGATTCAGATGATGGGGCACGTACCATGGTGCCTGAGACACTGCAGGAAGTCATCAAACATGCGGTGGAGATTACCAGTGGTCCTGTCTGGAGCCAGATTTGTTCCTTTCAGCATACAAACATTTAGGAGGACCTGCTGTGTGATAGGCACTAGGGTAGGCAGAGAAATTGCCTTTGGGTTCAAATCAGCTTGAGGTCATGATGATGCTACTAATAAAAGATTGGCATGGTGGCTTTTAAAAAAAATTTTATTGATGTATAGCTGATTTACAATATTGTGTTAGTTTCCGCTGTACAACAAAGTGATTCACTTATAATATATATGTATTCTTTTCCATTATGGTTTATCACAGGATATTGAATATAATTCCCTGTGCTGTACAGTAGGGCCTTGTTGTTTATCCGTTCTACATATAATGGTTTGCATCTGCTAATCCCAAACTCCCAATCCATCCCTCCCACCCCCTCCCCCTGGCAACCACAAGTCTGTTCTCTGTATCTGTGAGTCTGTTTCTCTTCTGTAGATAGGTTCATTTGTGTTGTATTTTAGATTCCACATATAAGTGATATCATATGATATTTGTCTTTCTCTTTCTGACTTACTTCACTTAGTATGATAATCTCTAGTTGCATCCATGTTGCTGTAAATGGCATTATTTCATTCTTTTTTATGGCTGAGTAGTATTCCATTGTATATATGTACCACATCTTCTTTATGCATTCATCTGTCGATGGACATTTGGGTTATTTCCTTGTCTTGGCTGTTGCAAATAGTGCTGCTGTGAACATAGAGGTGCATGTTTCTTTTTGAATTCTAGTTTTGTCTGGGCATATGCCCAGGAGTGGGATTGCTGGATCATATGGCAACTCTGTTTTTAGTTTTTTGAGGAACCTCCATACTGTTTTCCATAATGCCTGCACAAATTTACATTTGGTGGCCTTTTCTAAGCTCCAGAATATTCCAGGACCCATATTTCTCTTCTGAGAAGATGAGTGTGGAGTAAGAGGGAAAAGGAAGTCAGGTTTGGAGCCAGGTGGCAGATGTGGCAAAAAGACCACTGGCCAGGGGTGGAATCTATGTTTGGTCATTCAATGAGAGGCAATATTCCATATGGAGAGTGCACGGTCAGGAATTGAAGAAACCTGGGTTCAAGTCCCCCTTATGCAACTTACAGTGATGTGAACTTTTTTTTTTTGCTGAGTCTCTATTTCCCCATATGTGAAATGGGAATAATAGTCTCTACCACACGACGAATTATTGCAATGATTAAAAATGGCATGTATAACATAAACAAAGTTAAGCACGACCTCTCTTACCAATTATTTACCTTAAGCAGTGACTATATGTTGATCATTATAGTATGTTTTCAACATTCCCACACATTTGAAAAGTTCCCTAAATAAAATATTGGAAATAATATTATGAAAAATGATATATGCAAAATACCTAGGATGGAGGAGGCTTTTGAAAGATTATAGTTATTTTAATTTTTTTCACTTAGAAATAAATTCTCAGTTTCCACAGGATACCAGGCTCTGCCTAGGAATTAAGATGAAAAGGTACCTTTCTTGTCCTTGATGAGTTCAGTCTTCTATACACTTAACCATCATCGTTTATCTCTTCAGATTTTTCCTGGACCTGATTCCCTATTTTTGCTTTTATTTTATAATTAGTTCCTTGTATGTGTTTATGTATTAAGCCACAAATAATTTGAAGAATCAACCAGGATATAACTGGTTGGTTGGGTGGACAGATGGAGGGATGGACTGGTTATCCAAGGGAAATCTAAAACTCTGCTCAAAAACCTAAGTCACTGGTCCATTAAAAGCAAAGTGGGATAGTTCAGCATTTCAGGGCCTGGGCTCGGCTTCTCTTTCTTGAAAGCTCCACCAATGGCTATCACTTCAGTCTGCCCAGTGCCTCTTCCTCTGGGAACAGAACCTACCTCCTTGCCAACAGAGGTGGGGTCACAGCCCAGGCTGAACCGATCATATTACACCATCATTCCAACTGCAATGATTGGTTTTTCAGTTGTCACATGACCCAAGTCAGGCTAGAGATATTTCCCAGGATTTTCTCCCTGTTCATAGGGCTGTTAGGATGCTTTGTTAACACAGGAAAATAAGCACCATATCTTTCCATCCCTCCTTCCTCTAAATTGTCTGAAGGAGGAAGTCAACATGCAGAGTGAAGAAAAAAGATCAGACAGTTCTAGGTCATCTGAATCCTTGGCTCCAATAGTCTCTGAGGCCAGCCTGCTCCATCCCTGCCCCTAGTACAGTATGGCCACCTAAACTAATACCCTGTTGGTTTTAAAAGTTGTATGCAAGTCCCATCACATACAACTGACAGAGTCTGTGTTAATACACTCGTATTTCACTCTGTTTATGGATATGGCTCTCTCTCTCTCTCTCTCTCTCTCTCTCTCTCTCTCTCTCTCTCTCTCTCTTTCTTTCTCTCTCTCTCTCATCTTCTCTCAATGTAATTCTTTCTAATCATTAGCCATAGGGGCCTCCAAAGGGCCTGGGCCTATGTTAGAATCCATAGAGTTTGAAAAAAGTATCTTTTATTCTAGCTGTGATGACTATGGAAGGCAGCAAGACAGAAAGTAATGAAAGATTAAATTGTTAGAATAGACAAAGATTTCTTAAACTGGTCACAAAAAGCACTAATTGTTAAATAAAAACATTGATACACTGGATTTCACTGAAATTAAGAATGTTCATCAAGAATACCAACAAGATGGTGAAAAAACTGGGAAATAAATACAAAACATAGAAATCTAATAGAGGACTTACATTTAGCATGTAGAATAACTCCTACAAATCAATAAGAAAAAGTCAGAGAGCACAATAAGAAAAAATGGGCGAGGGTTGAACAGGGACTTCCCAGAAAATGACATCCAAATGGCCAATAAAGCATATGAAAAGATGCCCAACATCATTTCTGTTCAGGAAAATGCAAAATAAAACTCCTGCTTGCTATTACCAGCCTACCAGAATGGCTCAAAATAAAAGCCTGACAATAACAAATGTTGATGATGATGGGGAACAAGTAAAACCCATACAGCACTGATGAAAACATAAATTGATAAACTATTTTAGAAAAAAATATTTAGCAATTCCTACTAAATCTAAATCTAACCTATGACTCAACAATTCTATTCTTAGGTATATTATCGAAGAGAAATAAAAGTATATGTCCACCAAAATCATGTACCAGAATATTCACAGCTGCTTTATTCATAATTGCCCCACACTGGAAACAGCTTAAATGACCACCAACAGGAGAATAAATTTTGTCATATGTTCATACAACATAATACTGCAGAGCAATAAAAAAAAAGAACAAATTACGATTATACATAACAAAACGGGTGATGTTGAGCAAAAGCCAGACACAAGAGAGCACCTATTGGATTGCTCCATTTGTAAGAAGTTCAAGTTCAAGCAAAATTGATCAGTGGTGATAAAAACTAGAAGAGTGGTTACTAGGAAGAGTACTGATTGGGAAATGGACCCAGTGGAACCATCCAGGGTGCTGGAAATATTCTGTATCTATTACACACCTTTTGAGTCTTGATGAGAGGTGTGGATGCTGCAAAAATAATAAGTTTAGTATCACTGATCCTAGCACTGTTACTAATGATATCAATAATTGGTTGCTCAATATATGCCCATTGCTTTAATAAGTACTTTACAAGCACCCTCCCACTTGTTTTCCAAAGCCACTCCAGCAGTGGGTACCATCATTATGTTCAATTTACAAATGAAGAAATTGGGGCTCAGATGTAAAGAGAACTTTCCCAAGGAAGAAAATGTGAGAAAACGTGAGTCGAGATTCAAAGCCAGGTCTTCTGGCTGCAGAGCCTGTACGGCCCATGCTCTTAATCACTGAGTCATAGGAGTAGCAGTTGGTGACTGTCTTAAAGTCCTGGAAAGCCAAATACCACAGCAACGTGAATCCCTGGGAAGCTTCATCAATGTTTTCTTAACAATCCTACAATCCTAACTGCACCTGAAAACAAGTAAACATTAAAAACAGAGTTTTTTACACACCAGGAAGTCTAGACACCTGCTTTTGTATATTTTCTGGAGGGGGAAAAATAGACTCATTGTATGAAATTTATTTCGACCATTTGGAGAGATTTTAGTAGAGATGGGTAATGTTTGTGATTCAGTGGTGAGACATAAATGTTTAACACAGGGTCTTCCTCCTCCCCCGCCCTTCCCCTACGGATGCTTTGAATAGTGCAAAGTCTGCTTTAAGCTCTGCTGATTTACTCAAGAAAAGGATCAGCATATTTTGAAATATTGGTCATATGGTCTGGAGGACGGGAGCATTAAAACACAGCAAAACTCAACAAGCTACTTCCTGTCAGCTGCTTCTCAAGACTTCATGGGCTCATAACACTTAATAAAAAAACATGAGCTGTAAATAATACCTGATTTCAACTGCATTTTTCATCGAATGAACTAGACATTGGGAAGACAATTTTGTTCTCACTGAGGAGTACATAACCCCCATATGCATGAGATGTTCATTTCCTACCCCTTCACTGAGGACCCACTGTGTGCTGGTGCTTTACTTTTGGCTTCATTCATAGAAAATGGTTGCTACCCAAACAGCTTTGACCTACAAAAAAGGCAATTTCATATGGCTCAGCCTAACAGACGCTTTACACTTACTATCTGTGAGGTAGGTTTTCTTATTATTCTTAGTTCATTAGGATGTGAGTTCCATGAGGACAGAAACTCATCAGCTTAATCTCCTCCAAGTCTTCAGTGCCTAAAACAAGGCCCATCGTAGGTGGTCATTACTTATTCGATGGATGGATGAGTGGATGGATGGATGGGAAGCTAAGGCTTAGGAAGGCCATCCAGCAAGGAAGTCAAGCCAGGCTTTGAGCCCAGGTCTGCTGCAAAGTCCCGCATTCACCAAGCTACAGTCGGTTAAAGGGAGAATGCACCAATTGCGATCTTTATTTCTAGTCCCAGGAGTCATCACCAGTGGCCTTTCTCTAAAAGTCCCACTCTGTATCCATGGGCAGAGGGGGAACCTGGGACACCCTGTGGCCACAGTCAGCTGCCTTCTCAGGCCTTCCCAGGCCCTATGTGTCTGGGGCAAAGGGACAGAGCAAAGGGCAACCTTGCTAAAAAGCATCTCAAATGCCCTTGAAGAACAGGAGGCAAGGGATGAGCCAGAGGTTGCACGGAAGGACAGAAGTCACATGGGAGGAGACGAGACAGAGGACCAAGGTGGAGCGGAGGACCACGGGTTGATGTGAAGGCGTGTGGAGCTGTGTCCACATTACCCACACCAGGCTGCACGGCCTCGTTAATTAACCAGGAAGGTGGAGGGGGCACAAGGGCGGGGGGCGGGTGGAAAATAAACCTCAACGAGGAGGAAGACAGGGAAGCAACTCGGGCTGGAATCATTTTGTTTTATGAATAGTTTATGAGGCGTATCAGGAGTCACACTAACGGGCAAGGGCTGGAATGTTTTCTAACTTTAAAGTGAAAGCCGCCCAGCAGGCCGCGGCGAGTGTGGGAGAGGCGAACTAGGAAAAACACGGAGGCCCCTCTCGGCGCAGCTCTATCTTGTAAAATGCGGATCTCAGGCTGTGCGCACCAGCAAACGCAGCCCCCTTTGCCGGCTGACACCACCTTGGAGTTTTCACAACCCTGTGTTCAGGCCGCTTATCTCAGCACCTGGGAACGTGTCACGGGTGGCCCCTGGGGCCGAGGACGAATCTGGGGAGAAGGAGCATGGAGCCTGTGGGGTGCCCAGCTCAACACCAAGCGCTTTCTGTGCTCAGAACTCTGCACTGGTCGCCATGGTGCGAGGAGGAGGCTCCCCCGGGGGAAGTGGTCTTGCTGGGGATGAAGAACACACAAGGAGCCTCAGAAAGGAATCTTTATTTGTCCAGATCAGCTTAGTGCTTTTAACGGCTCCCTCTGCACCCACAAGCGAAGCCACAGGCGCCCCATAAACTGACCCCTGCGTCCCAGGCCTTGGGGAAGCCTCCTCCCTGCCCCCCCCACCCCTGGGCGCCATCTCTTAGAATGGAGCCCATGCCTCCACGGTTGACCCTTCTGTGTCGAGGTAGTTCCTAGGCTGCACCCACCCCTGGAAAGTATCCCAGCACCATCCCTCGGGTTCTCCAGGCCAATGTCCAAGATTCCCCTTTGCCCCATTTCCCACAGTCACAGCCTGTGCCCAAACTGGCTTCTGGATCCAAGCCAGGGTCTGATTGTGGGCCTCTTGCTTGCCTGGAATGTAAGTTCAGACTTCAGTCAGCAAGCTCGTGCGAGGGCTGGTGCTGTCACACAGGCTGCATGTGAAGTCCGGGGAGACCTCCCCACACTGGGGGCACTCTTCCAGCCTCTGCCTTGTAGCAAGCTGCCCTCTCCTCTTGCATTCATGAGCTCTGAAAATCTCACTCTCCAGGATATCCCACTGTCAAACCTGCTCTCCGTCTCCTGTACCCCAGTGGAAATTGGAGTCTGTAGAGTTTCTTCCTGATAAGGTTTTCTCTCAGTCTGAATTGAAAGGATTTCCCCTTTCCAGGAAGTTATTCTGGAGATGAGATATATTTCTTGGTATTCCTCCAATCACACCTGCTCTGCCCCTGAGCACACTCTTCTTTCTGTTAGGGGGAAGTTGGTATATCTACCTGGGAAGACTCTGGTATCCTCACAGTTCATTCTGGGATGTTGTTTGCATAAAATCCCTGTAGGAAAGGGATATTAGGATATTAGTGAAGATGTTAAACATGGCATCTGCCAGGGAATTCATAGATGTCTAATCCTGTTCTCTTGCTTCATCCATTTACTTATTCAAAATTAATAAGTTAAAGAACAAATAAGTGCCTGTCATGTGTCCTGTCCAGTTCTGTGCCGTAAAACAGCAGCAAAAAAAGACAAGGTAAAACTTCTCTTGGAGCTCAGAGCTTTGTGAGGAGAGAGAGGCACTAAACAAGTATACAAATAAAAGAGCATGATCATTTCAGATAGTAACAGGCTATGAAGACAATAATGAAATGGAATGTGAAAGGCAGAGGTAGGAGGCTGAAACGTGGAGGTTTACTTGTAACCACGGAGAGCAAAGCAAGGTGAATCAGCCCTGCTTTTTGGACTCTTTGGTCTCCAAATTCAATACAGAGTCCTAGAGAGTTAGTCTGAGCTCTGAGAAAAACCCCTTTCCCTAAAGTGGGTCGGTCTGAATGGGCAAACAGCATTCTACCGGAAAGGCTGAACCCTGGGACTGATGTTGGCGTTTCAGTGAAAGAAAGAGTGCAGGTGCCAGTAACAAAGGACAGAGAAACTAAATGAGGGAGAGTGTGTGGACATGAAGGTCCCCATCAACTGGGCACCCATGTGTGGAAGCTGAAGAGGGTGAGAGAGCGCCCTTCCCAACCAGCTGTTGGCCTGGACAGTGGGACCACCCACAGCAGCTGTCAGGCACCTTCCTTAGATGGAGAAACCAACGACTCCCCCTAGAAGCCAACAGCTTGAGGCAGGAGGTGCTGTCGTATACTCAGCTTTGGAATTTGGAGATGTCATCAAGTCTCTTAAGCTATTCCCATTTGCATCCTAATTTACGTAGCTGTGGACACAGTCACACACTGCAGGCAATGGGGATTGGAGCATAGCAGTAGATGCCCGGGCAATGTGAAAATCAATCTTTAGCTTGAATCAAGGGCATAGTCCTGGCGTCAGGTGAGGGAGGCTGAGAGGTTGTTTGGCTTATAGTTCTGTGTATATTACACAAGCCTGTGCCCCTAATGCAAATTTCATCAGAGAGACAACTGCTGTTCTAGAAAGGGCTCAATGAAGGTACAGCTGTGATCAACCTTTTAGAGATGGAGCAGAGAGATGTACAGGGAACCCAATCAAAAGTAACAGGTAGGGCTTCCCTGGTGGCGCAGTGGTTGAGAGTCCGCCTGCCGATGCAGGGGACGCGGGTTCGTGCCCCTGTCCCGGAAGATCCCACATGCCGCGCAGCGGCTGGGCCCGCGAGCCATGGCCGCGGAGCCTGTGTGTCCGGAGCCTGTGCTCCGCAACGGGAGAGGCCACAGCAGTGAGAGGCCCGCGTACAGCAAAAAAAAAAAAAAAAAAAAAAAAAAGTAACAGGTAGCAAGGCTATTTTGAGAAGGAGGTGGGCTTCCCTGGTGGCGCAGTGGTTGAGAGTCCGCCTGCCGATTCAGGGGACACAGATTCGTGCCCCAGTCCGGGAAGATCCCACATGCTGCGGAGTGGCTGGGCCCGTGAGCCATGGCCGCTGAGCCTGTGCGTCCGGAGCCTGTGCTCCGCAACGGGAGAGGCCACAGCAGTGAGAGGCCCGCGTACCGGGGGAAAAAAAAAAAAAAGAAGGAGGTGACAGTGAGGGAACCTACAGAAGCAGAAGAAAGTAAAGGAATGCTATGAACAGGAGGGAGTGGGTTTTCAAATTATGGTGATCTAGGGCGGAGAGGAAGTAATGAAAAAATCGGCTCACTGATATAGTAATGTTACTGACGCAGCCTCTGACGTGCCTTTAGCATTTACTAGGTACTAGTTACCATACTAAGGGTTTAATACACATTCCATCATTTAATGCTCGTGGCAGTCCTTGAAGAGAGACATTATGATTTTCATGATGTCTTGGTTTTCATGACCCACCCAGTGGGATCTGGTGACCACTTGCACAGGAATCCCTGCAGGACCTAAGGGATTCGAGATTCCCAGACCCTGCCAGCCATGCAGAATCAAAATCTTTGTGTGGAGCCTGGAGATCTGCATTTCAAGTGCTCCTTGGCTGATTTGTAAATGCACACTGGGTTATTTTGGATTGGTTGGAATAGAGGAAGTTTAGTGACTGCTAAGAATCCAAGAGATTGAGTCCAGCCGTATCATTACTTTTCCTTCCTTTTGGGGGAGTATTTTATTTATTTTTGAAATTTTTTATTGAAACATGGTTGATTTATAATGTGTTATTTTCAGGTGTACAGCAAAGTGACTCAGTTATACATATATATAAATATATATATTCGTTTTCTATATTCTCTATCATAGGTTATACAAGATATTGAGTATAGTACCCTGTGCTATACAGTAGGTCCTTTTTGGTTATCTATTTTATATATAGTAGTGTGTATATGATAATCCCAAACTCCTAATTTATCCCTCCCCCTCCTCTGCTTTGGTAACCATAGATTTGATCTCTCTCTCTATCTATCTATCTATCTACCTGCCTACCTACTCTGGGTCTTAGTTGTGGCACATAGGATCTTTGTTGCCACGTACAGGATCTTTCAGTCGCAGCATGCGGGACCTTTAGTTGTGGCATGTGGGATCTTTAGTTATGGCATGTGAACTCTTAGTTGCAGCATGTGGGATCTAGTTCCCTGACCAGGGATTGAACCCGGACCCCTTGAATTGGGAGCGTGGAGTCCCAGCCACTGGACCACAAGGGACGACCTGATAAGTTTGTTTTCTATGTCTGTGAATCTATTTCTGTTTTGTAAATAAGTTCATTTGTATCCTTTTTTTAGATTCCAAATATAAGTGATATCCCATGATATTTGTCTTTCTGTCTGGCTTATTTCACTTAGTATGATAATCTCTAGGTCTATCCATGTTGCTGCAAATGGCATTGTTTCATTCTTTTTTATGGCTGAGTAGTATTCCATTGTATATATGCACCCATTTATGCATTCATCTGTCAGTGGACATTTAGGTTGTTTCCATGTCTTGGCTATTGTAAGTAGTGCTGCTATGAACATTGGGGTGCGTGTATCTCTTCGAATTATGTTTTTCTCCAGATATATGGCCAAGAGTGGGATTGCAGGATCATGTGGTAGTTCTTTTTTATTTTTTATAAGTTTATTTATTTATTTCATTTTTTGGCTGCGATGGGTCTTCACTGCTGTGCGCGGGCTTTCTCTAGTTGCAGCAAGCAGGGACTACTCTTCATTGTGGTGCACGGGCTTCTCATTGCGGTGGCTTCTCTTGTTACAGAGCACAGGCTCTAGGTGCGTGGGCTTCAGCAGTTGTGGCTTGCAAGCTCAGTAGTTGTGGTGCACAGTCTTAGTTGCTCTGCAGCATGTGGGATCTTCCCAGACCAGGGCTTGAACCCGTGTCCCCTGCATTGGCAGACGGATTCTTAACCACTGTGCCACCAGGGAAGCCCTCATGTGGTAGTTCTATTTTTAGTTTTTTGAGGAACCTCCATACTGTTTTCCATAGTGGCTGCACCAATTTACATTCCCACCAACAGTGTAGGAGGCTTCCGTTTTCTCCACACCCTCTCCAGCGTTCAGTATTTGTAGAGTTTTAGATGTTGGCCATTCTGACCGGTGTGAGGTGATGCCTCATGGTAGTTTTGATTAACATTTCTCTAATAATTAGTGATGTTGAGCAACTTTTCCTGTGCCTGTTGGCCATCTGCATGTCTTCTTTGGAGAAATGTCTTTTTAGATCTTCTTCCCATTTTTTGATTGGGTTGTTTGTTTTTTTTGATATTGAGCTGTATGAGCTGTTTGTATATTTTGAAAAAAGCCTTTGATAAAATTCAACATCCATTATGATTAAAAAAACCCAAAAAACAAAAACTAACTCTCCAGAAAGTGGGCATGGGAGAACGTGTCTCAGCAGTATCATTTAAAAAAAAAAAAAAAATCAGCACTTCCAGCAGAGATGAGGCATGATACCTGCCTTTGGAGATGCTGAAAGGACCCCATTTACAAAATGATGCTAATGGTGTTTATCTGGATGGGACTAAGGTATACAAAGGCTGTCCCCTCCCACCTTCCCCAGAGACCTAGCTTTGCACACTGGACTCAGGAAGGAGGGAGGAAACGAAGTGTGTCCAGATGAAAGCAGAAGACACAGACTTCTCAGAACTAAGGTCCTGAACTCAGCAGAGTGTATCCTCAGGGAACAGGAGACAGAGAGATGGAGATGGGGCAGGGGCCCCAAGGAGGCTGACTGTGAAGCTTAGCCCGGCTCCTCTTGTATCCCCTGTAAGGCTGAGGGCTAAATCCATCACTGTGTGGATGAAGCAACACAGTTTTCTTTCTCAGGAAGAGACACCCAAATGTTTACCATGGTCCTGAGGACTTATTCTGAGAAAGCAAGCTACTGAAAGGGCCTTCCCAGTTTCCAATGTTTTCCTATTCCCAGGCTCTCATGTTAGAGGGGTCTCGGTCCTTAGTGTGCCTCTGTGAGCCCTGTATAATGTCTTTTGTGCCACTGGCTTCATCAAAGAACCGAGCCTCCTGGTGTGACTTTAGTGTGAAGGCAGGAGGTGCCGTCGGGGTGACGAGTGAGGGGCTTTCATCTTCCTACGGAGGGGCTGCCTTTGCTCTGCCTCTGCTTGCTTTCCTGGGGGCTTTGGAAGGAATAGTGGGCCATTGTGGGGGGAGGTCCCCTATCACCCAGCCCCCAGAGGCTAAGGCTGTTAGGTTTCGGCACATGGACACTTTGGGACAAGGGGACCGACCCTTCGAAGGCCACTATAGCCCCACAAGAGGCTGGAGGCTGAAGGTGGCAGGGCAGATCCCTTTCTGGAAGTGGAGGAAGCAAGACCTGCAGATCCACACCCCTGCCCTGGGGACACTGGGGCTCTTTCCCACTCTCACCAAGTTTGAAGGGCACATCCCAGTTTAAAGGAGAGAGAGTTCAGCCGAGGACAGATTTTTACACCTGGCTAGGGCGAGACCTGCCACGGTGCAGAGCTATTCAGTCCAGAGCACTTCAGTTACACACTAGCGCGTGGACACTCACACACCCAGGCACACTCACACACGCACCAAGCCCTCCAGGTGCAGAGCGCACGCCGCAGACAGCTACACCCAGGACAAGGAGGCACGCGGAGCACAGACTCATAAATGAGATTGGGTGCTCATTGTTGGGATGGGCAGGTGCAGGGTCACTGGGCAGGGAGCGAGGCTTAATGTGCATGTTTAGTGGAACAGCCCGTGTCAGGAGTGAGCAGATTTGCCCAGAAGTGTCCCCAGCTCCCGCTGCCACACTCCAGCTGTCGTGTGCCAACCGAGGAGAATCTTGTGCACTCCTCAAATGGCTCTGCCAAAACACCTCAGCCCATAATTTAGCTCAAATATTTGTCCACTTGCACTCAATTAATTCTCTAGTGCAGCACGGAGGGCCCAGCAGGCTCTTTTTAGATGCAACCTCCTCATTGTATAGCGTGCTTTATGTCTCCCCTAAGAGGCTGAAACTGTCCTTAAAAATAAGTGTGTGTGTGTGAGAGAGAGAGAGAGACAGAGAGACAGAGAGACAGAGAGATGGAGCGGGGGAGGGTGGTGGTCAGGAAGGGGAGACAGACAGAGAGAGAGGGGGGAGAGGCAGAGAGAAAAACAGAGGCCAAAGACAGACAGAAGGATGGACGCTGACCACGCTGACCTTTCCAGAAGAGGCTCACACTCTGACAAACCCAGCACAACGAATCAAACTAAATCCAGGCATGTCCAAGGAGAGCAGCACACGTGGTCGCCGTGGGAGCAAGGCTGTACACAGCACAGTTCTTCCTCTTCCCACAGCACACCTGCAACTCTTCCACAGTGTGTGTGGTTTGGTTTTACATCCCACCCTCAACAAGCATTTGAATTAACATAAACATCTCTTAGCCGGGCCTTATGGCGACAGCAGCAATAGGGTGGGAGGGACCTACTCAGACAAAGATTGGCACAATGCCTTCTTTGTGTCATCCTTCCCGAGGGAATAGGGACGGTGGCAAGACCGTGCGGGAGGGTTCTGGGTGGTCCAACGGTTCATCAGTGGCCTGGACTCGTGAGAGATTGGGGCAGGGGACAGGGATGTGTTTGATGACTCTGTGTGTCTGTAACATATGCAAGGCAAACTTCGGAGTGATGGGAATCTGAGGGCAGCCAGAAGGAGCATTGCTTTTGCCAAAAGTGATGCATTCAAATGACAGCAGGAAATGTGGCCATGAGGGAGGCTGTTGGAGGTATGGGCGCTGGGCAGAGTTGGTATAGGAGTGGAGAGAAGACTTGGGAGAAAGGCATGAGTTTCCATCAGCAGGAATGGGGAGGAAAACTCAGCACTGGAGAATACAAGCCTAGTGATAACCAGCTTAGGAGTTTTAGCTGTGGCTGGTAGGGGCAGAAATATTCCCTGCAGAAGAATGATCATAGATAAGACCACAGAACTGAAATATCTGCCTATGACGCTGAAGATGGCTGAGCTCCCCGTACAGCTGAACTCATCCCTTCTACACATGCTGTCACTGTTGGTCACTGAAGGTGCTACATATACACAGTGAATAAGAGAGACATGGAATCTGTCATCTCTATCACTCTCGGTTTTGTTTTGTTTTTTCAGACAAGTGAGAAAGCTTTTTTGAAGTACACATACAATTCAGGGGGTGGGAAACAAAAAAAGCAAGCTACATCCCAGGAACCCAAGTTATGCCCTTTATTTTAACATATTTCTCTATTCAGTTCGTACATATGATAGAATCCACTGCAGTTTGCCCTCAGTCGAGGGGCCTTATAGGAAAGGCCAGATAGTTAACTCCTCAGTGGTGTTATAGGAAAGCCTTCCTCTCAAGTAGAGACTCTTTTGGCCAACAAATTTTTATAGATACACTTGTAAGAATAAAAAGGTCAGGGAGCATCAGAAAAGGGTCAAATAGTCAAACAGTGTGGTAAGCCCTATAATTTTAGTAAAATGTACAGAGGAATTGGGAAGATGAGATGGGAGTGCATTTACTCCAGGCAAGGGTATGTGAGAAGGCTGTAGCCAGTCCAGAGTTCCTGTAGGAAGTGCGCTGTATCTCAGTCCTAAAGGATGACTTCCTATTACCCAATAAAGGGGTGAGGTGCGGGGTGCAGTTTTGACATGGGAAGAAACTGCTCCAGGTGGAGAAATGATACAGCCAGAGGCTCAGAGGTTGGGGAGATTACAGTATGTTGATGGAACTGAAAGAAGTCCAACAGAAAGAATAGTTACGAGATGGTGCCAACAGTGAGAGCTGTACACAGGCCCGGTTATAAAGGGCCCTGACGGCCCAGGTGTCTGGGCCTGGTTCTAAGAGAAGGGAACTACTTTTCCAACTTCACTGGTAGGATGGAGACTAGACTGCTCCAATTGGGCTGCAGAAGTGGCCTTGTAGTGAAGTTTGCAAAGCTAGAAAGAAGGTGGAATTATCTAAAATCATGATCTCCTCTGCTCTTTCCACATTGGCTCTTGAGAGGTAGAAACTTCAGGCCAAAGAGAAACAGACCAACTGTGCACAGGGCTGTTAGGTTACTGGCGTTTTTTTCCCCATTTCATTTTTCATAGCACTGTGGGAGAAGGAAACAACTTATGCTGGAGGGGAAGAATGGGTCCTATGTGATCCATTTGGAAACCACCTTGCATAATAATGCAGAATACCTGGTAGGCATAGGCAGAAGATGTGTTTGATCAATTGATTGATTGGAGAGGCAGCTCATGGGCAGCCAGGCAGGCTCTGTTCCATCTCACTTTGGGAGGTTCCAAGGGGAGCCATGCTGAAGTTGGATGCCTTGATGACTGATTTCTTAACTCCTTCTCTCCCATTCCCTCTACTGACCCAGATCCAGTGGGAGCTCATGGTGGGGAGTGAGGGCTGCCCCAAAGCATGTGCCTCACCATTAACAAGCCATGGACCAAGAGTGAGAAATTATAGCTCGAAATCTGGAGTCCAAGATATCTGGATCGCAATCTCAGCATTACCCCTTCCAAACTAAGTGACCTTTGCTCATTTACTTCACCTCCTAACATTCAGCATCCTCATCTGCAAAGTGCAGGTTGTCGTCATATTCCTTCAAAGAGACACATACAGTGAGGGCTGAATTTGATTATGACATGAAATGCTTAGCATGGGGCCCAGCACCGTCAATACTCAACAGAAATAGCTCAACGATTACTATTCTTAGTAGTAGCAGTTTTAGTATTAAATTAGTATTATTTTAAGTCTTTCTAAGGCCAAGAAGACCCACGTTTATTAATAAATAGATGCTTAGCCACACAAGCAAATGCTGATATGAGCCATCACACTTTTTGCGTACAAGATGCCAAGAGAGCTGGCAAAGTCACTGTAAAACAAGACACCAGTGATATCAGCAGTCAGTACCATTGGGAAGGGGCAAGGATGCCAAAGATTGAGTTAAGGTTTCACTTTCTAAGTGGCAGTAGTGGTATTCAGGGACAACGTGAGATAGAAAGAGTTGTGTGAAGGGATAAAACATGCAATACGTCTTTTCACAAATCCTGGGCAACCACGTGCCATGGTAAGTGGCAGAAGAAAAGAAGCCACAGAGGAGTTGGGGAGCTGTCTTCCCAAACACATAAAGCACTTTCCACACCTCTCAGTGCCTGATGAGATGCTGATGGTTCTGGGAGCTCCACACGTGACGTATGTCGTGAGGTAAAGGGTGAAGATTGGACGTTTAGAGGCTTTGGCTTCCTGAGTGTTTATGGCGCTGTGCAGATGAGAGCCGCTGAGAAACTAAAATCATGAAGTAATCCACGTGAGAATCAGGGCCCTGGGAACAGCACTGAGACAAGATGCCAAGGGAGGGGAGGGGAGTCGTGTGGTCCATGTTTAGATGCAGGAGGCACCTACAGTCCACTTGTCTAGATTTACCAAAGGGGGACCATGTCATGCATGGATTTTCTACTTGAAAATATATTTTGGAGAACCTTACACATCAATAAGTGTGCAACTATCTCCTAATTTTAGAGCCACATAGGGTCCTATTGTAGGAAGCAAATACCTTCTGCCTAAATGTCAATCATTATCTACTGTTTCAGTCAGGATGGGGCTAAATTATGCTGCAGTAACAAATGACTCCAAAACCCTAGTGGGGTTTTCTTGTTGTTTTTTTTGCGGCACGCAGGCCTCTCACTGTTGTGGCCTCTCCCGTTGCGGAGCACAGGCTCCAGACGCGCAGGCCCATCGGCCATGGCTCACGGGCCCAGCTGCTCCACGGCATGTGCGATCTTCCTGGACCGGGTCACGAATCCGTGTCTCCTGCATTGGCAGGCAGATTCTCAACCACTGCGCCACCAGGGAAGCCCCCTAGTGGTTTATGATAGTCAACAGTAGGCACTCATCAAAGATTGTGACATTTTACCAGTGTGCCCTCCAGAGAGACTATACCAGTTTATAATCCCAGTGGTGATATAGGAAAACTGCCCATTTCCCAACCCCCCAATCCTATGCTTTAGGAAAGAGCATGACCAGAGCAGGTTAATAAAAAGCACGGCCTTGGCAAAGTCATTAGGTTGATGCCCCTTCCTCTTCACCCTCAGCCTGCTGTCCTGTCTTCTTCCCACCAAAAGAATCCCAGACATTCTTTAAGGAAAGCCTATATGCAGACACCAATGTGCTTATTAATTATACTGTGTCGTGTTAGTTCCAAACCCTTGGACTAGAGAAGAATGATTCCCAGAAGGGCTGTCTTCCTGGCAGAAGGCAGACTCTCCAACTCAATCCTTCCCACCACGCAAATATGTGCCTCTTCTAGCCAACGAGACTTTTATTTGCATCCCTTTGTCATTAGCTCTGTGCAAAACTATGAGTGGGGAAGATGAAGAAGAAGAAGGAGGAAAAAATGACACAGAGAACATTCTTCAGAAGGCACTTTCTTTTTATTTTGAAGTTTTAACCACTACTGATGACTTTTATCTCCAAGGAAACTGCCTCAGTTCCAGGAAGAGATGCTCCAAGCTTCCTTTGACCTGTACGTGGCCATGAAATAAGACAAAGTGCAGGACCTAGGTTCCTGAAGAGCCAGAAGAAAATCATTCCACTAGTAGTTAGCATCTGTCCACACAAGTGCTGGGGATGCCCCAGCTTCAGTGACATTTTCCAGGAACCAGACAGACACAGGCTCACGTTTTCCAGTCCTCATGGCACCTGGTATCCTCCACTGTGTTTCTCCCAGTGGTCACTGAAGGTCCCCTCACTAGGACTGGCAGGAAGCCCACTCCCTACGACATGCCGCCAACCTCCCTCAGGGTGGCTTTGACCTTCCCCTTTAGTCACAGTGCATACGTTTGAATCCCGATTTATCAGAAGCCAAGGAGCACAGACTCAGGAAAACTAGGGTTCCAGCTTCATCTGTTCTGCTTCCTAATAGTGAACTCAATGACTTATTCTTTCTGAATCACACACTGTAAAACATGGGTGACAGCATTTCTCCTGTTGAGTTGTTATACAGGTTAAATGAAGCAATGATGCAGAACTTGATACATAGCTAAGCATTGACTCATTACCACAATGTCTTACTTTCTATATTCACCATCTTTACTCTAAGCTTCATCACCTCTCCCGAGAATTAGTATAATTGACCCCTGTTGGCTACCTCTGCATTGACTCTTGTCTTTTGAATCCCACAGTGAGCATCCAGGGGCAAGATCTGTCATTTACTCATTCATTCATTCATTCATCAAGGTATTCAGTTTTGCTATATGGGAGGAGCCCATCTGGCCTGCTGGTTAGTTTTGCCATCCAGCAGACCTAGCTTGGTGCCTTAGACCAGTTATCTAATGTACAACCTTGGGGAAGTTACTGAAACTTACCAGCCTCTGTTTCCTCATCTATAAAATAGGAATAATAAGATCTGCTGCACCAGGAAGTGCTTCTAAAATTTGAGTTTCTATAAAATCCAGCCGGGAAGCCTGTTTAAACGAAGATCTGGGGTACAGCCTAGGTAACCTTATATGTAATCAACACTCCATGTGATGTACCTATCATAATTTGAGAAGCCCACTGTGAAGATTGATAGATACTTCCTGTCAAGGACTTACTCCAGTGCCTTGCGCATAGTAGGTACTCTTACTATTAATTATAGCATTCATCAGACCTTTGGACCAATCAAAAAATGTTTTGAGCCCCTCTTATGTGCTAGGTGTAGAATACATTAATAACCCAGAGAGATGCAGTCAAGCCATTGATTCTAAAAGGGCAGGCAGACATTGAACAAACATTCTAAGTATTATACAAAAAAAAAAAAAAAAAAAGAAAGAAAGAAAGAAACATAGGGCGCTCTAAATCATTGGGAAAATGGTTCAGACATTAGTCTCCCCCTGTGCCCCCACCCCAGTCTTTTGATGATCCACTTCCTGCACCATGCACGTGCTGCTATGCCGGAGCCAGCTCATACCAGCTAGGGAGAGTTGATTGTTACATTTTCAAGAATTTTGTGAGCCAAGTGATGTCCCACTGATAACTTGAAATTGCTCTTGCTGGATGTATTTACGCCATGGAAATCCAGAAACGTCACAAATCAGGGCTCTCCACCCCCAACCCCAAGAGCCGGTTGTTAAACATTTACTAGCACACCACGGCACACGGGTCATCTTCCCAGCCCCCCACCTCTGTTCTTTGCCTTCTTCCCACAGTCCTTGTACTGGTTTGACCCCTACCCCCAACTCTGGATCCAACTGACTGTCTCAGAACAGCCCAGATGAAATCTCATGCCATGTTTAGATTTTTTTCCCTGGGAGAGTGGTTGAATGCCAGGTCACCAATCCCGCTGGCAAGGACGCTAGTGTTCATAATGAATTCCACCTGCTGGGCACACCCTATGCTTCTTGGTGGATAAAAGAAGGAAATTTCCCTCCAGTAACAATGACATCTGATGGAATTTTTCTTGTCATCCCTACCCACCTCCACCACGACATTGCTCTACGCGGTCACGTTGGCAGAACACGAAGTTTTGGAGAGTCCCTTCCGTGGGGTGGGGGCATTCAGGTGCTGTCACCACCCAGCTGTCTCTCCATGCGCTGGGACAGAGGAGAGCCCAACCCTGGCAGGCCCCTGCAGGAGGTCTCCTCATCAGATCACTGGTTGGCCCCTCTATGGGAAATTCCTTTCTCTTGTACAGAACATTCTCTCCACCCCAGATTCCCTCTGATAGAAACTCAAAAGGAGAAATGCCAGGCCATAGAATTTAAACAGAAGGGCCTTAGACAACTTATCTCACACTTCAGCAACTTTGCAGTTTATATTTGTAAACCTCATTTATTTACTTGTCCTGTTTTTGTTAAAGTAAACTCATTTGGAGCCACCACATAAAAGGGTTTTTTTTCATGGCCTCTGCTTTCAGTTTAGATTCCTGGTTCAGTCTATTCACATGAGCCCCATTTCTTTTCTTCCCAAAGGAAAAAAAAACTTTAAATAAAGTTCGGAGCCTCCCAGACAGGAATAACAGGCCCACGATTTTGTACAAAAGGCTCAAAGCGTGACAAGAGAAGGCACGGGGAGGCAGAGAAGGAATTTGAGTCTTCACAGATCAGGCTTGCCCGGGTACCAGAGTTTGGGGCTTGGGGCTTGCCAAGGTTTTCTGGCCTGGAAACCATGATTGGGTTCCATCAGGACAGAGCTGAGATGAGAGCTTGTAATTCGTGTTGGCTCAGTGGGGCTCACAGGAGGATTCCCAGAGTCTCACTGACACCCTGTTACGCCCGAGGCCCCTCAGAATCAGCACTTCATCATGTGCCTGTGGGATGCCTTTCCACCCACTCATCATGAGAGATGGTCTTATTACTTGCAGAGGAGCCAAAGGAAGGCTGATTGGCATTCTGTCACCTGTTCCTATGTCTCTTTGTGTGTGTGTGTGTGTGTTTAGGGAATCTTTCTGGAGAACTGGGGGTAGAAATCACTGCCATGGGATTTACCCACTAACAACAGTGGGAAACTGGAAAAACATTCATTTTTCTCCTCCCCCCACACCAGCTTCATTCATGTTTCTAGGTGATGGGAAGACAAGTTACCTCCTAGCAAGGGAGTTAAGCAGGAGACTCAAGAACCATAAGAACTTGTTCACGTGCCTTGCTTAAAGATCTGAGACTCTGGGCTTCCCTGGTGGCGCAGTGGTTGAGAGTCCGCCTGCCGATGCAGGGGACACGGGTTCGTGCCCCTATCCCGGAAGATCCCACATGCCGCGGAGCGGCTGGGCCCGCGAGCCATGGCCGCGGAGCCTGTGTGTCCGGAGCCTGTGCTCCGCAACGGGAGAGGCCACAGCAGTGAGAGGCCCGCGTACAGCAAAAAAAAAAAAAAAAAAGATCTGAGACTCCCCTGTGGACTCTTTTTGGGGCACCCTCTCCCCAGTATCTGCTCTTCTGGCTCTGACTAAGTACAACTCATGGATGGGGGCCTCTGTGCGAAGGAGCCTGGGAAAGCTGTCGCCCTGTAAGCAGCCTCTCAAAGGGAGGGGAAAGAACTCATAGGCAACAATCAATAGGGGAATTATGAAAGTATGATGAAACTGCTCTATGGAATATCATATGACAGTTAGAAAGGATTAGTTATATTGGAATATCCTGAAAGGGAAACGTCTGGGACACATTGTCCAGTTAAAAAGCATATGTGCAACGCGGTGTCGTTTATGTTAAAAAAAAAAAAGCTTCAATTTCAAAGGCACTATATTGAGTGAAAAAACACAATCTCAGAGGGTCAAATACTATATGATTCCATTTATATAATTTATAATTCCATTTAATAATTTTGTCTCAAAATGACAGAATTATAGATATGGAGAAAAGATTAGTGGTTGGTAGGGGTTAGGGAACAGTAGCGGGGGGAGAGGAGGTATGACTCTAAAGGAGTAGTTGATGGAATAATTAGAATAATTTATTGAAGAAATAATTCCGTATCTTGGTGGTTGTGGAAACACAAATCTACATGTGATAAAATGGCATAGAACTATATACCTGCTTTGTACCAATGCCATTTCCTGGTTTTGATATTGTAGTATTGTTATATAAGATGTAACTGCTGCAGGAAACTGGGTGGAACTGGGTATAAGTCTCAAAACAATACCATGTATTTCCATAAATCTATGTGTAAGTAAACCTCACTTACAAACAAACAAAAAGCTAAAAGGGTGTATGTCATTGTGGTTGCCGTCGTCACTTGGCCAGAAGGGAAATATTTGCGATTAGGGATTGGTCAGAGGATGCTTAGGCTTTTCTGTAATGTTAGAATATTTCTCCAACTGATACACATTTGTGTATTATTTGTGTAATTTAAAAAAGCATCGTCAACTTTGTAGAGTGAGCCAAAATCAACAAGTGTTGATTGAACATTATATGGTTGTAACAGTGAAAACCCTGATACAATCTCCGTCCTCGTTGGGGGGTGGATCCAGCCATACAAACTGCCATTAAACAGATGGTCACACATATGGTGGTTGCCAGAGCCAAGAGGCACCATGAGCGGTGAAAATGTGGAACAGGGAACCTCGGATTCGTCTCCATAGCGTCTGCAACGACCCTGTACCCAGTATATTCACTCACTC